>NC_045964.1:35004915-35604915 GCF_010909765.2 Amblyraja radiata | reverse complement strand
CTGTCTGAAGAAGGGTCTCAAATCAAAATGACACCTATTCCTTTTCTCCAGAGATGCTCTGACCCGCTGAGTCACTCCAGCTTTATGTGCCTATCTTTGGTTTAAACCAGCATCTGCAGTTCTTTCCGACACAATGGAAACTATAGGCTGGTTACCCTGACTTCAGCGGTTGGTAAGATTTTAGTCTATTATCAAGGATGAGGTTTTGGGGGTATTTGGAAATACATGAGAAAATAGGTCAAAATCAGCATGGTTTTGTCAAAAGGAGATCTTGCCTGATGAAAATTGGAAACTTTAAGGAAGTAAATAACAGTGTATACAAAGGAGAGTCAGAGGAAGCTGTTTACCTGATCTTTCAGAAGGCCTTTGATAAGGTGCCGCAAGTGAGGCTGCTAAATAAAATGAGAGTCCATGGTATTAGAGGGAAGGTACTAGCATGGATAGAAGATTGGCTGAAAGGCAGAATCCAAAGAGTAGGAATAAAGGGGGCTTTTTCAGGTTGGCCGCCAGTGACTAGAGGTGTCCCGCAAGGGTCAGTACTGGGGCCGCTACTCTTCACTTTGTTCATCAATGATTTGGATGAGAGAACTGAAGGCTTTGTAGGCAAGTTTGCGGATGTTACAGAGATAGATGGAGTGGTGGTGTTGAGAAAGCAAAGACTCTGCAGAAGAACCTGGACAGGTTGGCAGAGTGGACAAAGAAGTGGCGGATGGAATACAGTGAACCAAAGTGTGCAGTGATGCATTTTGGTAGTTGGAATAAAGGTATAGACTTTTGTAAATGGGCGGAGGATTCAAGAATCGGAGGTGCAAAGGGATGGGAGCAGTGGGGCAGGATTCATACAAGGTTAATTTACAAGTTGAAGCAGTAGTAAGGAAGGCAAATGCAATGTTCGGCTGGAACAGTTAGCGGCTCAGGACTTGTGAAACTGTCAAGCGCCACAAGGATTGGTGAGTGAGAAGCATTGAAGGCACGGAAAATATTAAAACTGCCAGAAAACGACATGGCTACCCGAAGGGTGGTGCAGACGGTCGCTCAGCAGCAAGCCGAGACGAGTGCGGACGAGGAGATGGGCGACCAGCGGCCTACGCAGATGGCTGCCGGTAGCACTCCACAGCACTGGTCCGCCTCCCATGAGCGGTATACGACCACTGACCCCATTAACCGTCAACTGCGGAGTGATTGAGGGTTGGAAAACGGCGTCGGATGTGGGCAAACTACAGCGTGGTCGTAGAGCTAGACAGGCAAACACCAGCAGACCAGACAGCATTGTTTCTCCATACAATTGGCCCGTCAGGACTGGAGATTTACGACAGTTATATGTTCGCCAACGACGAGGAGGACCAAGAACTGGCTGATATAATTTGCGCGTTTGAGAGCTACGCCATTGGCGAAATGAATGAGACGTATGAGCGATATCTCTTCAACAAGAGACAGCAAGAAGCAGGTGAGAACTTTGAATCGTTCCTCGCTAGCCTGAGAACACTAGCAGTCCTGAAATTTCTGCCAGAGCATGACGGACTACTTGACAAGATCGTGCTTGGCATTAGCGACACGCAGACGAGGAGACGTTTGCTGCAGGAAAGGAAGTTCACTCTCACCAGATGTATCGACATCTGCAAGAGTGCCGAGACTGCCGAGTCACATCTCCAAGCTTTCACCGACGGTGGAAGTAGCAGGTCTGCTGCTGCAGTCCACAAAATCAGACAGCAGCGCGGCAAGAGAAGCGCTGCTGTGCAATATCCACACAAGCAAAGCAAGTGGGCTAAGCCAAAGAAAAGCCAAGGCAAGAACAATCAAGAAGCGAAAGCGTGCAAGTATTGTGGCAAGGAGCATGCAATGGATAAGTAGCAATGTCCAGCCTATGGACAGACATGTAGGGCATGTGGCAGTTGCAACCACTTTGCCAAAGTGTGCAGAAAGAAGAAAGTACACAAAGTGGACGACCAGGCCGGAAGTGACACGAGCACGCAGTACATCGATAGTATCATGCTCACAATTAACACTGTGCGGTCTAGAGATGATGTCTACGCATCGATGCTTGACAATGGGAAGCAGGTCGACTTCCAAGTGGACAGCGGAGCGAGCGTGAACATCTTGCCACGCAGACATTTTCACAGCGTAGACCACACACTAGCCCCATGTCAAAAGAAGCTCATGATGTGGAATAAGACTACAATGGACGTGGAAGGAGTTTGCCGGGTTCAGCTGCTCGACCCCAAGACAAACCGCAAATATTCCGTGGAGTTCATTGTGGTCAGTGATGGCTTCACACCACCGCTAGGAAGCAAAGCTAGTCAGTGAATGAATTTGATCACTGTAAATAACGACAGCTTTCACCGTGTACACACGTCGACGGTCGTAAAAGAGAAAGCGGGTAAGACTGAAGAACGCTATGCGGAGGTGTTCATTAAGAGAGCTGCCTGGTGAAGCACACCTGCAGAATGACAAGGAAGTGCAACCCACAGTCTTACCGATGTGATAAAGCAGAAGGTGAAGACAGAGCTAGAGCACATGAGAAGCTAGAGCGTCACGTGACCGCACTAGTTCATGAGCCGACAAGTTGGGTCAGCCAGCTCGTGATCGCAGAGTAAAAGAATGGCGATCTCCGGGTGTGCATCGATTCACGACCGCTAAACAAAGCGCTGAAGCGAGAACACTATCCGCTCCCAGTTATTGAGGACATCTTACCAGATCTCGACCAAGCGAAGACCTTTAGTAAGCTAGACATGAGCTCAGCTTTCTGGCAGGTGAAACTTGACGACGAATCGTGCAATCTGACGACGTTCAACACACCTTTTGGGCGTTACCGGTGGTGCCGATTGCCATTCGGTTTAAGTGTATCGTCTGAAATCTTCCAGCGAAGATTACATCAAGCGCTCGAAGGGCTACCTGGAGTGATCTACGTTGCGACGACATCCTTGTCCATGGTAAAGGAGAGGCGATGGATGACGCGCTCATCGACCACGACTCGAAGCTCGAGCAGTTGCTTCAGCGATGTGTACAGCAACACATCAAACTTAACAAGGACAAGTCTGTCTTCAGAGCAACTTTGATACCCTTTTTAGGACTGGGGAATGCCTTGTTCCAAAAGGGACGTCTCATTGCACAGGACTGCAACCCGACCCCGAAAAGATCGCAGATGTTGTCAATATGCCAGCACCCTCAGATGTACAGGGTGTGCAGAGACTAGTTGGATTCATCAACTACCTGAGCCGTTTTCTCCCCAGCCTGTCTGATACCCTTGAGCCCATCAGACAGCTGACGAGACCAGACATAGCACGGGAGTGGTCTGCTGAGCAGGACAATGCGATGTCCAAGATCAGACAGATGGTATCTGAAGCACCGATCTTAGCGTACTACAATCCCAAGGAGGAGCTGATGATTCAGTGTGACGTGAGCAACAAGGGACTGGGGAATGCCTTGTTCCAAAAGAGACGTCCCATCGCATATACGAGCAGAGCAATAACTGACACCGAATCGCGATATGCCTCGATTGAGTAGGAGAAGCTTGCCGTGGTAATTGCAATGGAGCGTTTCCATCAGTATATATTTGGTCGTTTCACCAGCATGATCAGTGATCACAAGCCGCTGGAAATGATAGCAAAGAAGCCGCTAGAGAAAGCGCCGAAGCGTCTTCAAGGAATGCTACTCCGCCTACAGAGCTATGATTTTGTCATCAGCTACTGTCAGGGGAAGCTCATGTACCTTGCGGATACACTGTCGCGTGCAGTTAGCGGTACTCAGAGCAGAAGCAAGCATTTAAGGAGGTAAACATGGTATCACACTTGCCAATTCGAGATGAGCGTCTCGAGCAAATTCGCGATGAAACAGCGAAAGACACACTACAGATGCTGAAACGTGTCATCATCAGTGGTTGGCTTAGTGAACGAGATAGGCTACCAGGGCAGCCCACGCCTAATTGCAGCTGTAGGGATGAGCTTGCAGTCCAAGATGGCTTAGAAACATAGAAAATAGGAGCACCTTCGAGCCTGCACCGCCATTCAAAATGATCATGGCTGATCATCCAACTCAGTATCCTGTACCTGCCTTCTCTCCATACCCCCTGATCCCTTTAGCCACAAGGGCCACATCTAACTCCCTCTTAAATATAGCCAATGAACTGGCCTCAATTACCTTCTGTGGCAGAGAATTCCACAGATTCACCACTCTCTGTGTGAAAAATGTTTTTCTCATCTCGGTCCTAAAAGATTTCCCCCTTATCCTTAAACTGTGACCCCTTGTTCTGGACTTCCCCAACATCAGGAACAATCTTCCTGCATCTAGCCTGTCCAACCCCTTAAGAATTTTGTAAGTTTCTATAAGATCCCCCCTCAATCTTCTAAATTCTAGCGAGTACAGCCGAGTCTATCCAGTCTTTCTTCATATGAAAGTCCTGACATCCCAGGAATCAGTCTGGTGAACCTTCTCTGTACTCCCTCTATGGCAAGAATATCTTTCCTCAGATTAGGAGGCCAAAACTGTATGCAATACTCCAGGTGTGGTCTCACCAAGACCCTGTACCCTGGCTTGATCTTCAAGGGCGAGCATGTGATCATACCGATAAGTTTAAGAAGAGACATGAAAGAAAAGATACACTCTTCACATCTGGGCATCGAAGGCTGCTTACGACGAGCACGTGAATGCCTATTCTGGCCTGGCATGAGTAGCGACATCAAGCAGTATATGGATACATGTGATGTGAGCCGCACCTATGAGGTGAGCCAGCAAAAAGAGACACTCATGAGTCATGATCTACCGACAAGGCCATGGGAGAAAGTCGGCACAGATCTCTTTACATGGGACGGGAAAGATTATCTTGTCACCGTAGACTACCATAGCAACTTTGTCGAAGTAGACCGGCTGAGAGACATGAGCAGTCCAACTGTGATTCGCAAGTTGAAAGCTCATTTTGCGAGATACGGCAGCCAGACACAAGTTGTGAGCGCTAAGGGGCCGCAGTACACATCGGTCGCATTTCGCCAGTTCGCGAGGGAATGGGATTTTGAGCACCTGTGCAGCAGTTCCGGTAATAGCAAAGCGAATGGGAAGGCAGAATCAGCCGTCAAAACAGCGAAGCGAATCATGACGAAGAGCAGCAAATCACTATCCGACCCCTGCCTAGCGATGTTGGATCATCGTAATACGCCTTCGCAAGGGCTGAGCACAGGTCCCGCTCAGCGCCTCATGAATCGTCGCACGTGTACACTTCTGCCAACGACAGCGAGACTACTTGAACCCGTGTGTACGAGAATGAACGCATGAAGCAGCGCTTTCAGCAGCAAGCTGACAATTACAATGTCAGCTAAACACCTTTCCACACTTCATGAGAGTGACAGTGCGAATGCAACCCCTCGTACAAGGAAAGAAGAGTTGGGAGAAAGCCATCGTTTCTCGCCAGCTTGACGATTGTTCATATGTGGTTCAGACCCCATCTGGCATATACCGTCGCAATCGGGTACATCTCCGCAAGACCTGCGAAAATCCACCAGATGAGCTAGTCGCACATCAACACGCAAAGCACCCAGACCATCAAAGACCAGGACGACTCTACTACACCGACCATAACTAACACAACACAGGCGTTGAAACAGCAGGCAGCGCCGACTAAAAAGCAAACAGCTACTGAGCCAACTGACAAAAACAAGGACATTGACATAAATGAAATAGTGAGAACTCGCTCAGGTCGAGCTGTGAGACCACCTAAGAATTTTGGAGACTATGTGACCCATTGATTCAGTTCTTATCAATTGTTATGTCTTTATGGGGTTGCAAGTATGATAAAACAAGTTTATGTAAATAAGATAATTTAGAAAAAGTGTTGTTTTTTCACTTGGACAGATATATGCCAAGTAAGCATACATTATACAGCTATACGATTTTCTCTTTTGGAAAAAGAGGGGATGTTATGATATGTGTAATGTGCCTTTAATGACTTAATAAAGTCCACGCATCCGCAGGAGTTCCAGGCATTCGCTGGAATTTTACTTACTGGAAATACTTATCCTTGAACAAATACCATCATCCCCTCCAAGTTGGTTACCAAGCTCTCAGATCTGGGTCTCTGCGCATCCCTCTGCAATTGGATACTCGACTTCCTCATCCACAGACCACAGCCTGTCCGCATTGGTGGAAATGTGTCATCCTCGATAACAATCAGCATGGGAGCACCTCAAGGCTGCGTGCTCAGCCCCCTGCTTTACTCACTCTATACTCATGACTGTGTAGCCGGACATCGTGCAAATTCCATCATCAAGTTTACCGATAACACCACTCTTGTTGGACAAGTCACTGATGGTGAGTCAGAGTATAGAAGTGAGATTGACCGATTGACCAAATGGTGCCAGCACAATAACCTGGCTCTCAACACCAGCAAAACCAAGGAACTGATTGTGGACTTTAGAAGGGGTAGGATAGGGACCCACAATCCTGTTTATATTAACGGGACGATGGTGGAAAGGGCCAAGAACTTCAAATTCCCAGGCATGCATATTTCTGAAGATCTTTCCTGGTCCCAGCACAGTGATGCAATTGTAAAGAAAGCACATCAGCGCCTCTACTTCCTGAGAAGTTTACGGAGAGTCGGTAAGTCAAAGAGGACTCTCTCGAACTTCTACAGGTGCACAGTAGAGAGCTTGCTGACTGGTTGCACCGTGGCTTGGTTCGGCAACTTGAGCGTCCAGGAGCAGAAAAGAATGCAGAAAGTTGTGACCACAGCCCAGTCCATCATTGCCATTGGTCACAACTTTCTGCATTATTTTCCGCTCCTGGACGCTCAAGTTGCCGAACCACCATCGAAGGATCTATCACAGTCGCTGCCTCAAAAAGGCTGCCAACATCATCAAGAATCCACACCATCCTGGTCACACACTCATCTCTCCGCTGCCATCAGGTAGAAGGTACAGGAGCCTGAAATCTGGTACATCTAGGTTCAGGAACAGCTACTTCCCCAAAGCCATCAGGCTATTAAACTCGCCAACAAACAAACTCTGAACTCTAACAGCCTATTGCACTTTATCTGTTTATTTATGTGTATATATCAGGGCTCTCACGTAACTTTTATTCTCTGTTTCCAGCCATGCAACCTGGGCAGCTTTTCAGGTTGCCAAATGACAGTTTAGATGGTCATTTAAGACGGCTTGCATGACGCGTGTGATAATGTGCTCGGACGAAGTGCATAGTTACCAGTCAGAATTATACTCAACGAAGCATTCACATTTCATTTCTGCTTCAAATAAAGTCACAAACTAAACATATTCACCAATCAAGGCATGATATATACCACAATGACATGCAGCAAAATTATAATACAGTATATACAGTATCGCAACTCTTTTTACACGTTGCAATGAATGCAATTTCTATTGTTTCTTTCCACTTCCAAACAAAAATGTGGTTGGATTATTCAGCGTATGATCAACCTCTGTATGACCAAGCGCAGGCTTGGCGATCGCTTCGCACAACACCTCCACTCAGTTCGCAATAACCAACCTGATCGCCCGGTGGCTCAGCACTTCAACTCCCCCTCCCATTCCAAATCCGACCTTTCTGTACTGGGCCTCCTCCATGGCCAGAGTGTGGCCCACCGCAAATTGGAGGAACAGCATCTCATATTTCGCTTGGGTAGTTTACACCCCAGCAGTATGAACATTGGCTTCTCCAATTTCAGGTAGTCCTTGCTTTCTCCCTCCTTCCCCTCCCATTCCCAGTTCTCCCACAGCCTACCGTCTCCGCGTCTTCCTTTCATTTTCCCGCCTCCCCCCCGACGACATCAGTCTGAAGAAGGGTCTCGACCCGAAGCGTCGCCATTTCCTTCGCTCCATAGATGCTGCCTTACCCACTGAGTTTCTCCAGCATTTTTGTCTACCCATCCACACAAGTTCTGTTATCCCACTTTCCTCACCCACTCCCTACGCATTAGGGGCAATTTTACAGATACAAGTTAACCTAAAAACTCAATGCGTCTTTGGGATGTGGGAGGAAACCCACATGCTTGCAGGTAGAATGTGCAAATTCAACACAGACAGTGCCCGAGGACAGGATCGAACATAGATCTCTGTTGTGCGGGGCAGCAAGTCCACCAGCTGTGCCACTATATTTTGTTTTCAAACACACAAAAAATTATACGTTGATAACTTTGGTTACTAAAAAAAAGGAACTATCCATTTTCAGTCTTAAATCTCTAAGTGACGCTATGTCCCCCTTTACAGCTACTGTATGTTTTAATTCAGTTCAAGACTATGGGGCAGTACATTGGCCATAAAGTTGCTGTCTAAAAGTGCCAGAGACCCGGAATTGATCCTGAATATGGGTGCTGTCTGTGTGGAGTTTGCTCCTTTCCCCTTTGATCACATGGGTTTTCTCTGGGTGCTCTTGTTTCCTTCCACATTCCAAAGGTGTGCAGGAACCTTTTTCAGACCCAACCCAAAATATAATATTTTCCTTTTGTCCAGAGATTCTGTCTGACCTGTTAAGTTACTCCAGCATTTTGTGTCTATCTTCAGTTTAAACCAGCATCTGCAGTTCCTTCCTACACACACGATACTATACGATAGAACTTTTGTAATCCCAGGAGGGAAATTGTGTGTGTGCGCGCTCTCATGGTATATATATTACACACACACATATCGCAATATTACACACATATAATGCAATATTCCACCTCTCCACCAATTCCAATATTGGTAGCTCAGTGGGGGGGGGGGGGGGGGGGGCTTTCTGGAGCACTAGTATGAGTGTTGTGGGCTGAAGGGACTGGTTTCCAGAGGGCTAGTATGGGCATTCAGGGCCGAATGGATTCTCAAGCCTGGCGTGCTGGCAGCTCACTCACTCACGGCTGGTGGGCTGGCAGTTGACTCACAGCTATTCCTTGAAATTACAATTCAACCAGGGTGCAAGGCCACCAAATTCAAATGCAGTTTCCTACCATTTCAAGCAGGGTGCAAGGCCACCAAATTCAAGTGCAGTTTCCTACCACCTCAAGCAGGGTACAAGGCCACCAAATTCAAGTGCTGTTTCATGCCATTTCAAGCAGGGTACAAGGCCACCAAATTCAAATGCAGTTTCATGCCATTTCAAGCAGGGTACAAGGCCACCAAATTCAAATGCAGTTTCATACCAAATCAAACAGGGTGCAAGGCCACCAAATTCAAATGCAGTTTCATACCATTTCAAGCAGGGTGCAAGGCCACCAAATTCAAATGCAGTTTCATACCTTTTCAAACAGGGTGAAAACACCACAAAACACCACTTAAAAACCACACTCACAGTTCAGTAGACATTCAGTGTGTTCAGTTGGTTCCCAGCTCAGACAGAGAGTCATGACCTGTCTCTCCCCCATCTTGCAGAGACTGAGCCACGCCCACACTTCCGGGTTTATAGTCTCTCCCCCCTCCCACCAGAAGGGGCATGGCCTTCATGGAGTGATTGACAGTAGAGAGAATCTCAACATTTTTTTAAACATGAATAACTCTTATATTTTTCATCGATGGGAAAAATCCTCTGCACCTGATGAGCGGAGGAGGACTGAGTAAGATCGCCAAAAATCACACCCATAAGTGGTAGTGTTTTTTCTAAAATCAATATAAAGTGCAAACAGGAAGTGGTCAAATTTAGACTTTTAATTCTTAGCTTTTTCAAACCAACCACCACCACCACATTTGCTTAGCTTTCTCAAACCAACCAACCACACCACATTTGCCTTGCTTTTTCAAACCGACCAACCACCACCACATTTGCTTTGCTTCCTCAAACCGACCAACCACCACCACATTTGCTCTGCTTTTTCAAACCAACCAACCACCATCGCATTTGCTTTGCTTTTTCAAACCGACCAACCACCACCACATTTGCTTTGCTTTTTCAAACCAACCAATCACCACCACATTTGCTTTGCTTTTTCAAACCAACCAATCACCACCACATTTGCTTTTTCAAACCACATTAAGGGCACTCACAGGTCAGTAAAAGTTTAGTAGACATGTGTTCAGTGTTATTCACAGCTCAGACTGAGAGTCATGTCCTCTCGCTTCCCCCATTTTGCAGACACTGAGGCAGTCCACACTTCCGGGTTTTATAGTCCCTCCCCCCACCCACCGGAAGGGGCGTGGCCTTCAAGGCGTGATTCACCGGAGAGAGAATCTCAACATTTTTTATACATTAATAAGTCTTTTATTTTTCATCGATGGTAAAAATCCTCTTGTCCTGCGCAGCGGAGTGGGACTCCGAGTAAGATCACAGCCGTAAGTCATAGTGTTTTTTCTAAAATCAAAATGTAGTGCAAACAGGAAGTGGTCAAGATATGAGTTTTAATTATATAGATATTCATATATAAATATACACTGTTTTGTTTTCCCGTTTATAACATTGTTTACAGAGTTCTATGTTTACATATTCTGTTGTGCTGCTGCAAGTAAGGATTTCATTGTTCTAACTGGGATATGAGAGAATAAAACACTCTTGACTAATGTCGCTAATGTGTGAGATAGAACTAGTGTACGGATGATCAGTGGTCAGCGTGGATTTGGTGGGCCGAAGGGCCTGTTTCCAGGCTGTATCTTTAAATTAAACTAAAAACACTAAAACCAGAGGAAATCTAAAGAAGGGTCTCTACCCGAAACGTCACCCAATTTCTTCTATCTAGAGATGCTGGCTGCTCCATGGAGTTCCTCCGCACAATTAAAACATGGAATAGTCTTCACCCTACCATAGTTACCCAACCAGACGCAACTAAATTTAAGGTAGCTCTTTTCCCCCCAAGAACCCTTTTTTGCTTAAGTCCAAGTCAAGAGTCAAGAGAGTTTTATTGTCATGTGTCTCAGATAGGGCAATTAAATTCTTGCTTGCTGCAGCACAACAGAATATGTAAACATAATACAGAACAGGTGATACTTTAGGTTGCCATTGGCACCCGGGCAATCGTTAAATTCGAGCCCTGATATATATGGTCTATGCTATATAGACACACCGAACTGTTCTGTATTTATGCTTACAATATTCGGTTGTGCTGCAGCACGCAAGAATTTCATTGTCCTATCTGGGACACATGACAATAAACTCTCTTGACTAGACTTGACTTGAAAGGATGTGCCGGCGTTGGAGAGGGTCCAGAGGTGGTTTACCAGGATAATCTCAGAGATGATTGGGTTAATGAGCATTTGACAGCACTGGCCTGTACTTGCTAGACTTGAGAAGGATGAGGGAGGATCTTATTTAAACTCATAGCAGTTGCTATACCAAACTGTCATGCATCGCCATAGGATGCTGCTATGGTACATCTGCAGAAATTAGTAAGATTCATTGGAGACATGCAAAATTTCCTTGGCCTTATAGGAGAGCAGAAACATGGTGTGCTTCTTGGCAATATTGTCAAAGCGGTTGAACTAGGACAAATTGCACTTTCACCTGGGAATTTGATGTCCTCCATCATCACCATTTCAGCACCATTGATACAGAATGTGGTGTGAACTGCACCCTGCCTCTTGATGTCGATGACCAATTCCTAATAGGATTTTCAAAAATCACAATCTGACAAGATTTTGACCTGGAGACTATTTGAGGACAGAAAATCTAAAAATGATTTCTTGAAATATCTTGAATTTTTAATCGTTTCCTTTAAATTTCTGGGTTTTTTTTAGATTCCTACCCAAAGGCAGTCTAATTGACATATTAGATATCTTGTGGGATGGAGCCTGCAATACATGGCTGTTGAGAAAAACATCTAGTCTAATGGAGAAATACAGATGGCAACGGAGAGAGCAAAGAGGGGAAGGCTAATGACTTGGATCAAGAAGTGTTGACTGTGGATGGTGCATCCACTGATGGACAGCAGAGAGCAGATGGATCACAAAACAGGAGGCAGGCAGTGGGAGGGTTCCTATCCATGTTGTATTGAGGGGAAGCTGTGGGGAAAAAAATTACAAAAGAATGGGAAGATATAAGAAACCAATGGAGAAAACCAGGAGGAAATACAATCCATTGTCGGACTGGGGCAGAGCAGAGTGATGGGCAGTGACTTTGGATGCAGAGAAAATAAGAATTATTGAAGGAAGTTTTCCGCCTAATGAACAGTCTCGATCTGAAATGTATACCGAAATGTATTTGTATACCTTGGGTGTGCAAGCAAAGAATTTCACTGTACCTTGTCACATGTGACAATAAAATATTCCATTCCAGTATTTTATTCGATTGCAAATGTCACCTATTCCTTTTCTCCAGAAATGCTGTCTGACCCACTGAGTTACAGCTTTATGTGACATATATTGAGACAGGTTGTTTTATTAATCCAGAAGCAGGTCAACAATTAAGCTCTACTTCTGCCATCATGGCCCCGCCATTCAAGAAATATATGCACACAGGTGGACTTTAATCATGGATTGTTTGCTAAATGGTGTCATTGAACAAATCCAGTAGCCTCTGTGTATTCATGTACACCATCTGCATGTTGGTCCATAATCCAAACCCTGGAAGCACAATCACATGCACGAGCATAGATGGTTATCAAAAATTAGAGCAGGATCTTGATCAGTTGGGCAAGCGGGCTGAGGAACGGATATTGGAGTTTAATGCAGATGTGCCAAGTGTTGCGTTTGGGAATTCAAACCAGGGCAGGATCTTCACAGTGAATGGCAGGACCCCGGGGAGTTTTGTAGAGCAGTACATTCTAGGAGTGCAGATACATTGTTCCTTGACAGTGTTGTCACAGGCAGATAGGGTGGTCAAGAAGGCTGTCATCAATCAGGGTATTGAGTATAGAAGTTGGAATGTTATGTTACAGTTGTACAAGACATTGGTGAGGCCGCGTTTAGAGTATTGTGTTCAGTTTTCGCCACACTGCTACAGGAAAGAAGTTGTTAAGCTGGAAAGAATGCAGCAAAGATTTACAATGATGTTGCCAGGATCTGAGGGCCTGAGCTACAGGGAGAGGTTGGGCTGGCTAGAAATGTATTCCTTGGAGCATAGGAGGATGAGGGGTGATCTTATAAAGATGTATACAATTATGAGGGGAATAGATAAGGTATAGGCACAGAGTCTTTTACTTAGATAGGGGAATCGTGAACCAGGGGACACATGTTTAAGGTGAGAGGGGAAAGATATAATAGGAACCTGAGAGGCAATTTTTCACACAGTGGGTGATAGGTATACGGAACAAGCTGCCAGATGAGGTAGTTGAGGCGGGTATTATAACAACATTTAAAATACATTTGGACAGGCACATGGATAGTAAAGGTTTAAAGTGATCCCCAGAAATAAGGCTATTAAAACTGCAACTCAAGACAGGATCCCTGTAGCAATTTCCTCCTAGAAGATTCAGTAGAAGGCAAAGTAAGTTGTCCACATCCAATCAAATCTTCAGGATCAGTACATTTTTGGCTGCTGTTCCAACAAGATGAAACTTCAGCGCTACCTTCTCCAAGGCAATCCTACCCTTGCGAGCTGCAAATACTTCCCATAAAGGAATGAATAAAATACCTATCAGGAAGCTGTTCAGACCTCCAACAAACATTGATTCAATGTTCAATTCTTGGTGTAAAGTTCTTGCCGCTGTTCAGGCCCAAATTGCAATGAATCTAAAAACAAATTCTGGGCCATGGATAGTCTTTGAAATAAAGGGTAATATGCAGTACTGAATAAAAATCCCTTCTAAGGCAAATTATATTTAGGAAATTAAAAGGAACAAAACATTGTTAAAATGCAATATCATTTTAGGGTGACACAGTAGCATGGCGGTACAGTTGTTGCCTTACAGTGCCAGAGACCCAGGTTTGATTCTTACTACGGGTGCTGACTGCATAGAGTTTGTGCGTTCTCTCTGTGACCTCGTGAGTTTTCTCCGGGTGCTCCAGTTTCCTCCCACATTCCAAAGACGTGCAGCTTTGAAGGTTAATTGGCTTCTGTAAATTGTCCCTAGTGTGTAGGATAGAACTAGTGTATGGGTGAACATTGGTCAGTGCGGACTCGGTGGGCCGAAGGGCCTGTTTTCACCCTGTATTTCTAACCTAAATGAAACATACATGAAGTGGGAAAGAATTAGGAAATTAACACAGGGTAGATTTAGATTTATACCTTCTAGGCTGCGAGTCGGCTCGGTAGAATCACTTGCCCTTAAAAGAACGGTTTATTTTCATACCAGTTGAAATCAATGTGGTTGTCTTTTAAACTGAAGGCATAATAATTATTGACAAATATTAAAATTAATTAATTAATTGATTTTTTAAAACAAATCTACTTCTGGCAAAGTACTGTTCTATTCCCATCTTTTGAAATGCAATGTGGTAGATCTTCTGTTTCAATCTTGGGGACGTCGAAGCTCTGAATAAATTTGGGTCAAAGCTGCTCGTGATTTTCAGTCCATTCATTTTAATGATGAATTAATTACAAGTGGACTGGTCCTTGTTTTGCAATGAGCTCTTCCATAAATAAGCTCTCAGATCCAGGCACAATAAAGGAAGTTCTTGTCATTGGGCCACTTGATGCTTCATAAGCACCTCTTGAGAACAAAACCCCATTCAAGGTAACATTTCATGAAATTTGTAATTGACCTTTTAATGGGCTTTCTTATCGGTTTAATAAAGTGCTTCCATGTATCATCTCACAGAAAGAGCATCAATGAAATGTTTGATTCTAATCTGTGATCATTAGGATTTCAATATTTAATTTCCTTGTGGTTACCGTAGCAAAATATGTCCTTCTGGAAGGACTGCGGAAGGCTGTTGCCAAAAAGGCAATTAAAACAAACCAGAACATGGAGCTAAGGAGACCATGAACATTCATCCCGATTGCATCGTGAAACAATGGGCCACTGTTCATCAACCCAAGGCCCACTCTAATTCCTTTAGAACTAAACACCACTTGCAGTTTCCCCCAGCCAACCCAGTGGTCTCTTCTTGGCTCGAACACATTGGTTGCATCCTGATGATGCAGGGGGACATTCCATCAGGTTTTGGATCCTCAAATTTCAATCATACATACTGAAGAATCAGTAGGACAGAGTTTGACAATTTACAACATCTCCACTTGGAGTTTCTGAAAAATATATATCTGGATGTCATTAGGTATGGTACAATGGCGAATTCTACTAGAATAATAACAACAACCGCAAAGCATTTGCTGGCAATAGCTACATATAAGCTCTCTTTTTGGAATTCCGCAATACTGGCTCAAGACATTTTAGAAAATGTCAAAAGATTGAATGTACAGCACATCAGTTTTCACTTTTATCTTTGTAAGACAGTTAAAATGCAGCGAATCATGTGTGACAGTGGTTATTCTGCTGCAGGGATAAACTTTCAACAAAATGTCTCAATAATATCTATCTTCAATCCACTACTTACTTTGTTCTTTCACAATATAGTCATAAACAGGCTCTGTTACAGAATTTGAGAAATTCTCTTAGGAACATAGATTTTTTGGATCAATTAATATAAAAAGGGAGAATTGATTTATCAAAACCACTCAGAACACTATCAAATGTGTCAAGAATTAAATCCATCGACTGAAAGAGTTTAGAGAATCAAGCTAGCCTATGGGATCACCAGACCTTTTCAAAGCCATCATAAATCACCGCAGAAAACAAATGAAGCTCTGTGTGATAAGATTTGCACTGACAGCTTTACTGCATCTCCATGTATGGTAGATAAATGGATAACTCTACCTTTATCAATTGCCAGTTTAAAAAAATTCAAGTTGTCAAAAATGTTACGAGTTACTCATAATAAAAATCCAAAGTAATTCTTTTTTTTAAGCCATGTTAAAATAAACTGTGGAACAGATTCACGTTCCGATTCACCTTACTTGCACTGAAACAAACATGAAGACCTGAAAAGATCAGGACAATAGCATTTTCAGGTAAGGTGAAAGCACCAAAAATAATTGGATTCATTTTATATTCTTAATTTATTCATTTCACTTTATCATTGCGAGATTGCTTGCTGCAGCTGAAATCCCCGCTCAACAGCTGTAATAAAGATGCAATCTTTATAGGAAAAGGAACTAGAGTGGAGACAATGTCAAATGATGTCTACACAAGTGAGTGAGTTAGGGTGCAAAGTTTTTGATGTGGTTGTTTTGATCTTCCCATCCAATATTTTTCCCCAAGATGGAAATGCTTTGTGTTTGCCAAACTACTGCTCTTCTTCAATACAACAGTTTCATTTGATTTTTTTTTCAAAAGGCTAAATATGATTCACTTGAAAGAGGGAACTGCTGCAATTTTTGTTTATTTCAGTGGAAACAACTGAAACTTCTGGTTCGAAAAAGTAATTACATTCAGATGATAATATCAAAGCAATCAGATCAAAGGACAATCTCCCTAATGGAATAAATCAAGCCAAAATCTATTCACTCATCCTTGATTTTCAGAAGTATAAGTTTAATTGGACTGTCAGATACAGGAATTAAAAAAATTAAAATGCACAATTACTCCACCCATAAAATTATTTTTACCTAAATCCTTCAAAGAAGGGGTTGAATTCTAATTAAATCTGCTAGTTCTGCACAAAAACCTTAGGCTCATTTCAATGTTAATTGAAATAACTACTCTACTAAATTTTTTTATCAACGCATATTTAGAGCAATGTTAGGAAGCAATATTTGTAAAAAATATTTTGAGAGAATACTAATTGCTATTGAGTAAATCAGCAGGAGACTGCTTTTTCATATCATGTAAGCATGTTGAAATCCAAATAGTGCAGTTATGTCCACATATTCAGCAGAAGATAATTCTAGCTTCATAACAAAGAATTGCTACATCCTTTTAAATAGACCACATCAATAATCTGCTTTACACTGGCAGGTTTAAATATTGATGCATGTCGATGACATCTCCATGATTAATGGATGTGGCAATTTGCAGGAGTATTGATGGAAATAGCCAATGATATGGTGTCTACATTAGAATCTGGCATAGCTTCTCATATCGTCATTGAAATTCATCTCACTTAAGAATATGGCCTCATTTATTCTTAGTCAGTAAGATACACATAATAAACGGTTGAATATCCTAACAAATATAGTTCTAAACTTAAGAAATTATAATCAACGCCACTTGGCATGAGTTTTAAAATGGGTAATGAAAATAACTTTACAAAATTGCTGAAATAGAGTAACTCATGAGTCTCATTGATATGGGTCTGCCTGACTTCACCCTTCACCATTGTACCTCGGAGCCAGGCTTGGTGCAGCAGACCGGACTGCTGCTTGCTCTCTGCTGACATGTCTTCCCCCTTCAACAGTATCCAAAAGGGTATACCTGTTGCCAGTGGCGGACTGGCCAGGGTGTCAGCTTGCCCGATGGCAAGTGGGCTCCTGATGAAATGGGCCCCCTTTGTCTCCTGGCAACCAATATTTTTAGACCCAGTCCGCTACTGCCTGTTGTCGAGGGCAATGCCCCTAGGGGGTTCCCGTCTGTTCTGCCTACTCTATTTCCTGGGGGTGGTCACACATCTATTCTCTACCTGTACCTATGACATGGTACATCTCTCTATAATCCCTACCTATGACACACTCAAATGCATGGATAATAATAATAATAATGGATGGGATTTATATAGCGCCTTTCTAGAATACTCAAGGCGCTTTACATCGCAATATTCATACACTCCTCAGTCACACTCGGTGGTGGTGAGCTACTTCTGTAGCCACAGCTGCCCTGGGGCAGACTGACGGAAGCGTGGCTGCTAATCTGCGCCTACGGCCCCTCCAACCACCACCAATCACTCACACACATTCACACACAGGCAATGGTGGGTGAAGTGTCTTGCCCAAGGACACAACGACAGTATGCACTCCAAGCGGGATTCGAATCGGCTACCTTCCGGTTGCCAGCCGAACACTTAGCCCATTGTGCCATCTGTCGTCCCGAGGTCCTGAGGTCATCCAGCTACAGCTACAATTCCCTAACGTTCTCAGTGAGGAGCTGCAGCTGAATGCATTTCCTGCAGGTGTAGTCCTCAGGGACACTGGAGGTTTCCCTTACTGCCAACATCCTGCAGGTGGAGCATTCCACTATCCCATCTCTACTGCATCTCTGAGTACAAGGGGGAAAAAAAAGAAAATCACACATAGAAAACAAGAGACCGCCATCATCCTCTGCACAGTCTCCTTGCTGAAATCTCTTGAGCCATTGAAACAGAAATACCATCACTGACACCTGTCAGAACATTTTGAATAAGAACCGGTGTATATTAGCTGCCTGGCTCAATTCCATTTCATTGTCAGGCTACAAGGCTGATCATGCTGAGTGTTGGCTCATCCATTAGCAGGACAAATGTATCTGGTAGATCTCCAGAGATTTATTTAAAGTGTTAATGTATCTCTTCAAAGGGGAAAAAAAGCGCTCTTTTGAGTTTCTGTGGTTTACTTATTGTGAGAAAGGAGTGGAAACATCCTGACAGGCTCTCCATCACCTCCCCCAGAGGTCCTACTTGGAGGCAAAGGCATTGACAATTTAATAGAAAATCAGACAATGTCTCTAACAGGGCAATGACTTATATTGTCAATTTATAATTCTGCCAGTGTCGCAAGTTTCTACATAAACACTTAGAATGCAATGAGATGTAAATAAATTTTACAAGCTATGATGATACTTTGAGATACAAGAAGCAGAAGAAAGCTTTTTGAACACTTAAAGTCATCAGCATGCAAATGAATATTGATTTTTTTTTTCATGTCCACATTGAAAATTGTCTTAAATGTTTATATAAAAGATAAATGAGTAGACAGCACACAAAGCAACATATCAATATGATGTTAAACGCAAAAGAGACCCATCTTCCCATCTCCAAACATAAACACAAAATGCTGGAGTAACTCAGTGGGATAGGCAGCATCTCTGGATAGAAGGAATGGATGACGATTTGGGTCGATACCCTTCTTCTCATCTCCACCCCTTTCTGCTTCCCTCCGCCACTCCCTGGCTCAGTCATCGCTTCCCATTCAAACCACCCCTCCTATGGTACTTTCCCCTGCAACCGCACAAGATGCAACACCTACTCTGTACCTCCCCCTTCGACCATCCAGGGACCCTGACAGTTAAGTGAGGCAGAGCTCCACTTGCATCTCCTGCAACCTCACCTACCGTGTCTGTTGTTCTCAGTATGGACTCCGATACAGTATATCGGCGAGACCAAAGGCAGACAAGGCGATCGTTTCGCTGAACACCTTTGCTCAGTTCCGCATGCTAAAAATTTTAACTCCCCTTCTCATTCCCATACTGACCTATCTATCTTGGGCTTCCTCCACTGTCAGAGTGAGGCCCACGTGCAAATTGGAGGAACAGCACCTCATATTTTTCTTGTGCTTACAACACAGCAGTATGAATATTGATTTCTCAAATTTCAAGTAACCCCTGCATTCTCTCTCTCTCTGCCCCTCCCCACTCTAGTCATCCTGCCAGTTTCATTCCTCGCATCCATATATCCCTTTGTTATCACCTCTTCCATAGCCAACAATGGACCATTGTAGGCTCCACCTGTCCTTGGTCATGATGGTTCTGATTTGTTCAGAACCTTTTTATGTCTCTAGTTTCCCTCCCTCCTGACTCAGTCTGAAGAAGGGGTTCAACCCGAAACGTCACCTATACCTTTTCTCTAGAAATGCAGCCTGACCCGCTGAGTTACTCCTGCATTTTGTGTCTATCTTTGCTGTAAACCAGCATCTGCAGTTCTTTCCTAAACATTATGAATACGATGTAATAACAATTCCAGAGACATGGTTGCAATGTGACCAGGACTCTGCTCAATATTCCAGTTTACACAAAGTTCCAGATGATTCCTCGTATGTTGCAAAATATACTTGGCTAATAAAATATGATTATGATTATAATTATGAACACGTCAAAAGGAAAGGAATTTGAGGTAGCCTTGTCTAATGGAGGAAGGTGTCAATGGTGTGTTAAATTATGACAATAGAGACAGTAGATAGTAAAATAGAATTTGTTTGGGTTGAAATCATGCTTAGTAGGGTTAAGAACATGCAGGTGTTCTTTACAATACTCAGCATGATTTCAACCCAAACTAATTCTATTTTACTATCCACTGTCTCTATTGTCATGCAGGTGGGAATAGTCTAAAGGCCGCCAAAATGTTACCTCTCGACCAAGCAGACCATAAATAGTGAAACATCTTGGGCATAATTGAAGGGAGCTACGATTGTCATGGGAGATTTTGATCTACATATTGACTGGACAAACTAAACCGTCAATGGTATTGTTGAAAAATAATTTCTAGGAGTAAATTGATGCCGAGACAAAACCTGTGTGTAGTTTCAAAGCAAACAGTAAGAATTTCTATGGACGACATATTGAATTGCAGATGCTGGTTTACCAAAAATGGCACAAAATGCTGGAGTAAAATGTCGGTCATTCTGGATAATAAGGATAGGTAACGTTTCGGGTTAGGATCCTTCAGAATTTGCTAAGGACATGTAAATAGAAAGAAGATAAGATTGGCATGGGATTTCTGGAGATTTAATAAAATTTCTGGTGGTTTAATAAAAGAAAACAAATAACTAAGAAATGACAGATATGCTGGATCGATTTTTTGCCGAAAAATGTCCGTAAGATAACAGATGGGCTAATTTCAAATAATAGCGAGGAATTTACAAAAATCACAATCACAGGGAAAAAGGAGAAAAATTGCTGGCACCTGATGGCTTACACCCAGGAATTTTAAAACAAGTGGGTGCAGAGATAGTAGACCCATTGGTTGAAAGTTTTCAGAACTCTCTAAATTTAGGATGGGTACAAGAAGATTGGAACATTTCGAATATGACTTGTTTGTTCAAAAAGGGAGGAAGAGAGCAGGCAGGGAAGCATAGGCCAGTTGGTTTAACATCTATTGTTACAAGATGCTCGAGTTAATAATTAAAGAGAAAATAATAAATCATTTAGTAAAGCAGAACATAATCAAAGCTAGTCAACATGACAGGACAGGCAGGGAGAGGTGAAGGAATATGGTGATGAGGATAGGCTGAAGAATGTTTATTTCAATGCATAGTAGAGAAAGCAGCTGAACTTAGAGCCTGGATTGATGCTTGGGACTATGATGCTGTGGCCAGTGTGAAAACATGGTTACGGTAGGGACATGTCTGGCAGCTCAAATGCTTATGGACAGGCATATGAATATGCAGAGAATGGAGGGATATGGGTTATGTGCAGCTAGAAAAGTGATGGTATTGGCTTCATGTTTGCCACAGACATTGTGGTCCGAAGGGCTTGTCTTGTTCTATGTTCTATGTTCGATGTCTGAAAAAATGCTCAAATTATTTGAAGATGTGACAGAGAGAGCTGATAGAGGGGAATTTGTTGATGTAGTGTGCATAGATTTCCAGAGGCCAATTATCTTAAAACCAGCACATCTTTGGGATGTGGAGGGAAACCGGAGAAGCTGCAAGTAATTTCTGGGATGTCAGGGCTTTCATACGAGGAAAGACTGGATAGACTCGGCTTGTACTCGCTAGAATTTAGGAGATTGAGGGGGGATCTTATAGAAACTTACAAAATTCTTAAGGGGTTGGACAGGCTAGATGCAGGAAGATTGTTCCCAATGTTGGGGAAGTCCAGGACAAGGGGTCACAGCTTAAGGATAGAGGGGAAATCCTTTAGGACCGAGATGAGAGCAACATTTTTCACACAGAGAGTGGTGAATCTCTGGAACTCTCTGCCACAGAAGGTAGTTGAGGCCAGTTCATTGGCTATATTTTAGAAGGAGTTAGATGTGGCCCTTGTGGCTAAAGGGATCAGGGGGTATGGAAAGAAGGCAGGTACGGGATACTGAGTTGGATGATCAGCCATGATCATATTGAATGGCGGTGCAAGCTCGAAGGGCCGAATGGCCTACTCCTGCACCTATGTTCTATGTTTCTATGTTAATCCACACGGTCATAGGGAGAACGTGCAAACTCCACTCTTACAACCACCGAGGTCAGGATCTAACCCGGGTCTCTGACGCTGTGAGGCAGCAGCTCTACCAGCTGCACCCTTGTGATGAGGACAATGTGATTGTACAATATAGATAGATTGACGGATTGGGCAAAAGCTTGGCAAATGGAATTTATTATGGTGAGGAATAATGTTGTGCATTTCAGTGAGTAGAATGAAAAGGTGAATTATTATTAAAATGGAGAATGACTGCAAATGTGAGAGGTTCAGAAGGATCTGGATGTTTTCATGCGAAGATTGCAACAAGTTAGCAGGCAGCTCCAGTAAGTAGCTAAGGCAAACACCTTGTTGCCTTACGGGGCAAAGAGGTTGGAGATTAAGAATAGGGAGGTTTTGTTACAGTTGGAGAGGGTATTGGTGAAGCCACACCTAGAATGCTGCATATAGTTTTAGGGCCATGACCTAAAAAATGATATAGTTGTGTAAGCGACAGTCTCAAGGAGATTAACCAGGCTAATTCTGGATTGAGAGGGCTTTCCTACCAAGAATGATGATTTAGTTTGGGCTTCTATTCCTTAGAGTTTAGAAGAATGATAAGTGATCTTATTCAAGCATCTAAGACCTTAAGAATGCTTGACAAAGTAGATGTTGAAATGTTTTCACTGGTGGGGGAGTATGAATGGGAACATAACTACAACATGAAACTTGGGTACTTAGAAATATTCTCACAGAGATTGAGCCTGAACCTGCCCTGGTCTGATATACTAAAGTGCAACATCGCACTCCCATGACGGTTAAACCCCATATCCCCACCTTCCCAATTGATCTAGACCTTTTGTAAATCTAGGTATCCTTCCCCCAATGTCCACTATGCCACCAATTTTGGTGTCACCTGCAAATGTACTAACAAGCTTACCAGGGGGTGACAGGATGCTCCAGTTTCCTCCCACGTTCCAAAGATGTGCAGGTTTGGAGGTTAATTGGTTTCTGCAAATTGCCCCTAGTGAGTAGGGAATGGGTGTGAAAGTGTCCTCTTTATGATCTCTTCAATAAAATTCTTATCACATTTGGGAGATTTGATTTCCCACACACAAAGGCTTGCTGACCATCCCTAATCAGTCCATGCCTATTACAATGCTAGTAGAGCATGTCCATAAGAATCTCTCCAACAGCTTTTCAACCACTGACGTCAGACCAAGCGGCCATGACATCCCAGGCTTGTGCTCATTACCCTTCTTAAATAACAGTACAACATTAGCCATCCTTCAGAATCCAGTAGCTAAAGATGTTGCAAATATTTCTGTACTCTCTCCTTAGCTTCCCACAAGGTCTGAGGATTGACTTGTTCCATTTCCCTCCACATCTGCTGTCAAGACTATTGAATGGTGGGGCAGGCTGAGAGGATGAGTAGCCAACCTCTATTAGTATTTTCTTTTGTTTGTGTGTGTGACAAAAACATTGGCTGCATTATACATTTGAATATTTTAATGTCTTTTTTTGTAGACAGCTAAAACCAAACTGATAAAAGAGTACAGGATGTTATCTCAACTCTCTTTGATTGAGAACTGAAGAGTTGGTCTGTTATTAAATGTAAATTCAAATCCCATGACGGATGGAAATACAAAATAATTCTACACATACAGTGACCCAGTGGAGGTGAAGGTTGCTTCCTGTTCATCAGGAACAAATAGGCAGTATAAAATGCACTGATAAAATGAAAAAAAATCTTTTGAAGAACAACCATGTCAGGTTTGGTCAATGTAATGAAGCAAATCTATGATGGTGTGATCTGATAGAAGTATATAAAATTATGAGAGCCTAGATAGAGTGGAGTCAGAATCTTTTTCCAAAGGTGGAAATGTCAAAAGACTAGAAAGCATAGCTTTAAACTGAAATTGACAAAGTTTAGAGGAGATGTGCGGGGCTTGTTTTTCTTTACACAGAGGGTACTGGATGCCTGGAATGCACTGCTGAGGACGGTGGTGTTGGCAGATAAAATAGTGGTGTTTAAGCAGGTTTCAGATAGGCACATGGATATGCAGGGAGAGAAGGGATATGGATCACGTGCAGAGATTAGTTTATTGTGACACTATGTTCGGTACAGTTATTGTAGGTCAAGGGGCCTGTCCTTGTATTACACTGTTCTATGTTTATATGTTGGTTTTCCCCCAAGACTATGCTGTACAAACATATTTTGGACATGTGATGTAGGGGAAACAATGGATGCAGTTGGTATAAGGTCGTTTTGGAGAGAGCTGAACTTTCTGTTCAAATCAACTTGAAGGCTGATACTTTTTGGGCAGTCACTGATTAGAACAATAGAAAGATGAACTGTGTTTAACCAGATTTATAATATCAAATATATCTTCCAAAGACAAAGCTATTTATCATTGAGAATGCAATGTTTTAAATATTTTAAACACTTTTTACTTCTTAAGAATATTCAAGTTATAAGGAAATGTAATAATACAAACACTGACAGTACCTTAGCTCTCTGAAATATGCAGTGAACGAGCATATTCCTTAAATCAATCCACAAATCTTGAAGCACACATATTATCAAAACGCCAATATTTGATTGGCGAATGCCAAAGCATCTACATACATGTGCAATTGTGACTACCAGGATACAATGCATGACAAATTGCACATTTTTCTGAACTGTGATTAAATAGTTGATGTGCATCAACTGTAGCTAAATGCCTGAATGTCAGCTTTAAAACCTGTTGCTGCATAAGATTATAGGAACCGTCCCTATCAAAACACTTTGTGGGAGCAGCAGTGAAAAGTGGCAAGAAAATATCTTCGATATGGCAAGTTGTGGTTCTCTCTTCAGATTGGGACTGTTCATTTTTCACACACTACAAACAAAACCTGCAATTGATACACATTATAGGTGACGCTCACCAATTTTCTCCATCCTCTGATGTTCCGCATCATCTCAAATTTCTAGAAACCCAATTTTCATTATTGGCGTCACCAACTCCTCCACCAAACTTTTTCAACCATAATCCCACTCGCTGATTATCACATGATCATTAATCTTTCACCAAGATCCCAGTTTCTTTCCTGCTCCTCATGACCTCTCCAGCGCCAATCGCCTCCCTGCTCCCTAGTCATCTCTCCAGCACCAATTTCCTCCAATGCTCAATGGATTGGTGTTTGTATGAAGAAGTATATGGGATCTTCTTCACAACCCATGTGTAGATTGGCTATTGCATGTTAGCCAATTAGAATGCTTAGCAATTATAACTCCGCCTAATTATAATATTATAGTGTATGAACTCGCCCACTGCCTGCCAGAAGCAGCAGTAGTGAGAACGTGTGATGTACTGCTTAGATGATGTGGACCTGAACAATAAAGATGCTTGTGCTTCAACCTGTGTGAGTAAGGTATTTACATGTGTGGGATTAAGCTCTCTAAATCATGCAACCTTTTTCAAAATACAAAAATCTCCATTGTGAACATTTTGGTCCATGAACATAATACAACCCAAACAATTGCTTAGACAACTGTTAAATGCATTGTCAATGCACTGTTCACATCCACAAGATGTGCAGGATCTTACCAAGGCATGTTTTGTTTCATTTCTTGACTCACAACATAAAACGTAATGGGAAGCAAGTGTATTTGATTGCCATCACCTCCATGTCACATGAGGTACATACCATCCAGACGTGAAAATATCCTGAAACAAAATTCTGGAATGCCACACCTCAGAGCACTTTGTAAATTTACTGAACTCTAACTTTACAGTAGTGATTCATGAGTAAGACCATCTTCCCAAATCCAATAATGGAGAAGCAATAAATGGTTTGCAGGAAATGCAAAGAGTTTTATAAAGTCAGAAAAAGTTAACCAAGCTAGATTTCAATTGCCCTAAATACGTTTCGCTAATGATGAACATCAGTCATACTAAAAACAAGTTTTGTATGAGTACTACAAGATGTCTAAAATTAGAGCACATGGTATTGGGGGTAGGGTGTTGACATGGATAGAAAATTGGTTGGCAGACAGGAAGCAAAGAGTAGGAGTGAACGGGTCCTTTTCAGAATAGCAGGCAGTGGCGAGTGGAGTGCCGCAAGGCTCAGTGTTGGGGTCGCAACTGTTTACCATATATATTAATGATTTGGAAGAGGGAATTAGGAGCAACACTAGGAAGTTTGCGGATGACACAAAGCTGGATGGCAGTGTGAACTGTGAAGAGGTTGTTAGGAGGTTGCAGGGTGACCTGGACAGGTTGAGTGAGTGGGCAGATGCATGGCAGATGCAGTATAATATAGATAAATGTGAGGTTATCCACTTTGGCGTCAAAAACAAGGGGGCAGATTATTATCTCAATGGGGTTAGGTTAGGTAAGGGGGAGCTGCAGCGAGACCTGGGCGTCCTTGTACACCGGTCACTGAAAGTTGGCTTACAGGTACAGCAGGCAGTGAAGAAAGCTAATGGAATGTTGACCTTCATAACAAGAGGATTTCAGTATAGGTTCTTCTGCAGTTGTATAGGGCTCTGGTGAGACCACATCTAGAGTATTGTGTACAGCCATGAAGACAAAGGCTGAATCAGCAAATCTAATATCATACTTATACAACATTATTTTAAATATAGAAATACCTACAACTGATGGTATTAGAGGAGACTGGGAACAAGAACTAGTTATAAAAATTTCCAAAGAGAGCTGGGATAAACATTTACTATATGTGCATAAATGCTCGATCAACGTACGACATACTCTAATTCAATATAAAACATTACATAGACTATATTATTCAAAAACTAAAATAAATAAACTTTTCCCCAATGTCTCACCCATTTGTGATAAATGTCAGTCACAAGAAGCTACCATAGCGCACTCTTTTGTTTTTTGTATAAAAATCCAAAAATTTTGGAACGAAATATTTGAAATCTTCACAAAATCATTTAAAATAAAACTTGTACCAAAAGCAGAATGGATCATTTTTGGAATATCAGAAGGTAACCCCGAATTAAACGTGTTTCAAAATAACTTACTTAATTACGGGCTAATAATGGGAAAAAAGCTTATACTCAAATTTTGGAAAAATGCTCCAATACCAACAATAAAAATGTGGATTTCAAACATGTTCGAAACACTACACTTGGAAGAGATGAGACTTCTCCTAGCAGGCAAAGCAGACCACTTCCAAAAGACGTGGTCTGCATTTATGGAACTATTACAAGCATAAGGTGCAATAGTAATTTAAAATATAAATGGTACCAGGATCTGGTAACGGGGGGGTATAAAATAATTTATTTTTTTAAAACACGGTTGGTATATCCTTTTTTGCGAGTTTTGTGTTACAATAGAGCGATTGTTTTTCCTTTTTTTTCTTTTCTTTTTAGGGTCTTATTTCCTTTCTTTACTTCCTTCTCTAACTTCCTCCCTAAGGGGCTTTCTTTTCCCAACACTTTCCTGCACCTTCACGATTCTTGCTCACTTTCCTTACTTCTTTTATTTCTATCTTTTTTAAAGCTCGAAAAACGAAGTGGTACAACAAATGTAATAAGATATATCTGATGTGTATCATTGTAATTTACTGTACTTCTAATAAAAATAAAATAAAAAAATAAAATAAAAAAAAGAGTATTGTGTACAGCTTTGGTCTCCTAATTTGAGGAAGGACATCCTTGTGATTGAGGCAGTGCAGCGTAGGTTCACAAGATTGATCTCTGGGATGGCGGGACTGTTATATGAGAAAAGATTGAAAAGACTAGGCTTGTATTCACTGGAGTTTAGAAGGATGAGAGGGAGTCTTATAGAACCATATAAAATTATAAAAGGACTGGACAAGCTAAATGCAGGAAAAATGTTCCCAATGTTGGGCGAGTCCAGAACCAGGGGCCAGTCTTAGAATAAAGGGGAGGTCATTTAAGACTGAGGTGAGAAAAAACGTTTTCACCCAGAGAGTTGTGAATTTATGGAATTCCCTGCCACATAGGGTAGTGGAGGCCAAGTCACTGGATGGATTTAAGAGAGAGTTAGATAGAGCTCTAGGGGCTAATGGAGAAGGGATATGGGGAGAAGGCAGGCACGGGTTATTGATAGGGGACGATCAGCCATGATCACAATGAATGGTGGTGCTGGCTCGAAGGGCCGAATGGCCTCCTCCTGCACCTATTTTCTATGTTTCTATGTTTCTAAAATAAAATATAGTAAGAGAAAGCATGTTCCTTCTCCTTCCAAAGTGTTATAAATATCCCTATATTGCCTGTCAATGCCACGTGTTAAAGATAAAAAGAAAGTTATGAGTTCCAATCTCCAAATTCTAAACTATTTGGCAAATATACTTTGTTGGTTATTAAATATATCAGATGTTATGGTTTTCAGAAAAGTATTTTACACCGACTCCTCCATTGATCAAAGTGAAAAATTAATCAGTATTTATAACAGAAAGAAAACAAATTTTGAAACTGGGACAGTAGTTCTTTTGGATGAATCTCTGCCAAACCCTGTGATAGTTGATGAATCATCCTCTGGCCTTGAGGGAAACTGAAAATACTTGATGAAAGCTGGTTGATTAATGCCGCAGTAGATGGAGTTGTTGGCACAGGAGGATCACTTAACAGGAAAATCCATGCTAACTGCAAACCACAGCTTAATTTACTCACTTTACTTTCTTTCTATAATTGACGAGTAATTTGGAAGGGACAAACTATCTTGTCAGTAAAGGACAACTCAGCCAGATGGTCAGGCTTTACATGACAGATCACAATGTTTTGCTTCACATTCATTCTGTTACTTTAATCACTGCCAATAAGGCTATAATAAACTGGTCATTGAGTAAACACCTAAACCCAATGCAACATAAGCCAATTCCCAAATCTTCCATTGCAACACTGCTATAATTTGCAAAACTAATTTACAGCATCTACAACAAGAGGTCTGAAAGTAATCAAGAAATATGGGAAAAATTACAAAACAACAAGATAAATCACTTTATTTTTGTAAGCTGAGTTCTTCCTTAATAATCTGGCTTTCAATACCGTAAAAAATTATCATCACAGTTCTTCACGGTCACAAAAATTGTGAAACATTTAATCTAGTACCGTACATTCCAGGAACTCTTAAATTGTTCTTACCCTACACTAATGAAGGCTTGTCCGACTAAGGTGATTTTTCAGGCGACTAAAAAAAACAGTGACTAGAACGGCGACTGTCAGAGTGGAGAACGAACACACACACACACACACCTTCCTTCACCAGCCCGTTATGCAAGCGGGGGGAGCGCTGTCTGAGTGAAATTCACACGGTGCAAAGCCAATGTGATACAGACACACAACACCCCGTCCACCCGCCTGCTTGCTAGCTGTCGCCGCCGGGCTGGGCCTCGCGGAGGGATGGAATCAGTCTTCGTCACAGTGGAACACACGTGTCTCGATGAGCTGGTGGAGAAGATCTCCTCTGAGAAGGCCGTGAGGGTGAATTACCGCAACGGCGGCAGCGGAGGAGACGGACCCGGGGGGAGGAGATGTGACTGTCATTGCCGCAGAGGGCAGGCTGGGGAGAGGGGTGAGTGATGATGGAGAGAAACAGATGGGACCAGCTTCCACTGGGCTTCCACTGACCGGTCGCTGCCTGACGTGGGGGAGTCGATAGACAAGTTACTATGAAGAGGGGAGAGAGGAGTTTGTGAGTGAGGTGGGACAGGCCGGTGAGGCAGGAAGGGGCATCGCCATCCTGGCTGTAGCGTAGACTGACAAGAGAAGAGACCAATCTGCGTAGCGCTGATTGAAGGAATCTGCGCACGCACGTTTAAAAAAAAAGATTTTTAAACCTTGATAACTTTTACAATATACCACCGGTCGGAACTAAACTTGTTGCACGCGAAGCACAGGAGAACGGTGAGTAACCTGGCAAAAATCGTAGTGCTATCACGTACCGTTTTTGCACAAATAGAAAACCACGCAAATCGGAAGAGCACAAGATCAGAGTTTTAGTTATGTACTAGACTAAGTGGGACCCGTTGGGTCCCAGCATCACACGGGAGGGCTGGACCCCAAGTCAATATTCCACCTCTCCACCAATTCCAATATTGGTGGCCAGTGGGGGCGGGGGCCTTTCTGGAGAGCTAGTATGGGTGTTGTGGGCTGAAGGGACTGGTTTCCAGAGGGCTAGTATGGACATTGTAGACCGAATCGATTCTTGGGCTGGCAGTTGACTCACGGCTATTCCTTGAAATTCCAGTTCAAGCAGGGTGCAAGGCCACTAAAGACAGCGAGTTGTGACCTCTCCCTCCTCCATCTTGCAGAGAATGAGCCACATCCACACTTCTGGGTTTTATAGTCCCTCCCCCTCCCACCAGAAGGGGCGTGGCCTTCATGGCGTGATTGACAGGAGAGAGAATCTCAACATTTTTTAAACACTGATAACTCTTTTATTTTTAATCGATGGGAAAAATTCTCGGCACCTGATGAGCAGAGGGGGACTGGGTAAGATGGCCATAAATCACAGCAGTACATGGTAACGTTTTTTTTTAAATCAATATAAAGCGCAAACAGGAAGTGGTCAAGATTAGACTTTTAATTATATAGATAGAAGGCAACTTTAATTAGGCAAGGCAACTTTAATTAGGCAAGGCAACTTTAATTAGGCAACACAGCTTTAGCATTTCCAAACCAAAGGCAACACAGCTTTAGCATTTCCAAACCAAAGGCAACACAGCTTTAGCATTTCCAAACCAAAGGTAACACAGCTTTAGCATTTCCAAACCAAAGGCAACACAGCTTTAGCATTTCCAAACCGAAGGCACCACAGCTTTAGCATTTCCAAACCAAAGGCAACACAGCTTTAGCATTTCCAAACTATATTTTCAAACCACATTAAGGGCACTGACAGGTCAGTAAAACCACTCACAGTTTAGTAGACATGTGTTCAGTATTCAGTATTATTCACAGCTCAGACCGAGAGACGTGACCCTCTCACTCCCCCATCTTGCAGAGAATGACAGGCACTCAATACTTCCGGGTTTTAGAGTCCCTCCGGAAGGGGCGTGGCCTTCAGGAGAGAGAATCTCAACATTTTTAAAATACTAATAACTCTTTTATTTTTCATCGATGGGAAAAATCCTCTGGTCCTGTTCTGAGTAAGATGGCCAAAAATCACAGCCGTAAGTAAAATCAATGTGCAGAACAACAGGAAGTGGTCAAGATCAGACTTTTAGTAATATAGATAGATAGATAGACTAGGATAAATGTTCACAAGTTAATTTGTGCAAATATCAGGCCACTACCAGATGTGGTGGACTGGGTCATAGCAGCATCACACCCATCTCGGGCTTAGCCCTTGCTAAGCTTCTTCAAATCTCCATACCACTCCCAATTCCCAATACCCCATGCAGGGGTACACCTCAGAAACTCAATCTGGTGGAAAAGAAAAATGAAAACACTTCATTACTTAAGGAATTTATTTTGGATTAAGCAAAGTGGGATGCAACAGGTGTGATAGTGATGCGAGTAAGGGGGAGGGGAGGGGAGGGGAGGGGGGGGGGTTGACTTTTTGATGGAGGACACAACTGCAGTACTCAGATTACCAGGGGCTCATCCAGTGAGGCTAAATGGGTGGAACATAGAAACAGGAAGGGAATAATCACTGTGACAGGGCTATACTATAGGCATCCCAATAGCAAGCGGGATTTAAAGTAGGAGATGTGTAAGGAGATTGCAGATAGCTGTAAAAACCATAGGGTATTACTTGTGGGAAATTTCAACCTCCAATATTGTCTAGTTCTTTCATAGTGTAAAGGGTTTAGATGGGATAGATTTTATTAAATGTTTCCATGAAAGCTTCCTTAATCAATATATAAGCTGCCATACAATCGAGGCTGTACACGGAACCTCCTCTTCGGGAATGAGGAAGGGCAAGTGACTAAAGAGTCAGTGAGGGGCACTGAGGCCAGTGTACATAATTCCATTAGATATTGTATGGAGTTATGGAGCAGGGTAGGACTAACCCACAAGTTAAGGTCTAGAGTTAAGCACAAGATTTATTTTGGAGGCATCAGCAGGAACTTAGAGGTCAATTGGTAGAGTCTGTTTGTAGGTAAGGGGATGGCTGGCGTTGGAAGTTTTCAAAAGAGAAATAGGCAGAGTACAGCGGATGATTGTTCCTGTTAAGGTCGAGGGCAAGGCTTGCAAGATTAGGCAACCCTGATTGACAAGAGATGAAGAAGCTCTGGTCAGGAAAAAGGAGGCGTACGTCAGATTTAGGCAGTTGTGATCAAGCAAATCCCTCCACGAGTATAAGATGACATGAAATGGATTTAACAGGCAAGGTAAACGAAACTCCTAAGAGGTTCATCAGGTATATTAAAAGTGAAGGGCAGCACAGCGGCACAGCGGTAGAGTTGCTGCCTTACAATGCCAGAGAACTGGGTTTGATCCTGACATGGGTGCTGTCTGTACAGAGTTTGTATGTTCTCCCTGCGACCACGTGGGTTTTGGCTGGGCGCTCCTGTTTCCTCCCAGACTCCGAAGACATGCAGTTTTGTAGGTTAATTGGCTTCAGTAAAATTGCAAAATTGACCCTAGTGTGTAGAATAGTGCTAGGTGACACGGACACGGTGGGCCGAAGGGCCAGTTTCCGTGTTGTAAGTCTAAAGTCCAATGGGGTGGCTAGGGCAAGAATAGATTCCTTTGAAGATCTGAGCAGAGCCACATGGGGGAGATATTAAATAAATATTTCTCATCAATTTTTCACTGGAATTAAATCAAGGAGAAGATCTTTGAAGGTAAGGAATTGAGGCATATAAGTTGTAATGGCTTTAACCATACACAGATTACCAAAGAGGGAAAATTGGCAGTGCTAAAGTGTATCAAGATGGATAAATCTATAGTATGGCCAAGTGCATCCCCGTTGTGAGGTCCAGAAAGAAATTACACAGGCCCTTTCAGAGATATTTGCACTATCTTTAGCCCTAGTTTAAGTTCCGTAGTACAGGTACTGAAGTGTGGCTAACGTTATTCATTATTCAAGAAGGGTTGCAAGGACAAGCCATGGAATTACTGACCAGTGAGCCTGACATAATTGATGGGAAAATTGCTGGCGGTTGGGGCATTGATGAGGGCAGGGCAAAGTAAATTATCTCTGTGGACTTCAACAAAGCCTTTGACAAGGAACAACATGGTAGGCTAATCTGGAAGGTTAGATCACATGAAATTCAGGGTGAGGTAATTAATTGGATTCAAAATTGGCTTAGAAGGAGTCAAAAGGTAGTTGTGGAGAGTTTTTTTCTGAATGGAAGCCTGTGAACAGTGGTGTGCCACAGGAGTAGATACTGAGCCACTATTGTTTGTTATCCACATTAACGATTTGGATGATAATAATACAGTTAACATTCTTGGTAAACTTGGAGATGTCATAAAAATTGGTTGTATAGTGGACAGTGAAGAGGGATATTTAAGTTTACAACAGGATATAGACCAGTTAGCAAGGTGGGCCAAGGATTGGCAAATGGAATTTGATGATGACCAGTGTGAGGTATTGCATTTTAGTATGTCTAATCAGGAAAGGACTTGCACAGTAAATGATAGAGCCCTATAGAAAGTTGTGGAGCAGTGATATCTAGGAATGCAGGTGCATGGTTGCCTGACACTGGCAGTTCAGGTGATCAGAGTAGTGAAGAAGGTGTTTGCCTGTTTGCCTTCATGAGAAGGATACTGAGAACAAAGGTTGAGACATTATAATGCAGCTGTACAAGTCGTTGGTGAGACCACACTTTTTAAGTACTGTGTGCAGTTCTTATAGCAATTGTCCAAGTCCTAGCATCACATCACCAGATATGATGTCCTGTTATTAAGCTGGAAAGGGCGCAGAAAAGATGCACCAGGATGTTGTGTGGCCTTGAAGGTAGACACAAATACTGGAGTAACTCAGCGGGACAGGCAGCATCTCTGGAGAGAAGGAATGGGTGATATTTTGGGTTGAGACCCTTCTTCTGCTGGCTTGATTTGTAGGGAGAGGTTGGAGAGGCTGGAACCTTCTTCCTTGGACCCTGAGGGATGAACTTATTTAAGTATAAATCATCATAAGAGATATATGAACACTCTCAATCTTTTCCCCAGAGCATTCTATAAGTAGAGTGTATCGGCTTAAGGTGAGATGGAAGAGATTTGGGAGGGGAGAGACAAGACTTTTCACTCAAAAGGTAGTCCATAACTGCATCAAACTGTCAGAGGAAGCTATAGAATTGGATACAATTATGACATTGAAAAAATATTTGGATAGATATATGGATAGGAAGGGTTTGGAGTAGTATGGGCCAAAGACAGGCAAATGGCACGAGCCCAAAATGCTAACTTGGTCGGCATTGACATTGGGCAGATGGGCCTGATCCTGTGCTGTACAGGTCTATGACTCGGTGACACTGTGACTCTAATGTATTCCTGGATTACATCATTCAGAAATTGTGTGGGAGGCCAAGATTGCCAATTTCAAGATCATCTACAAGTCAATGTAGTTATTGCAAGTATCCCCGCTGCTCTGAGATTTGCAGGGATACAATAGAATATTGTTTAAGTTACAGACTGCTATTCAGATGTCTGCACTATTCAAATGGAGAGACAAGGTTGATCCTTTGATGGCACCAGCAGAATTTAAATTCAAACAATTAAATTTCTTGGTGCCAGGGTCCAGGATGTCACTAAATACTGACATAACATCCCATGGCAGGATTGTATATAAACAGATGTCATGGTTCAGATTGGTACCGATGACATATTGGAAAAAAAGCATGATGTTCTGCAAGCAGATTACACGGAATGTACTTTGAATGTACTTTTGAACATATCCCTGCAAAATGCAGAGCAATAGAAATGCTTGCAATTACTGCAGGCCTAAAAAACACTTGCAAGTAACCCCAGTTACAGGGGGGGGCAGACAAGACATATATTGTGTAAAAGCAGAACAAGGGTAGTAAATAATTATTACATTGCTAAAGTACAGAATTTCCAAAATACATCGTTTATTCTTTGAGAGAGGGTGTCATAGAGTCATATAGCATAGAAATATGCCCTTTGGCCCAACTCGTACACGCCAACCAACATGCCCCATCCACATTAGTCCCTCCTGCCTGCATTTGACACATATCCTTCTAAACCTATCCTATCCATGTACCTGTCCAAATGTCTTTTAAAGGTTGTGATGGTAGCTGCCTCATCTACCTCCTCTAGCAGCTTGTTCCATATACCCACCACCCTATGTGTAAAAATGTTGCCCCTCAGGTTCCTATTAAATCTTTCCCCTTTCACCTATGTCCTCTGGTTCTTGATTCCTCTGCTCTAAGTTAAACACTGTGCATTTACCTTATCTAATCCTCTCATGATCTTATTCACCTCATGATTACACTTCATCCTCCTGCACTCCAAGGAATAAAGTCCTAGCATGCTCAAACTCTCCCTATAGCTCAGACGCGAGTCCTGGCAGCATCCTCATAAATCCTCTCTGCACCCTTTCCAGCTTAACTACATCTTTGCAATAACATGGTGACCAAAACTGAACACAATACTCCAAGTCTGGCCTCACCGATTGATTTATTATAAAGGAACGATTGCAGTTAACATTCGTGGTATCTATATAATTAAAAGTCTCATTTTGACCACTTCCTGTCTGCACTGTATATTGATTTTAGAAAAAATTCTACCCTGTATCACTGTGATTTTTAAGCTGTGAATCAACTGAACTGTGAGTCTGCAATGTACTTGCAATAAATTATTTGTTAGCCCTTAATGACAATGCCATGAGTTACTTGGCCTGCTGCCCTGCCTGTGCTTGAAAATGCAATGCTTAATTGGAAATGAAATGACAATGCCATGAGTTGTTTGGCCTGCTGCCCTACCTGTGCTTGAAAGTGCAATGCTTTATTAGGTCTGACTGTGTTTAGAAGGAATAAATGCTTTATTAGGTCCGACTGTGTTTGGAAGGAATAAATGCTTTATTAGGTCCGACTGTGTTTGGAAGGAATAAATGCTTTATTAGGTCCGACTGTGTTTGCAAAGAATAAATGCTTTATTAGGTCTGACTGTATTTGGAAGTCATTTCGTGACTTCTATTTATATACTTACTAGACTAAGTGGGACCTGTTGGGTCCCAGCTTCACACGGGAGGGCGCACACACACACACATACGCACGCACGCACACACGCACACACGACGCACCCAGAGATATGTAGGACAAGTATTATTTTTGCACAGACAGTGGTGGGTGCCTGGAACGTGCTGCCATGGCTGGTGGTGGAAACAGATAGGATAGTGGCATTTAAGAGGTGTTTAGATAGGCACATGGATAGACAGGGAATGGAGGGATATGGATCATATGCAGAGGAGAATAGTTTAACGTATAATTTTCCACATGGATATTGCAGGTTGAAACCAGTACTGTTCTTGGTTCTATATTCTATCTAAGAGCGAGAGAGCTTGGAAATGGGCAAGCAGTAAGAAGGCAGTAATCATAATTCAGATTTTGGAATTGTTATAGAAAAAGGAACAATTTTAGGTAAAATTAGGTAAAAGTTCTAACCAAGGGAAAGGACCATTTTACTAGGCTGAGCAAATTTAGCAAAAGTGAACCAGAAACAGCTACTTGAAGGTAAATCAATGTCAGTACAGTGGCAGGCATTCAAACAGGAAACAGTGAGGTTATCCAAATATATTGCACGTAAAAGACAAGGTAACACTTCCAAATCTAGATCTCACAGGGCTGAAATGTGATACTCAGTTTAGCAGCATTGGTGTCACATCAACATGAGCTAATCGGCCCGGGTGTAACTATATTAACCTATTGACAAAGAGCACAAGTCACAATAAAAATGTTTGCTCCGGAAATTGAAACAAAATCGACATCCATAGTTTTTCCTAATTTAGCATTTTTTTCTGTTGAAGGTCACGTCGGGGGGGAGTTCCCCCCGCCACGGGTACCATGTAATCCCGTGCTACCTGCTCCATGGTCGGATAATCGGCGACTAAACCACCTCCCCCACCTGGTTTGCCAGGTGAGGAGGGGGCTGTGGACCCCCAGCAGGACCTAAAACAAGACCTGTCAAAGGGCGAATTAGCTTCTAGCGAGCCAACGGCCATCCACACTTCAGTAGAAGTTGCAATCACTGTCGTACAGAGCATTACAATGATGATAAAGGAATGATGATAAAGCACACACACCAAAATCCTCTACTTCCAGCTGCGGAAGTCCACAAGAACTGGACGACAGAGATATGTGGTGCGTCCGTTACCGTTCCCATTGGAAACCAGCACCACTGTGTCGCTAATGTTTTCAACGATGATGATGATGATGATGATGATTCTGTTGATTGATCTCTCGTTGCTTTGCAAAAAAAGGACACATTGTTAAAAAAACAAAAGTGTTGCGGACATCCCTGACAGCTGCCTCATAAAACAAGTTTTGTGCTTGTCTAGTGGCCCATGGTACCACCAGGTTTCATCTTCAGGTCAAATTTCTGTCACAATTGGAAATTACATTTAATTTTTTTAAAGACATTTCCAATTTAATGGTTCGGGTTCTATGTTTTAAGCAGTAGAATTTATTTATTACAACATTTTTTTTGTGAAAAATATTACCCTCAGCTTCAGATTTACTGGTCATTGTATATTGATCGTGATGTCTGCAATTCAAATGCAATGCTCAGCTGATGTTGTTGCAAGTAGGCTATTTGAAATGATATTCAGATAATTTGTTATTTATGTTAATAAATACCTGGTTATTATGCTAAAGTGAGACTTGTCCAATCCAGACTAAAGTGCTTGATTTTGGTCTGCTTGAGAAATGCAGAGGGTATATCCTGAGCGATGAGTCTGTATTTGCAACATTGGTCTCAGTTCCACCCTAATGCTGTTGAAAACCAGGCTAGTACTGAGGTCAAAATTAATCTTGGAGTGTTAATTCCTGGTTTTCAAGGAGAGAAAGAATATATATTTCACAATATCAGTATATTAGGCTATATAAAATAATGTTTCTTTTGTGCAATTTTTGTAACTTTTACACCATCACAGCTTTCAGTAAAATAGAGTCACCTTTTAAAACCTAAAATAGCTACATTCTCTCTTAATCAAGTAGGTGGTGGGTGTATGGAATGAGTGGCTGGAGGAGGAAGTTGAGGCAGGTACAATTGCAATGTTTAAGAAACATCGAGACAGGTACAAGGATAGGATAGATTTAGAGGGATATGGGCCAATCGCAGGCTGGTGGGACTAGTGTAGATGGGGCACGTTGGGCCGAAGGGGCTGTTTCCACGCTGTATGACTCTAAGGTATTTTAAGACTTAATGAAACACTGTTTTAGCAAACTTTTAATTGCCAAAGGAAATGCACACTTATTAATTAACTCACCCACAGAAAAGCCATTGTACACTTCATAGTACAGAATTAAATGTAAGCTGGATGTCTTTTTCAGACCTTGGGGATTAAATGTGGTGAGGTAATTGCATCAAACATTCTGATGGTAAAGATGACTATTTGGTAATAAACAGTCAATATATTTTTTAATTTCTGTAAAGAAAGCAGGTTTTCAGGCAAAATATATTATACCACTGCATAAAATAATGTAACATGATTTTAATAGTCCATGTGTGAGAAAAGGCCATCTATACATTGTTATTCGCATTCCCACAAATATTGTTTCTATGAATACAAGCCAGTCAGGCATTCTCCTTTAACTAATCTGAAATATTGAAGATAACTACTTTCAGAATGAAAGCTCTGCAAGTAACAATCAAACAAACAGGATATGTGTGGAAGATCCAGGGTTAACGATAACAAATTAATAAAGAAAAATAATCTATGATTCAGTTTATGATTACCGAATTAGAATACCTGCAACAACTAATAGCCTGGCACCATGAGAACTGCATGAAGCAACTGCTTTATGTGGCAATGATATTACTTTCACTGATATTAATTTGCTACCAATTTCCATCTTGCACTCAAATTCACTCGGACCATTTCCGACATTTCCCTCCCCTTTCTTGATCTCACTGTCTCCATCACAGGAAACGGGGGTTCCCCAGTTCTATCATAGATGAGTCCCTCACACGCGTCTCCTCCATACCCTGTAGCTCCGCTCTTGCTCCCCATCTCCCCAGTCGCAACAGGGATGGAATCCCCTTCATCAGCTGTCATGCATAACACATAATCCTCCAACATTTTTCCCATCTCTAATGGGATCCCACCACTAGTCACATCTTCCCATCGCCACCCCTTTCGCTATTCGCAGAGACCGTTCCCTACGCAACTTTCTGGTTAACATCCCTTCTCACCAAAACCATCCCCTCCCCAGGTACCTTCCCTAGCAACCACAGTAGATGCAACACCTGTCCCTATACCTCCTCCCTTTACTCTGTTCAGGGACCCCGACAGTCCTTTCAGGTTAGGCAGAGGTTCACGTGCACCTCCTCCAACCTCATCTGCTGTATCTGCTTTTCCAAGTGTTGAATCCTATATATCGGTGAAATGAAGCACAGACTGGGAGATCGTTTCGTTAAACACGTTCGCTCCGTCCGCCTTGGCCTACGTGATCTCCTGGTTGCCAAACACCTTAACTTCCCTTTCCATTCCCATATTGACCATTCTGTCCTGGGCCTCCTCCATTGTCAGAGTGAGGCTGAACACAAATTGGAGGAACAACACCTCATATTTTGCTTAGGCAGCTTACAAACCAGTGGTATGGTTTCTCTAACTTCAAATCCCCCTTGCATCTCCCCTATCTCTCCCTCCCCCACGTTAGTTTCAATGAAGTCCTGTTGAGTTTCACTGTATAACTCTTTATCACTTAGCCCACGGCCAATAAGGAACCATTGTAGGCTCCACCTTTCTTTGATTATCGTTACCTTTTGGATTTCTTTCATTCATTTGTTCTATATCTCTCTATATCACCTTTTATATCTCTTGTTTCACTTTTCACTGACACTCAGTGAGAAGAAGTCTCGACCCGAAATGTCACCTATTCCTTTTCTCCAGAGATGCTGCTTGACCCGCTGAGCTACTCCTGGTTTTTGTGTCTATCTTCAGTTTAAACCAGCATCTGCAGTTCCTTTTTACACATATTGTATTATTTCATGTTGTATTACTTACATGGTTGGAACAGGTTATTGAATTAATTAAAAGATGATTTAAAAAAAAATACTAGTCAAAAGTATAGGTATGTTATAGAGATCACACAAAATGTTTCATTAATAAACGTCAATATTGGAGTTATTACTGGGACATATTCCTCAGACAGAAGCAATTTATGAGGGGATATAGCAGGGTGTATCAGAATCCAAGTTCTTGCTGTTGAATTATTTTCTTATTAAAGACAGTTGAATTCTTGATTCCCCTTATATTTAGTTCTTTTGACACCCAGGACCTTTTTGCACTAAACTACTTCCTATATCATGACTGTATTTGAAGTAATACAACATTTTCAAATGTAAAGTTATATAACATGTTAGAGTAGCTATAAATTTGTTTGCAAAGTTGCAATGTTTTTATTATCATCCTTTAGTGCAGTATAACGGCCACAATCACAATTTTGACTCTACCCAAGCTCATATTTCTGTGCGAAAAGGAAGAAACTACAAACGTGCATTTGGCAATTTTGATACTATTGTGATTTTGAGTATTGATCATTTTATACAGACTGAGGAAGAAGGAAAAAAAACAACAGTTCTGATGTAATGGAAAGTGAAAGCAGGTCAAATCAAAGGGTCGTGTTTCTGAAAGTGATCGAAGCTTCAGGAAAAGTAATTTGAAAGAGCAGATACAGATCATCATTTATGGAAATATAGATATGTACAGATGACCCCCAGTTTACGATCATTTGGATTATGGTAATTTGCCCTCACAGAACTCACAAATCACCAACCAACAATTTGAGATACAGAATAAACTTCACTCTCTTAGAATTCCCCTGTGAAAAAATAAATGAAGCAACATGATTTTTTCCCTCCACAAGTGTTTTTGACGCATTAGCATGGAACATAACATCACTTTACAGAAAATCACGATCTAGCCTGTTTTCCGGCCTCTGCTGTAATGCGGGCTCACCTGCTTTGTGACAGTCACACAATGTAGGTGAGCTTTGCGAACTAACTGTGTAGAAAACAAAGATAGACACAAAAAGCTGGAATAACTCTGTGGGACAGGCAGCATCTCTGGAGAGAAGGATTGGGTGACGTTTCGGGTTAAGACCCTTCTTCAGACTGGTTGAGGATAAGGGAAACGAGAGGTGTAGATGGTGATGTGGAAAGATAAAGAACAATTAATGAAAGATATGCAAAAAAGTAATGATGATAAGCAAAATGACCATTGTAAACTGTTTTGTAGGGTGAAAACGAGAAGCTAGTGCAACTTGGGTGGGGGAGGGATAGAGAGAGAGGGAATGCCGAGGCTACCTGATGTGAGATAAATCAATATTCATACCACTGGGCTGTAAGCTGCCCAAGCAAAATATGAGATGCTGTTCCTCCAATTTGAGTTTAGTCTCACTCTGACAATGGAGGAGACAAAGATCTGTGGAGGAATGGGAAGGAGAATTAAAGTGTCCAGCAACCGGGAGATCAGGTTGGTTCACGTGGGCTGACGAAGGTGTTCCCCGAAACGATCGCCCACTCTGCGTTTGGTCTCGCCGATGTATAAGAGTCCGCATGTTGAACAAAGGATATAGTAGATGAGGTTGGAGGAGGTGCAAGTGAACCTCTGCCGAACCTGAAAGGATTGTCGGGGTCCCTGGACAGAGTCGAGGTTGGAGGTACAGCGACCAATGTTGGATCTTCTGCAGTTGCAGGGGAAGGTACTGGGCGAAGGGGTGGTTTGGGTGGAAAGGGATGAGTTAACCATGGAGTTACGAAGGGAACGGTCTCTGCGGAAGGCAGAAAGGGATGGAGATGGGAAAATGTGGCGAGTGGTGGGATCCCGTTAGAGGTGTCGGAAATTTCGGAGAAATACGTGTTGAATGTATTTCTCCGAAATTTCACTTACCTTCCACTGATGGAGTGGAAGGACTAGGGAGACTCTGTCTCTGTTGTGTAGAAAACAAGCCTGTTTACAATTAAATATTGACAAATAAAAAGAATAGAGTTCCAAATACTTGAAATATTTTTCATAATTCACCCCATAACAGTCACACAAAGCATAAAGATTTCAAGTTTATTTTAATTGTCTTATTTTTGGCGGGTAAGAATCCTGACTCATTAACAATGCAGGGTTGGCAATATTTATCCCAAGAGTCTTGTGTGTCATTCAGAGGATCTTGTAGTGATGGCATTCTTAACTGCTTTTGGCTTTCCAGAGAAAAAAGACAATTTGTTTTTGGTCAAATGTTGCAGTGTCCTGCAGATTGTATGTACTCCATCCAAAGAACCTGGCCCTGATGGGAGCCGCCTTGTTGAGGTGAAGTGCCTTTGGAGGTAAAATATCTTTGGTTCAAGAGTCTTCGGCGAGGAGGCTGAGATGAGCAGGCCACATTTATTTGGTTGTGTGTTCAATATAATTTAAATATTTAAACTTATTGGCGTGATGGCAGGAATATTACTGCAGTGCGTTTGTTGCAGGATGTGGGAAGTCAGGGGCACCGCTGGTTCATTGACCACTACACCTGTGGGAGCTGTGTCCAGATGCAGCTCCTCAAGGACTGAGTTAGAGAACTGGAGCGGCAGCTGTAAGACGAATGTTTCCTGGACAGGACCTACAGTCAGGTCGTCACTCCCAGGATTACAAGAGGAGTGACGGTTAGAGACAGAAAGATAGGGGATGAAACTAGAGCAAGAGACCTCGGTGGAAGTACCTCTTGAAAACAGGTCCACCCTCTTGGGAGCTATCGGGGCAGACAACACTTCCAGTCCGAGTGGCGGACAGGTCTGTGACTCAACCTGCCACTGAGGCTCGACCGGCGAGACCGACATCGGGCAGAGCCATAGTGGTGGGAGACTCCATTATCAGAGGTGCGGGAAGAAGATTCTGTGGCGACAGGCGAGACTTGAGGAAGGTGTGTTGCCTCCCTGGTGCCAGGGTCCAAAATGTCTCAGACCGACTTAAGAACATCCTCGTGAGGGAAGGTGAACAGCCAGAAGTAGTTGTGCATGTAGGCACAAATGACGTGGGTAAGAAGAGGAAGGAGGTTCTGCAACGTGAGTATAGAGAACTAGGTAAGAGGCTGAAAAGCAGAACTTCAAGGGTGGTTATCTCTGGGTTGCTTCCAGTACCTTGTACTAGTGAGGGTAGAAACAGGGAGATAGGGGATCTGAATGTGTGGCTGATGATTTGGAGCAGGGGCAAGGATTTAGATTTCTAGATCACTGGTATCTCTTCTGGGGCAGGGGTGACCTGTACAAAAGAGACTGGTTGCACCTTAATTGGAAGGGGACCGACATTCTGGCAGGCAGGTTTGCCAGTGCTACATGGGTGGGTTTAAACTAAACAGTGGGGGGGTGGAGTCAACAACGTGAAAGCGTATGCGTGCAGTTAACGGGAAAGAGAGTGTAGGAAAGGTCACGGTTAAACTAACAGGGCAGTGGGATGGGAACCAATGCAAGGGGACAGAGGGACATTAAAGGAGGACAGAAGCAAAAGGTAGAAGGGAGATAAGAAAAACAAACCTGAACGTTTTGTGCCTTAAACTTTCGTAATAAAGTGGATGAATTGAATGTGCATTTAGTAATTAAGGAATATGATATAGTTGGAATTACAAAGACATGGCTCCAGGGTGACCAAGGCTGGGAGCTAAACATACATGGGTATTCAAGATTCAGGAAGGATAGACAGAAAGGAAGAGGTGGTCATATTGAATGGCAGTGCTAGCTCCATTCCTTGGAGCGCAGGAGGATGAGGGGTGATCTTTTCGAGATGTACAAAACCATGAGAGGAATAGATCGGGTAGATGCAGAGTCTCTTGCCCAGAGAAGGGGAATCTGAGTCCAGATTCTGTAGGTTCAAGGAGAAGGGGAAAAGATTTAATAGGAATCTGAGGGGTAACTTTTTCACACGAAGGGTGGTGGGTGTATGGTCAAGCTGCCAGAGGAGGTAGTTGGGGTTGGGACTATCCCAATGTTTAAGAAACAGTTAGACACGTACATGAATATGACAAATTTGGAGGCATATGGACCGAGCGCAGGCAGGTTGGACGAGTGTAGCTGGGACATGTTGGATGGTGTGATCAAGTTGGGCCGAAGGGCCTGTTTCCACACTGTATCACTCTATAACTATAGCAATCCATAGTCTGTCCCCTGTGATGGAGACAGAGATGAAGAAAGGGGAGAGAGGTGTCAGGGATAGTCCAGGTGAATTTGAGGGCAGGGTGGAAGTTAGTGGTGAATATAATGAAATCCATGAGCACTGCACGGGTGAGAAAGAGTTGGGGGATAGTCAGTGCACGCCTGAAATAAGGACTGTTCAAAGTAACCAGCAAAAAGGCAGGCATAGCTGGGGCCCATTCGAATGCCCATACAACTTCAACTTGGAGAAAGTGAGAGGAATATTCTGTTATTAACAGAACTAATCTATTAATTTTCTAGATTATTTACAGATTATAGCTGACCAGACTTTTAAAAATCCTATACTAAGACACCAAGTCCTTCTGTATCTCATAACTCTGACATTTCTCACCAATTCGACAATATTTCTTTTATTTTATCAAAATGGTAAACTTCATATTTTCCACATCATAGCCCATTTTCCAGATCTATGCCCATTCACATTAATTCACATAACTCTCTAGTAAGTGCATGGTTGAATTTCCACTATGTGACATAATTACGCTGAAATGGTTGTTGCCAAATTTACTATGGAAAAAGTCATTTTACATTTTACAGCACTGAATGCACTGAAAATCTGCAAAAATATGTGGCATTTGGACACGTGTGCATTCTCTTTGATCTGTTTCTGGAATGTTGGTGTCCTTGACTCTCTGTACTCTGAACACTTCCTCTGAAGCTATGATGGCATATTTGCCTTAATGTGAATCTGAAACCATTCACCATAAATAACTGGTACAAATGCAGCATCAAATTAATTTTTTGGTCTACTGCCCAATTTTCTTGCTGTCCTTTAGTGTTTTTGTTTCCTGTTCTGCTGATGCCTGTATCTATACTCTCACTACTGAATGTTTCAATGTTATTTCTTATCAATCTTTACTTTTTACCTGTAGTTCTTTAAAAAAATAATTGACAAAAAAATAATTGACCCGGTTCTTTGTATTTTCTTGTATCTATATACAACATTTTCTCCCCACTTTCTGCTCTTTTTCTCTTCAGAGATATATTTAATATATAACTGGCAGCCAGACAATTGTTATAGTTTAGTTTAGAAACATAGCACGGAAGCATTCCCTTCGGCACATTGAGCCCACACAGACCATTGATTATCTGCTCAGACTGTTTATCCGCCTGCATACTAGGGGCAATTTACACAAGCCAATTAACCTACAAACCTGCACATCTTTGGGATGTGGGAGAAAACCGGAGCACCCGGGGAAACCTACATGGTCACAGGGATACCGTTGCAAGCTCAACACAGACAGTACCCAAGGTCAGGATCGAACCCAGATCTCTGGCGCTGTGAGGCAGCATGTCCATCGCTGTGCCACTCTGCCGACCATTTTCTGCTTGGTTTCAAAAGATAAATCTACCTCAAAGTACAGAACTCTGACCTCCTCCTGTGTCTTGGGTGAACATGAGGCCACCATCTCCCAGACAGTCACCAATCTCATCATCTCTGGTGATATCTCCTCTACAGCTTTCAACCTGATAGTTCCCAAACTCATACTTCCCATTTCTATCTTATTCCCAAAAACCACAAGTAGGACTGTCCTGCATGCCCCTTGTTAATGCCTGCTTCTGCCACACCAAACTCCTCAATTCTCTGCCCCCACCCTCCTGTCCAGTCCAGTCCTTCCAATCTACTTCCATGACCGCTCAGCCGCTCTCCAACACTTCAATAACTTTTCATTTCTAGGCCCCTATTGCCTCATCTTCACCATGGATGCCCAGTCCCTTCAGACCTCAAGTCCCCATTAAGAAGGTGTCAGGTTCCTCTAGTTCTTCCTTTAACAGATATCCAATTAGTGCCCCTCAATTAAAACTCTCCTCCACCTGGCAGAACTCATCCTCACCTTTAACCATTTTTTTTTGTCCCCTCACTTTCTTCAAGTCACAGATGTAGTCATGGGCACGCACATGGTCCTCAGCTATGCCTACCTTTTATTGGGTAAGTTGAACATTCCTTGATCCAGACACACCACAGCACCATTCTCCAACTCTTTCTCTGCTGCATCGGCTGCATCAGGGGCTGCCTCCTGCACCTGAACTCCTTGATTTAATCGACTATATTACTAACTTCCACCCTGCGCTCAATTTCACTTGGACCATCTCTGACACTCTCTCCCCTTTTGCAATCTCTCTATCTCTATCACAGACTATGTAGTGAAGTCCACTACAAACCCATTGACTCCCACAGTTGCCTTGGCTACACTTCCCCCCCCACCCTGGCTCTTGCAAGGGTGTCATTCCTTACTCTCAATTTCTCTGTCACATCTGCTCCCATGATGAGGCTTCCCACTCCTTCCGCAACTCCTTAGTTCACTCATCCCTTCCTACCCAACATGCCCTCTCCCCAGATACTTTCCCCTGCAACTGCAGGAGACAAAACACTTGTCTCTACCCCTCTTCTCTCACTTCCATCAAGGGACCCCAGAAGTCCTTTCAGGTAAAATGCATTTGTTGCATCCATTGTGGCTTCCTTCACATTTGCAAGACCAAGCGTTGACTAGGCTATTATTTCACCAAACAATTGCCACGCCATGTTGGACCTCTCGGTTAACTATTTAACTCCCCATCCCATTTTCCAGACCGACATTTCGGTCCTAGTCCTCCTCCATTGTTAGAGTGAGGTTACAAGCAAACTGAAGGAACTGCACCTTGGATAGCTTTCAAACCAGCGGTAAGAATGTTGAATTCTCCAAGTAATAACCCTACACCCCTTCTTTCTTTCCCATTACCCACACTCCCATCCTGATGCGCCATCTCCAAACCTTCTCCTAGTCGCCTAGCTCCTTACCCCCTCCCCCCCCATTTGTATACTCATCACCCACCTCCAATGCCCATATCTCCCTTTGAACACCCCCCCCCCCCCTTTCCTCTCTCCACTCCTGCCTGTCCCCTTTGACCCATGTCCCTCACTCTGGCTTTACATTTCACGTCTCCTCTAACACCCTTTTATCTCCTTTTCATCTCTAACATAGAAAATAGGTGCAGGAGTAAGCCATTCAGTCCTTCGAGCTGAATGCCTTTGTCATACTCCGCCCATCTGTCAATCTACCCCCCTTACCTGTGTACCCACCTAGAACTTGCCAGGATAGACAGTGCTGGACTAACTTAGCGAATCAGGCAGCATCTCTGGAGAAAGGATGGCTGATGTTTCGGGTTGGGCAGAAGGGTCCCGACCCGAAACGTCCAGTCTGAAGAAGATCATGAAGTCTCCAGCACTATGTGTCCAGCATCTGCAGTTCCTTTCTACACATATAACATGCCAGGCTTTGTTTCACTTATTTTCCAATTTTCTCCCTGCTGCTCCTATCAATTGGTTGAAGGTTCCTGACTTGAAACTTCACCTGCCCATTCCCCCTGTAAATGAAGCCTTACCCACTGAGTTCCTCCAACACTTTGTATTTTGCTCAAGATTCCAGTAACTGCAGTTCCCTGTTTCTCCATAGCATTTAGATGTTTACATTTGTCTCCAGGAAAATGAGAAATGGGACTAATGGGATTGTCCTGCTGGACGCTAACATAGACCCAAGGGAGTGAATGGTCTCCTTCTGTGGCAGTTTAAGTTACCTCACAGGTGCTTGGAACCATCTACACATGGATTTCCCTTAAATTAGGTGCATATCCCTTGCTGCAGCAATTCCTTGGGTTCCAAATGTCATACACTGGCCCAGCTATGGTCACAAATCAAAACTCCTGGAGCTATCATCGGACTGGAATTTTCACTTCACCAAAGCCATGCAATGATGCACAAGGATTGGACCTCAAATGACACGCATGATGTAAATAAGGTGCACGCTGCAGAAAAACTCCACCATCCCTCCTGACACAAATGAAACTGATATCCAGCAGTTTAGCAACTATTTACAAACACAGAATAATATCTAGGTGTCTGAATTCTAATACATGTGCCTAAAATGGATGCAATATTATAGTCATAGAACTGTACAGCACAAGAACAAGGTCTTCAGCCCACCTTGTCCATGCCGACCAAGTTGGCATTTAGGGCTAGACCAATTTTCCCGTACTTGGCACATAACCCTCTAAATCCTTCCTATCCATATATTTGTTGAACTGTCTTTTGAAAGTCATAGTTGTATAACATCATTTTTGTAATTTGATCGTAACAATTCTTTTTAATCGCTTTTCAGTTCAATGGGAATGGTTTGGTTATTTAATACAATAATTTATATACAAATTTAATAAGAAAGCAGATTAAATCTGGTAATGGATAGCACAATAATTTTCTAATTTTATACTGTCAGCCAGGGAAATCTGCAAGCATAAATTTGGAAAACTATTTCTGTCCTCTTGTCATTTTGTGTGAATATATAAGCACTTATAAAGCTTCTATTGCAGAAGATCTTTGCCAAACTTTTCCAGTTTAAATGCAACATTGGCTCGCTTGCTGACATTTTTACCTTCATCCAAGTTTGAACTATCTCAGTCTTGCCATTGTACAGATTTAGCATTTAGTTAATACATTTTGGTATACAGTGAAAAATGGCTTCCATTTTTTCCCAAGAACTTCCATATCTCAACCCTGTTCAAGTTCTGAAGCGATTATATGATTCAGGAAATTACTTACAAAATTCAGCTCTAAATATAAAATAGTCCACTGTTATTCTCAGTGGCAGATACAGTAGTTTCACTGATCCTTTGGATATTTTCCTATTGGTCCACCCAGTCATAAATCATTTTTTGACCATATAAAAACCATTTTATATCCTTGATTCTCTAACAAAAGGAAAATGTATTTCAGATTACATGAAAGCTGGCTGGCTCTGTTAGCTAAAACATTCTTAATTAATTCTCCTAAACTCTGGGGAGCAGCTAAATTTCATCACTAACCTCAAAGGTGTTTCGTCAATTACAGTAAAGTCATGTGGGTAAGATCAGTTCTGAACAATCTTAAGACTTATTTTAAAGGGTGTTTGAGTGCTTAACGTAAACATACTCAATGCTTTTCTTATTTCATAGGATCACAGTAACATGCAGCACAGAAACCGGCCTTGAGCCCACCTCACCCAAAGCAACTGTGAGGCTTACATAAGATTATCTTATTTGTCCATGCCAGGTCCATATCCCTCTACTCCTTTCCTATCCAAATATTATTAAAATGTTGGTAATTGTATCTGCCTTTACAAGCTCCTATGGCAGCTATTCTAACTATTCACCACCTTTTATATGAAAAACATAACCCCCAGGCCTCCTTTAAATTACTCCCCACTCAGTTTAAACCTGTGCCCTTTAGTTTTAGACTCCCCTACCCTGGGGAAAACACTGAGACCCATTCCCCATATGATATCATAAACCACTAGGAGGTCACCCCTCAGCTTTTTTCACCCCAGGGAAAACAGTCCCAGCCAATCCAGTCTCTCCTCAAAACTCAAGCCCTATAGTCCCAACAACATCCTTGTGAATTTTTCTGCATCTCTCTAGTAGATGCAGAAAAAACTTTCTCTCTGTAGTATTTAAATCAGATCTGCACAGAACACTCCAAGTTCGCTCTGAGACACGTTTAGTCTAGCTATAACATAACATCTCAACTCTTGTACTCAATGTCCCAACTGATGAAGGCAAGCAGACCATATGCCTTCTACACCACTCTGCCTACTGTGTCAACACATCAGGGAACTATGCACTTATTCCCCTGGATCATCCTGTACTACAACCCACCGCAGGGCCCTGCCATTCACAATGTATGACCTGCCAGGGTTTCAGCTTATCCGTTTTGGACTAAATACATTTTTAATAGTGTAGTCAAATATTATTTCCAAGCCATCTTTTAATTCTGTCCATATTTCTCTTTTAATCTAATCCTTTGTGGTTCCCATGTGTCTGATGTGGCACTGAATTTTCTCAATCTGATATAGACTTTGTCTGTTTTGCTGTTAATTGTACAACTCCCAGATCCACTTGATCAATTAGATAAATGCTGTAGATGTTTTTCTCTGTCCATTCAAGTGCCAGTTGCCCATTTCCTTCCTCTGATATTAACAACAAGCATTTCATAAACTAGTTCAAATTATTATTATGAATAATCACAAAAAGGCAAATGCAACAGGAGTGATTGCTATTTGTTGCCTTGTTATATTGCAAAATGATGATCCCATATTATTGAAAAATAATTAATATTAAGATATAATGAATTATGCAATTAAATGTGTTGCTAGGAGCATGGATTGTTCTGAATGAGTTTTCCAAATACCTTCTTGAATTGATGGTATGGCCATTTTATATGTGGACACAATAGAAAATGATTCACAACATATCTGAAGTACTTTCTGCAGTATTGATTTCCCTATTTAAGGAAGAACATTTATGCGTTGAAAGCTGTTTGGCGAAGCCCCACTAGACCAATTCCTAGAAAGGACAGATTTTCTTATGGGAAGTTGGACATGCTAAATTTGGCTCTGGTTTAAATTAAAGATTGAGTGGCAACTTCACTGGAAACATGCAAGATTCAAATGGACCTTGAAAGGGACAATATGGAGAGAATCTTTCCTCCAGTGGAAGTCTGTAACTAGGAGTCACTATTTAAAAATAAAAGGTCCATAATTTCAGGCAGAGTTAATATCAATTATTTTCTCTCAAAGAGTTGTGAGAATTTGGAATTCTCTTCCTCGATGGGTGGGAAAAAGAGTATGTGAATATTTTAAGGCAGATGTAGGTACATATACGTGAAAAGTTGCCATGGGAGGACGAGATTGTGGAGTTGCATTGCCAACACAATTATAGCCCCCAATGTATGCCAGTGATTCTGTAAATGGTAGGACAATAAAGAATGTTGATGAACAAAGGGTCCTTGGAGATCAAGTCCATAGTTCTCACAAAGTAACAATCCAGATAGTAGCGTTAGAGTTGCTGCCTTACAGTGGTAGAGACACGGGTTAGATCTTGACTACAGATGCTTGTCTGTACGGAGTTTGTACATTCCCCCTGTGACCTGCATGGGTTTTCTCCGGGATCCCACATTCCCACAAACTATTTGTCCTCCTACATGCCCACGAACTATTTGTCAAAAAAAAAAGAATTTCACTGTACATGTGACAATAGAGCACCATTGACCAACTGGGTAAAAATAATGTTTGAAGAATGTACAGCAGCATATAAACTGAAAATAAAATTACTGTAGATTCTGGAAATCTGAAATTAAAGCAAAAAGATTTTGATGAAGGATCCTCATTGGGTAATTCTGTTTTTTTTTAAAATTTCTGTACATGCTTCCTGACCTGTCAAATGTTTTCAGCAAATTACATTTTTATACCACATATTGAAGTACATAAATTTTTGCCCAAGCATAGATTTCCAAAAATACTGTAGCATTACTATATGAAAAGAAAAAAATATTTTCAATGGTAAATATTTGCAACTTCATATTTAAATGACTCTAAAATGAATCAGCAAAATAAAACAATATTGAACATTTCAGTTCTACATTACCCAGGTTTAAGGCTCATGGAGGTCCATTTATTCAAGTACCAAAATGCTTAATTTTGATTTAATTAGACAGTGAACAAAATAATTAGAATTTTCTTAAGCATCTCACAAAATGTCCATTACATGGTGAGTTATAAAGTTTCATTACTCTTAAAAAAAACATCTTTCATTACAATTGTGTAACTTTTTTGGATTATATATTCATTGATAATAACTTAATTCTTATGCAATACGTTAATTTGCTGGCCCAGATTTTGTAATGAAACATCGATGAGACTAACTATGTTCACTGTTGCAATGGTGAAAATCAAACGTGCTTTCCATGTGTACAGTTAGTTTAAGTGTATGATTTATAGTGGTTCATAGGAAAATTACAGGTGGGGATTGTGGAAAACTTAAATAGGGGAGGGAACTTACTTGGACATGGAAACTTTATTGACATTCAGACCTTTCGGGCTGAACGAAATTTCGTTGCCTTGCAGTCATACATAATAAAATAACAAAACACACAATAAGCACAAATTTAACATCCACCACAGTGAGTTCACCAGACACCTCCACACTGTGATGGAAGGCAAAAATCTTAAGTCTTTGTCTCTTCCCTCCTTGTTCTCCCTCTGCGCTGAGGCGATCCAGGCCTCCGATGTTGTGACCCCCACTGGGTGATGGTAAGTCCCGCGGCTCAACCGTGCTCCATGAACAGGCTGGTTCAATCTCCGCGGCCCGGGGCTGTCGAAGCTGCCACCCTCCAGTCCAGCGGACGAAGCTGCTGCCACGGGAGCTCTGCAAAAACAGGTCACCAACCTGTGACCTGCGAGCTCCCGATGATGTCGTCTACTGGGTCCGCGGCCGAACCTCCGAAGTCGGGTAGCCGCCGCCGGAACGCCAGAACGCCAGAACCCACCACAGCCCCGAAGTCGGCCAGCCTCGCGCTGGTAAGTCCTGGCTGGCTCTGCCTCCGGAGCCTCGAGGTCAGTCGCAGTTGGAGGCCGCCAGCTCCGCCATTAGGCCTCAGCGCGGAGACGGGGGATACGACAAGAAAAGTCGCATCCCCCCGAAGGGACTAAAACACGTTTCTCCCACCCCCCCCCCACACATACACAACCTAATAACTCAAATTAGCAAGCTAAAACGGGACAAGAAACCAACAAAAAAAGAAAAAACTGACGGACTGCAGGCCAGCCGCAGCTGCCAAGGCAGCGCCGCCACTCCTAGTGGTGAAAAAGGTGGAAAGCAGCATGACATTTTAAAATGTGCTTGAAAAGCAGTGACCTGCAGAACTACAGACCTAGGTTTAAAGGGTGGGATTGTTTAGGAAGCTGTTGTTTGAATAACATGGATGCAACTGAACTAATAGGTTCCTTCTGTTTTCTGTCCTTGCAATCAATTCTCTTTCACATGTACATGAACACTCCTCTCCTCCATATCTCCTAACACCCAGGTGACTCATTGCAGTTGTGCCAAGTTATATCCTTCAATTGGACTATCCACATACTGCTTCAAGAAATTCCTCTGGATGCACCCAACAAATTATTTCCACCCCATACCTCTTGCATGAAGGAAGTCCCACGTGAAAGTTAAAGTCATCCACTACAACAACCGTAATATTTTTACATATTTCTGTAATCTGCCTACATATTTGTTCCTGTTTCGCCTGCTGGACTAATCCATTCAGAGTGATTGCACTTTTCTTTATTTTTGAGCTCTACCCATACTATCTGAGGAAGAAAGCAGAATGCTGGACCAGCACTTTGTGTTTTCCAGCATCTGCAGTTTCTTTTTTGTACCCATATTGTCTGCTTAGAGATAAAATATGGAAACAGGTACACGGAGTCCACGCCGACCATTGGTCACCCATTCACATTAGTTCTATGTTATCCCACTGTGGATAATCCCTCCAGTATGTCCTCTCTGACTGCAGCTGTGACATTGTCCTTGATTAGTAATACAACTTCTCCACCTCTTTAAACTTCCTTCTCTATCACATCCAAATGCTGCAACGTTGAGCTGCCAGTCCTGTCCCTCTTGCAATCAAGTCTTTGTGATCTTAATTCAACAAAATGTCTCCTGCCTTCTCTGTGTAACCTTTGACACCCTTACTAATTAAGAACGTGTCAATCGCTGGATTTAAAAATACCCAAAGACAGCCTCCAAAGCCTTCTGTGGCAAGGAATTCCACAGATTCACCACCCTCTGGTTAAAGAAATTCCTCCTCATTTTCTTTCTAAAGGGGCGACCTAATTGGTGAATTTAGGAGAGTTTAAAAATATGTCATGTTGAAGACCTCCTTCGACTGTGTTGAAGACTAGCTTCGACTAGCTACGACTCACTACGACTAACTTCGGGAAAATTGGACACCGAATAGTGGAGAGTGAAGACGACCTCCTTCGATCTCCTTTGACCTCCCTTCGACTATGATGAAGATTATCTACAACTACCTTCGACTACCCTCGATTACCTACAACTAACATGCCGACCTACTATGACTAAGCCTACGAGTAAAAAAAGTATTGATTTTTTGCCATGGCGACCTTTTTTTACTCGTGGGCATTTTTCAATATGCCGCGACCTAGCTGAGGCCTCGAGTACACGGGGACTACTCTCGAGCATGAAGGAGAGTTACAAAGACTTTAGGTCGCCCATGTGGGACAGCCCCTTAAAGGTAAGTCCTTTAATTTTGAGGCTGTGCCCTCTGGTCCAAGACTCTCCCACTAGTGGAAACATCCCCTCCACATCCACACAAATACTGGTATTTGAAATGTTGAAGTGGCATGAAATAGCGCCTTTTCACTACAAATGTAGACTATAAATTATTGAAAAGAAAATGCTGATTTCAACACCTGCTTTTGTGTGTTACAAGATGCAGGCAACATATTATTCTCAATTTCTACACTGCGCTGCTATCAAGTATGCACTCTTTAGTTATTGACAGTTTCCTTAGAGTGGTGAATCCAATCAGACATGGGAATCTTTTGACAAAAATAACATTTAAAACTGAAAATAATCTCATCTTTAAGTTGAGTTCTGAAATAATTGAGTTAATTTCAACTTCAATCAAAACTGCAAGTACAAAGTACAAACCCTTCCATTAACCATGAGAGTCCGAGCAAATGGTCTTTAGACTTTAAGAGTTATGGCGTGGAAACAGGCCCTTCGGCCCACCGAGTCTGCGCTGACTAGCAAATCACCCCAGTACATTTCCTATACACCAAGGACAATTTACAATTTATCAGAAGCTAATTCACTCACAAACCTGTACATCTTTGGTGTGTGGAAGAACACTGAGACACGCGGATAAAACCCACGTGTCACAGGGAGAATGTACAAACTCTGTACAGACACCACCTGTAGTCAGGATCAAATCAGGTCTCTGACGCTGTAAAGCAGCAACTCTACCGTTGCGCCACTGTACTGCCCACACAGAAATATATCTAAATGTATTTCTTATACATAGAAAGGTGGGGGAGCTGAATACAATTTTTGAGCAATTAAGAGACAGACAGGATATATTCCCAGAGAGAGAATTCTGGACTCTATAATATTTGAAGTGTTTAAAAATATTTATTACAGGTTGTTTCCTTTCTAATTACCATACTTTTTTTTAAACAAAAGGCAAACATGCGACATAATACTCTCTAATGCTTAATTAGTTAGGAGCCATTTTGTGCATTGCAATGAATTTTTGCTGGTTTTAAAGCAAATAATTTCTTTAACTTGGGAATAAGCGAGTTCGGAATTCCGAAAAATGCAGGGAATCATGGGATTTGTCAAAGGTCACTGGCTATAAAGAAAAAGTGAACGAAGCGCTGGCTACATAAACTGTATGTAAATATATATTTAATCTGAGGAACAGGGGTGCCAGGTACCAGGAGAGCGGGTGTAACAGCGAGAGAGAGGGGGCAGATGCCAGTGGGAGACTGGGGGAGCGTGCACAGACCCGCGCCTCATCCGCAGCCCGGGTCAAGCTCGTGTCCCCAGCGCCGCGGGTGCTGCCGCTGGACCACTGGACTGACCCCCCCCCCAGTGTCCCATCCAACCTGGGGGAGAGTCGGAGACGTCCGGGGCGAGCCCAAAGCAGCGGCCCATGGGCCTGCGGCCGGTGCAGGGGGTGGGGTGGGGTGGGGGGGGGGGGGGAAAGGCGCCTGCTCAAGCCTGGCCCCGCTCCTACTCACGAGGAACCCATCTATTTTCTCCGGGGATGCTGACCGTGCAGCCGAGCCGCCGCAGCACCCCGCGCACACCCCCGCCAACGCCGGGGATGGGACACCCGGGGGGGAATGGGGATGGCCCAGCGGTGGCTCGGCCGACCATGGACCCCGACCACGACCCCGACCTCACGGAGCAGCACGAAGCATAAAGCACTCACTGAAATGAAGGTCTGATAAACAAAGAAAACACACAGACCTGGGCAAGCGCAGTCGAAATACTGAAATCGCTTAAACCGTGACAGGTTTCTATTTGTGTTCTTCACTCCTTTAACATAAATAACACATCAATCAACAGTTATGCGTTCTGAAGCACAACGGTTACTGTGGTCGTTCAGTTCAGCCTGCCCTTTAGGTGCTGTATCATCTCTTCTCCAGTCTGCTTTTTTACTCTGAGGGTTGAGGCCACGTTAATTTGATTTAGCAACTTCAATCATAAAACTATGTCTTTTAACTTTTCTGAATCACATGCATATAATGAAAACAAAAGGTTTTAATGCAGAATGTTTAAAGCATTGACTAAACTGTCCATTTGGTACCTTTCAGACTTTTTGTGCCATCTGCCTTTGAACATAAAACACCTCGTTTAACCCATTCACAGATTCATGCATTACACAAGATCAGCTAGGAGTGTGAATATTTGTCTTCTGAATCGACAGGTCAGTGAAAATGCTCGTTGAGGTGACATTACAAAGAATTTTCTGTTACAGCTGCCCTCAGTGACATTTCATCAGGTTTAAACCAAATTATGCATTCAAATTTCCTTAACAACCTCTCCAGGTGTTGCTTCCGATAAAAATGGATGAGGCTATCATTCAAATACACAAAGCTCCGATAAAAATGGATGAGGCTATCATTCAAATACACAAAGCAATTCCAGGATCATTTACCATGTAGTGATTTCCTCACTAATTCTTTCTTCAGCCATTAAAAAGTTACAAAAAAAAGTTAATCTCTAATCTAATGAAAATGTTTATGCACTTATTTACTCAAGGGTTTGGTGAGTGATATGTTACACTTTATAGATTTAACCAGCACACATCCACAGTCCGATGATGAAAACAATAATAGCATAAATCATGCTGTAAAGCTCAGCATCAAATAATTGATGTACTATGCAAATTTATGACTTAAGCTATAAATTTGACATTACTGCTCAAAACATTTCACACAAGCACATAAACCTACACAAGAAAGGCAATGTATTCATATTTTGCCCTGGTTGTGGTCCCCTCAAATAATTGCATATAATGGGAGAATAAGGAATATTTTATTGCAGAACCTGAAGAAAAAACAACTCAAAGTTTCTTCCAGGAGACCATTTAAAATTTGCACCATTTTCCACGATCTACCAAAATAGATGATCTTCAAAAACAACCAAGCAAAATTCAATTGAATATTAGATCCATGAAATTATTGTTTGACCATATTACTGGATAAACATTATATTATACCATATATTGGATGTATTAGAATACAAAGGATGTATTCGTTTTTTTTAAAGGAATCAATCACCACCATTAAAGTGTACTGATAACGACCATGCCTATGCTTGAAGGATCTGCCTTCCTGTTTTGCACAATGTCATATCTAGCAAAGATAACATGTAGCAAATGAGATAAAGTACTATGAAATAAAAAGAAATATTTTGGATTGAAAATGAAACAGGTAAGTTTCACAATGTGACAAGAAGCGAGATGGGTCATTTGAACTATTGTGCACAGTTCTGGTCGCTGCATTTTATGTGAAGGCTTTGGATAGGCTGCAGAGGAGGTTTACCAGAATAATGCCTGGATTAGGGGGTATTAGCTACAGGGAGAGGTTGGACAAACAAGGAAGTTGTGCTGACAGTCTTGAAGACTATTATGGTGGATAGGTCCCCAGGCCCTGATGGGATCTATCCCAGGTTATTAAGGGAGGCAAGAGAGGAGATTGTAGAGGCCTTGACGTGGATGTTTGTTTCTTCTCTAGCCTCAGCCGAGTGGTGGAGGGCTGGAATGCACTGCATGGTGGTGGAGGCAATGGGTGGTGGTGTAGGCAGTTATGATAATGGCGTTTGAGAGGTTTTTGGATAGGCACTTGGAAGCAGGGAAGAGAACAATATGGATCATGAGATCAGTTTAACTGGGCATCATGTTCGGCATAAGCATTGTGGGCTGAAGGACCCATGTCTGTGCTGTAGTGTTCTACGTTCTAAATTAATAAAAACAAAAACTAAAGAAAAATAAGGAAACATGAAGAAACAACTTATCTGCATTTAACTCCAGCGCTGTGTCCAGCATTGGAGCCGGAGGGCAGATGTTTCAACATCTCGTTTCCAGCTTGTCTCCAACTTCCGTCGTGCAATGTGTGGACTTGGAAATCAGAGACAAACTGACCCACGGGAAAAAGGTTTCTAGTGGGTTTTTACAGACTCCCTGTAAAAGGTAAACACTTACAATATTCTACTCCAACTGAAGATGTAACAACGATTTTTATGGACTTACAGGCAATGTATTAAAAAAAAGTGCAAGTCTGGTTAACTAGAAGCCTGGATTTATCATTCAAATCTAATTCAGTTAATTAAATAAACCTCAAATCAAATATTCACTTCAGATACAACTAGTGGTTATTATGGTTCAATTGTATGTAATAAAATCTCATCTAGTTTGGTCATGTACTTTATCTGTCACTCATATCCAATATCACTTATTGGCAACATCAAATCTATGTTAATGAGGTTGGCCTTTACTACTTTATGAACTGACTTGGTTGGGCATTCAGTCATTTGAAACGACTACTATAAATATTTTAGCAATTCTAATGCGGACAGTGCTGTTTATCTGCATCACACAATTAAATTTATGAGAAAATTTATGAGAAAACACCTTTGAAAAAATGAAATTAATACTTACCACATGGATTGTAAGGTTTACAATACATCTGGACATGCACATGCACAGATATGTGCAGTGGCAATAAGCATGTGCCTTGATGCCAATTCTGTGACTTTTCATTATACATAGTTTTCCCTTGATCATACAAGATAATTTTTCCTTCACAATTCTCCTTTGGGCCCTGCTATGTTTCACCTGTCACATCTTGAACCCCAATTACCCAAACACCAGCACCTCCTAAACTAAAATGTCCACTTTTGAGTACCTTGATACAAACCCTGTTATATACCTCAATCTTTCCCTCAAGACCTCTCCACATACTCCTAGGATCTCCCCACCCCTCAACAGTCTAAGAAGTCAGCCCATAATTTACCTCCTTTCCTTTTAGTTCATAGTGAATTAGGTCATGGGCACCAAGCAAAATTAAGCAGCAGACCCTTAAAAAACACTTTTCCAGGATTTTTACATGCTGATCTTTTAATGCTCCATTTCAAGCAGCAGAGTTTCAAGGCAAACGTGAATAAAATGGGGGCAATTGATGCAGCGTCAACCCCAGCAGCAGATGTAATAAAGAGAAAGATACTAGTCCAGTGAGCTTCATGAAACCCCTTCTTAGTCACAGTTATGGATGACCCTATATTGGAAGAGATGTTCCACAGATTAGACAAACATTAAAGTTATATTAACAGAAACGTATCTTCAGCCAACTCTCAGAACATTAGCAACAACCCCGGATATGATATCCCGCTGCAAGGACCAAATGTCCAGAGAGAGCAGCACTGTGGTATATAATTAGCGGAAATAATAAATAATCATAATGCTAATAATAATATGCAGTGTGTTGACAATCCCTTTACCCCGCTGAAGCTGAGCAACCCATTGAGTTTTTCCAACAGTCTGCATTTTGCAAAAAATATGTTGATATTACAACAGAAAAATGGTGTATATTATTATGAACAAAAAGGTAGAAAAAAATTTGAAAGCAACTGAACTACATAAATTGACGAAAGGAATTGAAAATGCTGGAATCTTGAGTCAACACAAAGTGTTGCAGTAACTCAACGGGTCATCTGTAGCAATGTAGCATCTGTCGAGGGAATGGATAGGCAACATTTATGGTCGGGACCCTTCTTCAGACGAATTGCAAATGTTGATGCATGTCAACTTCAGTTTGTTACTACCACACAAACCTTTCTATCACTCGAGAGAGGTTTCTGGTCCTCTTGGCTGGATCACCAGCAATTTCTGTCCATCACCAAGAGAAATTACAAGGCAGCACCTGTTGTGTTGCGGCACCAAGCGAATTAACAGATTGTCTCGCTTGAACTCTGTTGTTACGTGAGCCACAGCACTTAAGAAAATGGTTTATTTTGTTGCAGAATCGACATAATTTTCCACATGCAGGGCAACGGTCACGAACAGCGGCATGGGAACCCCCACAGTTAAAACAATTGTCAATTAGTCTCTACTTGGTATCAGGCACTGGTAGAGATTTGATAAAACATACCGGCAACATTAACTTCACGAGTGCTCCAGAACTTTGATGTGAGCATCAGTCATTTCAGCAATGCGACAGCGGTTTTCAGCAGTCTCTAGGGTAAGGTCAGCATCCCGCAGTAGCTCGTCGCATAATTTATCATTGCGGATGCCATGGATCAAACGATCACGGATAAGACTGTCACATATATTTCTGAAATCGCACCGATTTATGATATGCTTCAGCGCACTAACGTATAACTCCACAGGTTCTCCCTGTCTCTGGCACCATGAAAAAAACAGATGCCGCTCAATACTTAAATTAGTCCGTAACTCACATAATTGTCGGAATTTACGCAGTAGGCAGTCAGGGTCACGAATGGATTCAGCAGGAGCAATCTGGACACCAGCCTCGTCAATTCTAGCCGGTTCATAGTGAAATCTTCTGGCACGACGAGCAGTTTCTTTGCCTGCCAAATTAAGAAGGATTGACGCTCGAACACCAAGGTCAGCAGTAAGGCGAACCGCATCAATGTAGATTGAGAAATCTTCTTCAAATACACGCCATCGTTCTGCGAGATCCTCAGGAAAACCTATGGTTTTCTGAGAGCAGAAGCAATTGCAAAACAGTTGAAAAACAATAAACTAAAATAAAAGCAATAGAATTATGCAAGGAGTGAGTTTGTATACTCTGACACCATGTTGTGTTGCGGTGTCCAAATAACTGAAATCTTACACCATGATGAAGGTCCAAAGACTTTATTAACGACATAGCATAGGTAACTTCATGCTAGCATGTTTTTCTAATAATGCGGGAACCAGGCTGGGAGGGTTACTGTAAAGCTAGTGGGCGTAACTACAAAAGCATGACTCATAACATGAGTGACACTGATCTACAGCACCTGAAGAGCAAAATACATCTGAGGGGTCAAGGGACTCCAAGTATCCTGGGTACATTTCCTTGTGAATATGCAGATTGAAACAAGGCTCAAAAAGTCAGGGTAACTTGATTTCGCCTCTATCCCTTCTAAAATAGATATAAATCTGGCTTGCTAGGAAAATTAGCTAAGGAAATGCAGCAATCTTATAAATTAATGTCTGCCAGTGAGTTCTTCTGATATTCAGGAGCATTACTTGTTCCGTTAAGTATCTCTTATGTTCCAGCACAGACCAATATTACTAATTACATAATCACATGCCATGGAAGTTATAAGAATTCCTTGTGTAGGCTGTATTCTAGATAAAATGATTCATTACCCTTGTATGTGGCAAACATTCATCCATGCATTATCTATCTATCTTCTATTTAATATATAAAAGTCTGTGGCTGCCGCCTGCCGTCCGGCTGCCTTTCTGCCTTTTGATTCGTTCCATCGTGTGATGTCACAATGCCCAATGCTCGCAGATGTCCAATCGGAATGGATCCATTTACATGGACGGCTGCCGGCCGCCTTTCTTCCTTTGATTCCCTGCAACTCCGAAACCAGACGCAGAATCGCCGACATCCTTTCCATTTCGGTAGAGATTTCACTTTTCTTTCAAAGTATCCGCTCCTCATTACATTTCGTCGTGTTTAAGTACACATTTTTAATCAAATCCTTCTCTCCCCCCCCCCCCCCAATATTTCAAAAATAAACTGGCTTCTCACCCATAGAAGCAGCCCCAGCCCCAGCCCCTGGTGAACGTTCCATCGTGTGATGTCACAATGCCCGATGCTCACAGATGTCCAATCGGAATGGATCCATTTACATATGCCTTTGCAGGAGCCCCAGCCCATGGTGAACGTTCCATCGTGTGATGTCACAATGCCCAATGTTCACATTTGTCCAATCGGAATGGATTCATTTACATATGCCTTTGCAGGAGCCCCAGCCCCTGGTGAACGTTCCATCATGTGATGTCACAATGCCCAATGCTCAAAGACATTGTTGCCATAGAGGGAGTACAGAGAAAGTTCACCAGACTGATTCCTGGGATGTCAGGACTTTCATATGAAGAAAGACTGGATAGACTCGGCTTGTACTCGCTAGATTTTAGAATATTGAGGGAGGATCTTATAGAAACTCCTGATTACATTTCGTCGTGTTTATGTACACATTTTTAATCAAATCCTTCTCCCTTCCCCCCCCCCCCCCCCATATTTAAAAAAAAACTGGCTTCTCACCCATAGAAGCAGCCACAGCCCCAGCCCCTCGTGAACGTTCCATTGTGTGATGTCGCAATGCCCAATGCTCAAAGACATTGTTGCCATAGAGGGAGTACAGAGAAGGTTCACCAGACTGATTCCTGGGATGTCAGGACTTTCATATGAAGAAAGACTGGATAGACTCGGCTTGTACACGCTAGAATTTAGAAGATTGAGGGCGGATCATATAGAAACGTACAAAATTCTTAAGGGGTTGGACAGGCTAAATGCAGGAAGATTGTTCCAGATGTTGGGGAAGTCCAGAACAAGGGGTCACTGTTTAAAGATAAGGGGGAAATCCTTTAGGACAGAGATGAGAAAAAAATTTTTCACACAGAGAGTGGTGAATCTCCGGAATTCTCTGCCACAGAAGGTAGTTGAGGCCAGTTCATTGGCTATATTTAAGAGGGAGTTAGATGTGGCCCTTGTGGCTAAAGGGATCAGGGGGTATGGAGAGAAGGCAGGTACAGGATACTGAGTTGGATGATCAGCCACGATCATATTGAATGGTGGTGCAGGCTCGAAGAGCCGAATGGCCTACTCCTGCACTTAATTTCTATGGTTCTATGTTTCCCTCTCCTCACCCCTCTCCCTCTCCCACCCATCCCTCTCTCCCCCACCCCCCTTCCCTCTCTACGCCACCCCCTTCCCTCTCTCCACCCGCCCCCTTCCTCCTACCCCTCTGTCCCTCTTCCATCACTCCCCCTACCCCTCTCCTCCCCACTCTTCCACCTCTCCCCCTTCCCCCTCCACTCTCCCTCCCCACTCTTTCCCCTCTCTACCCCCACCCCTCTCCCCCTCCCTCCCTCCTCCCCTACCTCCCCATCCCCCACATCTCTCTCCCCATCCCCCTCTCTCACCCCCTACCCCGCTCTCCTTTCCCTCCCAAATCTGTCCCGTTTCCTCCTCCTCCTCTCCCCTCCCTCCCCTCTTCTCACCCCCCCTCCCCCCACCTGTGTGTTTGGGGGGTGGTTAATGCGAGTTTGATGCCGCAGCCCCCCTCCCCCCCCCGCAAACGTCATTGGGGAAACAGACCCAACGCGTCTGCACTTGGTCTAGTTCCATTTAAATTCTTGATTGACCGCCCTGTATTTCTATCTTTTTCATTCCTATAACTCCTAAAAAAGGCTAACACAGGCAATGTCCATCTCCTGGCATCTCACAAAATGACGGCTTATCAATTGGTGAAATTATTGAAAGCCAATGGATCGTTAAGGAAAGAACGTAAAATTATTTTAAACTGCTTTAAAAAATATATATTTGGGCAAATGCAGCTTCCAATACAATGAAACACATTTTCTCAGATAATTTGTGCAGAAAAATAAAACAGCAGAGAATAAGGCTGAATGCATGCATTTTCCTTTCTTTAGTGGTTACTGAACCAACAGAAAAAGATTCTTTGGGATAATGTTGATTAGAATGTTAAAATACATATAGTCATGACAAAAGAAAGGGGGACAACAAATTGGTCTGAGGAACAGTGAACATAATGAAGTGGAAAGATATTTGACCGAGGATTTCTGAATTGGCTGCAGGAAATACATTTGTTTACTTCTCTCATGAAGCTAGAAAAGCAATAAGATCCAGTAAAAATTAGCTCTGGTGGCAAAAATACCATATGATACATACGATATGACAGATACATTTATATAACACCTTTCATACGCTAAGGTTGTGCCAAAATGATTGTCAGTCAAAGTAGTACTTTTGAAATGTAGGCTGTGTTGCAATGATGGAAAAATTACCAAGAAAAATGGCAGTTTGAGTGTTTTGAAGAGCTCATCAACAACGGTGAATTGCAGTATGTGGCATTTTCAGATATGGTTACCCATAATAAATATTTACATATAACATCCTTCATATAAATAGATCTTAACATTACAGACATATTCAAATAATAATTTCCTCAGATGCCATTTTTCCATTTTCTCCATAACAGGAAAATGTAATTAATAATTAACACTATTTGTCTGCTCAATAAACTATTCAGAACTGTGACAAACAATGGGAATTAGATGGATGGTCCTGCATTTGATAAATAGGATCAAGTTAAATTTCTTCAAATAACAAAATTATTTATTTTTCATCATAATTCTAATTAATGTGCTGAACCAAAGTTCAAGATGTTGTAAATAAGAATTCTGGACCAAATATCATGCAAAAAAAGTAGCATATTCTTAGTGATGGCTCCTGCATAAATGTGTCATACACTCTATTGAAAAATCATCACTGAGGAGCAGAGTAGTAATATGTGATCCAGCTTTGACACTTCAACTTGCAATTGATATTGCATAATGAGAATTGCAAGTGATCCTGCTCATACAGCTAAACATTCTGTAAAAGTAACTGACAATTCCCATGCTTGCTGACTGTAATTTGAAAAGGCTACATGGATTCAGCTATCTTATTTGCTTTAACAGGCAAGTACCGGCAAATCAATAAAAGTGCAACAAGAGAATAATAATAAAAATAGGAATGCTTACCAAGGAAAGGAATATTACAAGCTGTACCCACTTTCTTTTACATTAATGATGCAAAAACTGGTAAAATAGAAAAGTGCACCATTGTGTTTAAATTGTTAAGGCTTTGTATTAATGGAGGTGGATAGTACTTAAAATGTAACAAACCAAAGAAAATAAATAACCCATGGGAAAAGAAACTGCATGATAAAGTCCTTGGGTACAAAACAAGGGATATTTAACAAGCAGCAGTGGAACTAAAGTAGGCAGAAAGAGGCAAATAAATACATAAACGAGGTTTGGATCTGTAGTCTCCATTTTTTAGTGCTCAATATACGACATTGTTTCCCAATGACATCCAAGGCCAGAACACAAACTTATAGTGCATGTTGTGCTGGCTCTCTTTCACCAACTGGAATTGGGCAGCGCCAGTGGAGCTGCAATGTAGGTTGTTCTTCTCCCTGCCCTGTTCCATCCACTCATGTCCAATGCCCTACTAAGTATAGATCTCATCTCCAAGATGGTCTTTAAATTATCTACACAAAATATATGTAATGAGAGCAGAAAATTGTGAAAATATTCAGCTGATTAGTGACTGCTTCAGATCAACAAAATGTCATTAGAAATAGTAAATAAATAAAAATTTAAAAGGCAGGGCAAGGGAAGGAGTGGAGAAAGATCAAAAGTGAACACCTGTGAGAGTGGAAGCTGAAAGAATAAATGGCAAAAATGGATGAAGTAGGGTAATTATTATGGATACTGGGAACCCAAATTAAAAAAAAAAAACAGAATGTTGCCTGCAATATTTGAAAATAATGTCGAATTCAAGACGCTACTTTCTTAAATATTTAGTTGGAGGATTTATCAAGTTAGATTCAACTAACTTGGAGGTCAGAAGCAAATGTGTCGGGTAACTCAGGAGGCATTCTGCTCATTCAGATTTGAATTCAACTCTCTTCTTCCCTCGAACATCTCTCCCCTCTGTCTTTACCCTACCCAGCCTCCTTCCATCTAGCCTCCATTTGCTTAATTCTCCACCTCTCTTCCCTATCCATTCCCCTGCATCTCTCTCTCTTATTTCCTGCTCCAATTCTCCTAGTAGTTCTCAGAAGTCTTGAAAGAATTATTGCAAGGTATATTTTGAATTCAGCAGCACCCATCCCTACAAATGACAGGGAAACAAGTCAGTGAGAGCAGTGCAATGTGTTTGGGTGATATGATTGCAGTGGTTGAATGGATGTTAAAGTGTGAACGTTGCAAGTCAATGAGGCTTACACTATTGCTAAGGATATGTGGATGCACGGGGCATACATACATGAGGAAGGACATTCTTGCTATTGAGGGAGTGCAGCATAGGTTTACAAGGGACTGTCATATGTTGAAAGAATGGAGCGGCTGGGCTTGTACACTCTGGAGTTTAGAAGGATGAGAGGGAATCTTATTGAAACATATAAGGCTATTAAGGGTTTGGACACGCTAGAGGCAGGAAACATGTTCCCCATGTTGGGGAAGTCCAGAATCAGGGGCCACAGTTTAAGAATAAGGGGTAGCCCTTTCAAGGGAGGGCTATATAGGGCTCTTAAAGATAGCGGAGTCAGGGGATACTGGCAGAAGGCAGGAACGGGGTACTGATTGGGGATGACCAGCCATGATCACATTGAATGGTGGTGCTGGCTCGATGGGCTGAATGGCCTACTCCTGCACCTATTGTCTATTGTGGCACAAGTGCTAATTGATAGAAATTGTTACCAGATGAGTGCTGCAGATGTTTGTTGAGCAGTGGTGCAGGTGGTAGAACTGCTGCCTCGGGTTGAATCCTGACCTTGGGTGGTTCAGTGTGGAGTTTGTAAATTTTCCCTGTGAGCACGTGCGTTTCCACCGGATGCTTTAGTTTCCTCCCACATCTCAAGACGTGCGGGTTTGTAGGTTAATTGGCCCCTGTAATTTGCCCCGAGTGTGCTGGGAATGTGTAGAACCTGTGTGTGTGAACGGGTGATCGATGGCTGGCATAGACTTAGTGGACAGGAGGGCTTCTTTCTATAAGGTACACAAAATTGCTGGGGAAACTCAGCGGGTGCAGCAGCATCTATGGAGCAAAGGAAATAGGCGATGTTTCGGGCCGAAACCCTTCTTCAGACTTTCTATGTTGTGTCTTTCAGTTTCAATTAAAAAAATGTCAGTGCCTGAGTTGAATAGAGAGCCTTGGCATTCAAAGATCTTGACTCCACAAGACGTCACTAATTTTTTTGTGGTAGTGCACATAGTTCTTTGATTTGAGTCAATGTTAAGGAAAGAAACAAATCAGCTACACACAAAGAACTGCAGATGCTGGGTTTCAAAAAAAGACACAGAGTGCTGGAGTGATTCAGTGGGTTCGGAAGCATTTCTGGAGAACATGGATAGGTAACATTTTGGGTCGGGAGTCGGGGCCCTTATTCAGACTAATTCTAGTAGGGGGGGAGGTAGCTGGAAGAGAGGTGAGGGTGGGAAAAAGCCTGGCAAGTGAAAGGGAGATACAGGTGAGAGGGGGTTAATTGGCAGATGGGTGCACAAAGGCCAGAGATGGGAAGATGACCAAAAACCGTGAGATAAAGAGTTGAGAGAAAATGTGAAGCCAAATGAAGGTTATAGGTGGAAGGGGAGAGGGGAAGGAGGAAAAATCACCTCATGTTCGTGCCAGTAATTAAGATTTTACTTATAGTGCAAATTTTGTCCAGACTTCCCACAAGTTTATTTTCCTTCTTTAATACTTTCTTAAATTGTATACATCTGACCAAATGTTTCAATGATCTTTATTATCTGTCACATTTTACTGTGTTGCCGTTTCCCTTCCAAACTATATAAAAGGTCTTTTGATTTTTTTTATGAATGTCTGCTATAAGATGTTGTGTGAACTCTATTACTCCTCAAGTATGTAATATTTGTTTTGGAAATGGCGTCCAACAAATCAGGAGAAAATTAGGGAAAATATTGCTCGCTGAGTCAGTGAATCAGTACTGCATTTAGTTATTATAAGTTCCATCATCACTGTCTGTTTCAGGAGAACACTTTCTACTGCATTTCCATTTCCTACATGTTGAATTGGTTCTACCCTGGTGTTCATTCTAGATGATTTCAAAATATGGCATAAAGCATCAGACATAGCATAGGCCACAGGACTTGACAGTAACCCAGCTGAAGTGGTGAGCAATTATGGTTTAAAAATAGCAGTGCCTCGAACCAAGTAGTTCCAATATAAATATAACATTTGCATCTACCTGACAGTGTAGAACAATTTCCAGATATGCCAGTGCCCCATCAATCTGGGCATGATCATGAGCAAAATGTTAGTAGTTGGCATCAAGTATACAGCACATACTCGTCAATAACCTGCATACTCTTGCTAATTTTGAACAAGGCCACTTGGAGAGGGAGAGGGAAAGGGAGAGAGGGGGGGAGGGGAAAGGGGGGGATGAGCTATTGCCGCTCGGCCCATCCCTGCCCTGCCCTGTCCGCCGCTGCCGCTCGGCTTGTCCCCGTCCTGCCCATCCACCTACCTGCCTGCTCGCTGCCGCTGCCCGGCTGCAGTGGGGGGGATGGAGTCTGTGTTCGTCACGGTGGGTACCATGAGATTTGATGATCTGGTAGAGAAGATCTCCTCCAAGAAGACCGTGAGGGTGAGTAGCTGCAACTGTGGCGACGGAGGAGACGGACCCAGGGGGACGGGTAGATGGGACCGCCATTGCCGCAGAGGGCGGGCGGGGGAGAGGAATGAGTGATGAGGGAGAGAGAGACGGGACCAGGGCCTCCACTGAATCCACTGAGTTTGTGAGTGAGGCGGGACTGACCGCCACCTGTGGGGCAGGAAGGGGCGTCGCCATCCCGGCCGTGGCATTAACTGACAGGAGAAGAGACAAATCTGCGTGGCGCAGACTGAAGAAATCTGCGCACGTGCGTTTTTTAGGTTTTATAAACCTCGATAATTTTTACAATGTACCACCGATCAGAACAAAACCTATTGCATTCGCACCACAGGAGAACGGTAGGTAACTTGACAAAAAATCGTAGTGCTATCACGTACCGTTTTTGCGCAAATAGAAAAACCCCGCAAACCAGAAGAGCACAAATCAGAGTTTTAGTTATGTACTAGACTAAGTGGGACCCGTCGGGTCCCAGTCACCCAGGAGGCTGGGTCCCAGTCACCCGGGAGGCCTGGTCCCCCAATGCAACCCATCACCCAACACAATATTTCACCACTCACCCATAACGCCTAACTGTGCAGGCGTGACTCATTTCCCCTCATCCCCCAGCACTCACCTCCTCTTCATGTGTGGGAGTGGAGGGGTGGGGAGGAGGGGAGGGATGGGGGGTGTGTGGGAAGGGGGAGTGTAGGAGGGGGGAGGGTGGTGTGGGGGGGGGGGGTGAGTAGGGTGTGTGTGTGGAAGTGGGAAGATGTTGTGGGGGTGGGGAGGGTGAGGTGGGGGGAGGGGTTGTGTGGGGGAGGGGTTGTGTGGGGGAGGGGTTGTGTGTGGGGGGAGGGGTTGTGTGGGGGGGAGGGGTTGTGTGGGGGGGGAGGGGTTGTGTGGGGGGGGAGCGGTTGTGTGGGGGGAGGGGTGGTGTGGCGGGGAGGGGTGGTGTGGGGGGGAGGGGTTGTGTGGGGGGGAGGGGTTGTGTGGGGGGGAGGGGTTGTGTGGGGGGGGAGGGCTTCTGGCCTCTCTCACTCATAGACTCTGGAATCTCTCACTCATGGACTGGACTCAGCCCCGCTCCGGGGATTTATTCTTCTCGCCCCGGTGATTTACAGCGGGTGCCGGAAGGGGCATTACCTTAATGGTGACTGACAGGCGGGAAGACCAATCTGCCGATCTCACGATTTTTAAACCTTCATAATCTTTATAATATTCAACCGATCGGAACAAAACTTGGTGCGTTTGGAGCAGAGGAGAACGGTGAGTAAGGTGGCGAAAAATCCTAGCGATATATCGTACCGTTTTGGCACAAATTTAAAAACAACGCAAACCGGAAGAGGACAAGATGAGAGTTTTAGTAATAGTATAGAAGATAGATGAGAGCATAGAAAGGGTAGTCAGAACCTTTTTCCCTGGGTGGAACTATCAGACTAGAGGACATAACTTTAAGGCAAGAAGGGTAACGTTTATAGGGGATGTCTGAGGCAAGATTTTTTTTCACACATTGATAGTTTCTGGGGTGTGCTGCCAGCAGATACGATAGTGTTGTCTAAGAGGCTTTTAGATAGACACATGGAGATGCAGAGATTAGACGAATGTGGAACACATGCAAGTAGGAGGAATTAATTTACGTATGCATCATGTTCGTCACAGACTTCACGGGCCGAAGGGCCTGATCCTGTGATGTACTGATCGATGTTGAACAGAATAATTAATCTTGCAATTCTTTTTCTTCAACTATTATTTTCCTTCTCCTTGTGTGTAATATCTTTCAAAAACATTATAGAGGTTAACATTTCATTACATTGCAGGCTCTTTCCAGGTCAAGAAACCATGAATTTCTGCTCTCAATCTAATAGGTGTGGTGATTTGTACCAACCACCAGCATTGATATTTTGTGCTTTATTTGGTTGTTTATTAGGCAGCGTTTTCCACAGACTGCAAAGTAAAGTCCAAGCCAATTGGCTATTTGGTGTGAGGGAAAAAAGCATCACGTTTAACAATGTCTGTTTATAACTACATCTTTAAATCTTCCTCTACTACCCTCTGCACTTTTACATATTTTAAATGCAATAATAATATTTCTAATACAGAATATTAATAGAAACACCAATAAAATTTCAATGAATATTTTCTGTATCTAATTCTCTGCCTCCTAGATCCTCTTCAATTCACCAGACATTCCACCAAAAATCCATTACTTATCTATTTCCATTTTATCATCTTTCATTTCTTCGGTCAATTAATCTGAAACAAATGTAAGGTTTGTTGACTACCATTTTTGCACGGCACTTTGGCTTTATATCTAGATTGAACAGAGCAATTTTCCCCCAAGGACCCTGCCCAGAGAAACCTTGACATCGACAAAGTCAGGCCTAGACAAAGTTGCCCTGTTGAGAACGATAAGGTCACCCGTGGGATTGCTGAGATTATCTCTGTCAAGCACTTGGACAGCATGCAGTCAAATGATGCATCATGCACTCATTTTAGGGGAAAAAATCAATTTCTTCACCGTCGCTATTTGCTTTTCAAAGTGCCCTTGTAAGCTTTTACCTCCAAGCATTTATCAATTTAAATGCTGTAAATTGATAATGTTCCTATGTGTATTGTACCTTCACCCATTAATACATCACTTTTGTTTTCTCCACGGTTTTGCAGTCTTTATGTTACTGTATGTTTCAAGATTTACTTACAAAACAGGGCATTAGATTTTAAAACAATGACTTAAAAAAAATTACATTCTGAGCATGTGAAGTCTGTGTGTAAGCTTTGAAGCTGTAAGGTAGTCTCAGTGGGCTGCAGTGAAATGCACCAAATAAACAAATGTGCCACTGGAGTAGCAAAGTTTCTTTACCTCTGGTGATTTGCTGGCCCAATGCCAAGTTATTATCAGATAAATTAAATTTTCCTTTATTATTCAAATAAACCACATTTGCCTTCCTGAATCTTTTCAGAAATGCTCTTCAAAGGGATCGAGCACTATCACCCGTTTGACCTTGTACTATATATTGTGTTGCATTAAAGTCCCGAGCATCAACAAATCCACATGCCACCTTTTTGATTTTCTTATATCAAAGGAGGCAGGAAGAATAACATATTTCATAGTTAAACCTTTTCTATTTTACATACAAATAAATTTGATTTAGTGGAGATGATTTATCAAATGGTCAACATATCCCAAAAGTGTCAATTTCTGACATTTTAATCCAAGCCTGCACATATGCTACACTGGCTGTAGTACTATTGAAAATGGCCAAAACCCAAAAGCTAATACCTTATTGGCGAGAATAATGTAATTATCTTTTTCTTGCTTTCAACCTCAGCATACAATGCCATCTGTTATACAAAACAAACATGCACATCTCAATTACAGAATAATGCAGTTGCTTTGACAGACCTTGGATAGCACTGCTAACCAGACTTGTAGAATTTTATTTTAATCATCATGTCATTCAGGAGACTCCTAATTAGTACCTACCTGCCTAAACCAATTAGTTCTTCTTGTTCTAATGCAATACAGTAGTTATCAAACATGTAATACAGATTTTGAAATTTGGAAGAGTTTTCATGCTTAATTATTAAATTACAAGATACTAACATAAGCTTTTAGGCATCTCTCTCTCTCTCTCTCTCTCTCTCTCTCTCTCTCTCTCTCTTTGTATCATCAACATCCTTCTAGAGGTTTAACTATTACTCATTCATGAGTGGCACAATGGTGCAGCTGATAGAGCTGCTACCTCAGAGGGTCAGAGTAGCGGGTTCGATCCTGACCTTGGGTGCTGCCTGTGTGGAAATTGCCTGTTCTCTCTATGGGTTTCCGCTGGGTGCTCCGCTGGGTGCTCCGCAAAGACGCAAAGTGCTGGAATAATTCAACGGGTCAGGCAGCATCTCTGGAGAATGTGAAGAGGTAATGTTCTGTTCAGTTTGGTTTACTATCACGTGTACCGAAGTACAGTGAAAAGCTTTTGTAGAGTGCTAACCAGTCAGCAGAAAGATAATACATGATTACAATCGATCCATTTACAGTGTATAGATACATGAGGGATAATATTTAGTGCAAGGTAAAGCCAGCAAAGTCCGATCAAGGATAGTCGAGGGCCATCAAAGAGGTAGATAGTACTGCACTGCTCTCTGGTTGTGGTAGGATGATTCAGTTGCCTGATGACAGCTGGGAAGAAACTGTTCACAAATCTGGTGGTGTGCGTTTTCACACGTCTATACCTTTTGTCTGATGGGAAATGGGAGAAGAGGGAGTGGCCAGGATGCGACTCGTCCTTGCCTTGCCAAGGGAGTGCAAGGTGTAAATGGAGTCGATAGAAGGGAGGGTGGTTTGTGTGATGGTCTGGGCTGCGTACACAATTTGCTGCAATTTCTTGCAGTCTTGGATGGCGCTGTTCCCAAACCAAGCTGTACTGCATCCTGATCAAATGCTTCCTATGATGCATCTGTATAGTTGGTTGGAGTTGTAGGGGAAATGACAAACGTCCTAAGCCTTCGAAGGAAGTAGAGGCGTTGGTGTGCGGGCGGGTTGGGATCCTTCAGCAGATAGTAGTGGGGGGAAGAAAGCTGGAAGAGAAGTGGGGGCGGAACAATCTAGCAAGTGACAGGTGGATACAAGTGAGAGGCAAGGATAGATGAGGCACGAAATGTGAAGCCACAGGAAGTAATATAGGTGGAGAGGGCAAAGGGGAAAAAGGGGGAGGGGGGGTGAAGTTTGTAGGTAAGTTACCCAAACTTAGAGGACTCAGTGTTCTGCAAGCTACCCAAGCAAAATATGAGGTGCTGTTCCTCCAGTTTGTGTGCGGTCTCTTCTGCCAATGGAGGAGGCCCAAGACAGAAAGGCCAGTATGGGAATAGGAAGGGGAGTTGCAATGGTTAGCAACCAGGAGATCCAGTGGGCCTTAGCAGACCGAGCACACGTGTTCACAAAACACTTACTTAGACTCTGCTCAGTCATGCTGATGTAAAGGAGGCCACATTGGAAACACCAAATACAGTAGATGATATTGTAAATTGCTCGTTCCAAGCATCCCCCCAGTTTCAGTCAAAAACCACTGAATCAAGCACTTGATCAACTAATCTTTATTTTGACAAAACACAATTACAGTTCAACTACTATACCTAACTACCACGGGATTCGATCCTCGTATCTGCCTGATCAAGCCCTCTAGGCCTCGCTCACACAGAGACACTCCAGAAGGTCACGCAGTCCCAAGCGCTCTCCCAGAAGATCGACGTGGGACCTTGTGGTAGCTGACTTATAGGTCCCGGGACCGTGAGGGGCCAAACCACATGGGGGTGGTCTCTTAATAATCCAATTACAGATATCGATTAAGCCCATACATAACACACATTTCCCTAACCCAATATAATACAACAGCTAATACATTGCTGTTGTATTATATTGGGAATTGTATAAGAAAGAAAGCTCTGGAAGGAAGCAAACAAGAACAAACATTGAAACATGTGCCCTGAGATTTAAATAGTTTCTCCAAGGCTCAACAGTTCGACCAATCATCGATTAGCAGAATGACCATCTTGTAACATTATTTATACTATTTACAATGCTTTTGCAGTGGTCCAATTGAAATGATGGTTTTAAGGTTCGTTTGCAAAACTGCTATACGTTATCAATTTAAGAGAAACAGGGGAAACACCTGGACCCCTCACCATCCTGCATACCAGTCTGAGCTTAGACTGGCTGACGCCAATCAAAACCTGTAAAGCCTCCATTTTATGGTGTCTTTAATTTAGCCAATATTAACAACATTAGAGAATGTGCATGTGAACATCTGTCTCACCTGGAAGGACTACTGGAGTCCCTGGATGGATGTGAGGTAGGTGGTATAGTGACAAGTTTTGCATCTCCTGCGGCTGCAGGGAAAGGTACCTGGGGAGGGTGGTTTTGGTGGGAAGGAATGAGTGAACCAAAGAGTTGTGGAGGTAGCAGTCTCTGTGGCAATCTACAAGGTAGAAATATGAAAAATAGTATTTTTCATATCATCATAACATAAGATGTAGACGATTTTTTAGTTTCACTGTTAATTACATTTCCAAATTCCAAAAAAAGCATACATTTTAATAAGGAAAAAAATTGCAAATCATGTAGCAGACATTGAAATAGTTTTGAATTGTACCTTTGCAGTAATGCAACAAATTTGGTATTTAAATAGCATGCACCAAGCTCCCACAAACAGCGCTATGATAATGACAAATAATATGTTTCTTGTTAAATATATTGATAAACATTGGCCACCCTATCAGGAATTTGCAAATTGTTATGGGATCATTGGCATTCTGCTGAAGCAGCATGCAGGACCTAAGTTTAATGACTGAACCAAAAGGCAGCAGCTATGACAACACAACAACCTCCCATTATTACACCAGAATGTTAGACAAAATTTATTTTTGTTCAGTTCTCTGGCATGGAACTGGAACCCAGACCCTTCACATTCAGAAGTGAATGTACCAACTATGAATTCACAACCGGCACTTTTACCCACAATTTTCAATTCACGCAAACTCCCTTTTGTTTTTAACAAAATGTGGCAGTCAAATACAGTGAGGTATATTCAAATTTATATGCGGAAGCATGTATGTGAGTAAAAGCCACAGGAATATTCAATGACTTTGAAAATGGATCCCTCTGTATCTTAGTGGTTACTAGACGACCCTTGGACCCGTTGGGTCCCCGTTATGATGCCAGTCAAGTACACACTGAAGTATTAGATCAAAATGGCGATCTGAAAATGGCGCCGGGCCCGGCAACCCTCCCCCACTGCGCAGGCGCGAATGACGGGCCTGGCAAGTGGGAGCACACTGCGCAGGCGTGACTGCCACGTTGAAACTTGTCCCATTCACAGTATAAAGTTTATTAAAGTTTATAAAGTGATTTACTTTTTTAAATATTGATACTGCACCGCAGGCGAATGGTAAGGCACTCCTAAAATTGTTGCGCTATCATGTACCGTTTTGGCTGTATTTTGGGAACATACATACATACAAGATGAGACTTTTAGTTATACAGTGCTTTAAGAAAGTATTCAGACCCCTTCACTTTTTCCACATTTTGTTACGTTACAGCCTTATTTTAAAATTGATTAAATCATTTTTTTTTATCATCAATTTACACACAATACCCCAGAATGAAGAGCAAAAACAGGTGTTTAGAATTTTTTGCAAAGTAATTGGAAAGAAATAACTGAAATATCACATTTACGTAAGTATTCAAACCCTTTGCTATGTCACTCAAAATTGAGCTTAGGTTTTGCTTGAGCTTAGCCCAGAACAAGAGGTCACAGTTTAAGGATAAGGGGGAAGTCTTTTAGGACCGAGATGAGAAAAACATTTTTCACACAGAGAGTGGTGAATCTCTGGAATTCTCTGCCACAGAAGGTAGTTGAGGCCAGTTGATTGGCTATATTTAAGTGGGAGTTAGATGTGGCCCTTGTGGCTAAAGGGATCAGGGAGTATGGAGGGAAGGCAGGTACAGGATACTGAGTTGGATGATCAGCCATGATCACATTGAATGGCGGTGCAGGCTCGAAGGGCCGAATGGCCTACTCCTGCACCTATTTTCTATGGTTTCTATGTTCATCCTGTTTCCATTGATTATCCTTGAGATGTTTCTACAACTTGATTGGAGATTTGGAAAGGCACACACCTATCTATATAAGGTCCCACAGTTGACAGTGCATGTCAGAGCAAAAACCAAGCCATGAAGATGAAGGAATTGTCCGTAGACCTCCGAGACAGGATTATGTCGAAACACAGATCTGGGGAAGGGTATAAAACAATGTCTGCAGCATTGCAGGCCCAGAAGAACACAGTGGCCTCTGTCATTCTTAAATGGAAAAACTCTTGGAAGGACTCTTCATAGAGCTGACCACCCGGCCAAACTGAGCAATCAGGGGAGAAGGGCCTTGGTCAGGGAGGTGACCAAGTACCCAATCGTCACTCTGGCAGAGCTCCAGAGTTCCTCTGTGGAGATGGGAGAACCTTCCAGAAGGACAATTTAATCCATTTTTAAAAAAGGCTGTAAATTAACAAAATGTGGAAAAAGTAAAGGGGTCTGAATACTTTCTGAACGCACTATATAGATAGATAATTGTTTGGTTTTAGTTTGGAGATTACAGGATGGAATCAGGCCCATTCTTTTTATAACGACATGGAAGGGAAGGTGTCATACCAACCTTAGGATCGAGAATCCCTTGGAATAAATCAATCACCAATAGTAGGATACAGGATTGCATAGAATAATGATCATAGTAGGTAGAAGATAGCAGCAACGTGGACCACTTTGTTTCAGACCCCCCCCCCCCCCCCAGCCATAGAGTAAATGTGAATAATGTATCTAATTTCCTAGGGCGAAGGTGAAAGTGACTCACACTGACTGCAACAGAGCAGTCAATCATCAAGTCATAGCAAAACTGAAGCGAACACCCATTTTCAACAAGACAGACTCCAATCACATCCCCCTTTTAATTGATAGCTTTACTTCCCATCACATAAATCACAACGTCCTGACCATAAATCCAGCTGATCTAATTGTATAAATGCTATGATTGTTACAGTCAACCAGAGGCTGGGTACTCTACACCATCCAACTCCAAGACCTTTATTCCACCTATACACCACGCGACTCAATTAATAAATATTTATTGTCACATATGTAATTAAACATTACATAATGAAATTCATTTTGCATATAATACCAGCACAGCCATGTTTGGCGCTATTTCATCAAGTTCAAAGTCCCGGCCTGGCCAAGCGTAGCTGTGGTGTCCTCCACCGCTGTAGTTCGAGTCTGGACCACGTGCTCGGCCTCTTGGATCGGCGCCTGACCCTCTTGTCTCCTCGGCCTCTTGTCCTGGCACAAGGCACAAAATGCCACAAAATGCTGGAGTAACTCAGCGGGTCAGGCAGCATCTCTGGACACACGGATCGCTGACGTTCTGGGTCGGGACTCTTCTTCAGACTGATTGTAGTGGCGGGGACAAGGGTGGTGGAGAGTGCTGGAGGAAAGGAGGAGCAAGACAAAGCCTAGCAAATGATAGGTGGATACAGCTGAAGGGGAGCGACATTAAATAGACAGAAGATTGGACAAAGGCCAGAGATGAAAAGACAAAAGGTGTGAGACAAGCATAGAAGAGGTGAGAATTGTTAAGGCAGAGGAAGGAATATAGCTGGAAGGGGAGGGGGAAAGGGAGAGATGGGGGCATGTCCATGTGGAGCACAAGGAAAAAATAGGATGGAAGGATGGGTCTGTAGCTTTTTATTTTTTATGCAGATTTACTGAAAGAGGCTAAATTTACATACTGAATTTACTTACTAAATTTATTTCCTTTAATATTTAGATGAATAGGGAAAACAAATCCAAGGATTGTGGGCACTAATTCAGTTTTTCATTCTATTTTACTGAAGTTTCTTTAGTTATTATTTTGCTTAACTAATTATTTTAAATCATCGCTTCTGACTTTCTGTAATTATTTTACTTCAAGTTCAAGTTCAAGTTCAAATTTATTTGGTCACATACACCTTTAGGTGTAGTGAAATTCTTTTTGCCATGCAGCACATAAAAACATGACAGTAATATCTACAAATTAGAGATTATGTTAAATCTAATACACAAGTTTACAAGAATAGGGAATCAGAAATCCTTGATGAGTGTCTGAACAAGCATCCTAATACTGAAAAACTAATAGCTTATCTTTATAACACTCTACTAAATAACGAGGTACCACCGACCGAACTACATAGATACAAATGGGAAATTGAAATAGGTCATCCTATCACGAAAGATATGTGGGACGAAAGTTTACAACAAATACATCAATGTTCATTAAATGCCAGACATATTTTAATACAATTCAAGGTCTTACATAGACTACACTTCTCTAAAATAAAACTAAATAGAATTTTCCCACAAATCTCTCCTATTTGTGATAAATGTCTACACTTAGAGGCTAATTTAACACATACTTTTGCAAACTGTATAAAACTTAAACATTTCTGGACAGATATTTTTGAAATAACTTCAAAAGTTATTAATACAAAACTGGACCCAGACACAAAATTAATAATACTTGGAATATCAGAACAAAGCTTAACACTCACAACAAACCAAAGAAACTTCCTCAATTACAGTATAATAACCGGAAAAAAATTAATATTAAAATTTTGGAAAGGCCCTACAACCCCCACAATCAAAATGTGGATTACGGAAATGTCGGAGACCCTATACTTAGAAAGAATTAGACTTGTCTTAATGGACAAACAAGATCTTTTCCATAAAATTTGGGCTCCATTCATTAACTATCTGAAGGGATAGACTGGCACAGCACGAGGACCCAGCTGAAACTTGAACTCAGGAACAGATGAAAAACTATACTCTATACTTTATAACCTACGAACCTATCTCCATTGATGTATCACAGGTAACCCATTCCACCTCCCTTGTTTTCCTGTTGTGTTTTTTTTTTTTTTTTTTGCTTTCTCTTTTTTATTTGTAACTTTCTACCCTCTCTTTTTCTCGCTTTCTATAAAAAATAAAAATACTAGAAGCAGAAGTAATTGATAATGGAAAATTTTAATAATGTATGACTGATGTATATGAAAAGTTTTTTTTCTACTATAATATGTAATTACATTGTATAATATGTCTACTTCTAATAAATAAATTAAAAAAAAAAAAAAAAAAAAAAAAAAACATGACAGTAATAGATAGTTTCAACATCAAAACATCCCCCCACAATGAAGTCACCGCCAGCCCCGCAATGGCGCTCCAGCGCTGCACCGCCGTCCTCCGACCCGCAGCTCCGCCGCCGCCGAGCCGGTACCGCTGCCGCCGGTGCCGCCGCCGCTGCTGAGCCGGTGCTACCGCCGATGAGCCAGTGCCATCGCCGGTGCCGCAGCCGCCGCCGAGCCGGTGCCGCCGATGCCGCCGCCGCTGCTGAGCCGGTGCTACCGCCGATGAGCCAGTGCCATCGCCGGTGTCGCAGCCGCCGCCGAGCCGGTGCCGCCGATGCCGCCGCCGATGCCGAAGCTCCAGGCGGTCCCCTCAGGAGACGTCGCTCCAGGCCCGCTGGTAGGCCACGGGGACGGGTCGAAGCTGCAGCCCGGAGAAAAGCTGCATCTCCGACCAGGTAGGGACCCTGAAAATTAGTTTCCCCCTCCCCCACACATAAAAAAGCTAGAACTCCTCAAAACAAAACACTAAACTAACTAAAAATAAGAAAAAGAGACGAAAAAAAACAGACAGCTGCAGGCTAGGCCGCCATACCCCTACAGGACGGCGCCAACTTTCCCTCAAGGCAAATTTATATTTAAGAAGTCTAACTGACAGTCATAGTGGGGGAAAATGTTTATAACCAATGGAAAGTGGCAAATGTATCAGTATCTGCAATAAACCCAAACCCACTGAATGAAAAAAATAATTAGCATGCCAATTTCATGTTCCCTGTTCATTTCTATGCTTGTGCATGCAACAGTTCTACTTCCACCATTCATGGGTCAGATGCGTCAGTGGGAAAACCCAGTCACAATTGGCTCAAATCAGCTAAAGACAATCGGGTCTGTGTCCATAGATGTTGTCAGTCTGTCTCCAGAGATGCTGCCCGTCACACATTTTCTTACAAAATTGACTGTTTTATTCCTAGTTTCTACGATCTGAAAGTTTTTTTTTTCCCTTTTCAATTACTCATTAAAGGCAATTTGTTCCTGGATTTTTTTTTTGTGTGAGTGCGAGTCTGCCTCTGCCTCTGCCTCGACGGTACGGAAAGACGGCACCCGGGACAGGCTGGGTTAGCACCCCAGTCTGTGTCTTTCGTGAGAAAATCTATGGAAAGGCCTAATGAACCACCGTGGCCTAAAAATCCATCAGGCGAGAATGAAATGCTCGGAGAAGGAGAAAGAGGTGCAGCGCACAGGCCTTGAACCTGGTGAGATGCAGGAGGAGCCCGGCCTCGACTCACCCCACAGAGCCCAGTCCCTCCACGCCCTAGAGTCTCCCAACCCCTACAGAGTAGTTATTTAGATGGCTGATCCATGGGCGGTTGCTGCTGGGACGCAGGATCAACCCCGGCTGGGTCGCCTGGGCGAGGGTGTCTGATGTTGTGAGACCCGAAACACCCGATGACCCGAGGTCACATCACTGAGGATGCGTCCCAGCGCATCTAGAAGATGTATATTTTTCACAATTGTTCACCAATCTGTCATCATTTTAAAATCTAACTGCTGAAGCGAGCTCATGACGTCACAATGCCTTTGCTCCTCGCGGCCAGCTGTGCAGAATTTTGTGCCCCTACGCGCAGGGGCATTGTTTTCCATGAGCTACCTCTGCTCCTCGCGGCCACTCCCCAAGCCCCAGCCACATTCCAGCCACACACTCCTGACACCTGGGCACTCGGTACAGAGGGGGGAGGGCCGGAAGGGATGGAGGGGGGGGGGGGGAATCTCCCTGTCTGTCTGCTCCTGGGCCCGTCCAAGACGGCCACCCGCAGGTCCAGGCAGCGGGCAGCCGATGGCCACACCGGGGTTCACCGCCCGTCCATCCTCCGGGCCCACGCCCACGTGTCCCCGGAGATGGAACACGCGCTGTCCATGGGAACCCCGGAGGTCCTCCGCGAACGCTGGTCGAGTGCTCCGTTGATAAAGTTGGTGATACATCAACTCGATGATCGCCTGCCTTCAAACTGTCAACATAGGCAGTCCCTGATTGTGTCAATACTCGCACTCAGCCACCACTTATTGTGGGTGGTGGTTAGTGTGTGTGTGTGATGCCGCAGGCCCCACCCCCCACAACCGCGCGTTGAGGGGACGGGACCCAATGGGTCCTCCTTGGTCTTGTTGGTTACAAATTGATCAAAAGCACAGCAATAGAGTGGAGGAGCTATAAAGCAAAATATGTGCCCTGTATCAATAAATGACCAAGAGTGTCTCATGGGATGCCCAGAGGTGGTGGAAGGAGAACATGAAATATCAAAAGCTGCAGAATAGACTAACAATTCAATTGAAAACCTTGAAAAGGTTGCCCTAGAAATCCATGCCATTCCAAAGAGCCAAATGCAATGAATACACACAAGTGGCCAATAGCATTGTCCAAACCATTTCTTCCAAACTATATCACTACAATGTTCCTTGTTTCATTAAACCTTTGAAAATGTAAGGCACAAAAGAATTTAAGACACAACATGGCTTCAATGCCTGCAGAATAAATAGTTACTCAGCAAAAATTCCACCATTAGGTCTACAGGACTGTAGTCAGAGGGCTTCAGATACATATCCAAATACAAGTAAATCTTTTACCTGTAATGATGGTTCCAGGGTTCTGAAAGAGGTAGCTGAAGAGATTGTGGAGGCATTAGTAGTAAGCATGCAGGTACAGCTGGCAGTGAAGAAAAGTGAAGGACAATATTGTTATTAAGGGAGTGCAGTGTAGGTTCACCAAGTTAATTCTTGGGATGGCGGGACTGACACATGATGAAAGAATGGGTCGACTGGGCTTGTATTGACTGGAATTTAGAAGGATTAGAGGGAATCTTATAGAAACATGTAAAATTCTTAGATTCGACAGGCTAGATGCAGGAAACATGTTCCCAATGTTGGGGGTCACATTTTAAGTATAAGGGGTAGGCCATTTAGGACTGAGATGAGGAAAAACCTTTTCACCCAGAGAGTTGTGAATCTGTGGAATTCTCTGTCACAGAGGCAGTGGAGGCCAATTCACTGGATGTTTTCAAGAGAGAGTTAGATTTAGCTCTTAGGGCTAAAGGAATCAAGGGATATGGGGAAAAAGCAGGAATAAATGGCCTACTCCTGCACCTATATTTTTCTATGTTTCTATGTTTTCTATGTCTAGATATCTTTCAAGAATCACTAGAATCAGGAATTGGTCCACATGACTCAAACATTGAATATGTAACTCCACTGTTTGAGGCAAGAGAAAATAGATTATAGGCCGGTTAGTCTGACTTCAGTGGTTGCTAAGATTTCAGAGCCCATTATTAAGGATGAGGTTTCAGAGTACTTGGAAGCACATGATAAAATAGGCGAAAGTCAGCATGTTTTTATTAAGGGGAGAACTTGCCTGGCAAATCTGTTTGGAATTGTTTGAGGAAGTAACATGCAGGATAGACAAAGGCGAGTCAGTGGATGTTGTTTACGGATTTTTTTGCATGTTAATGAACTGGATGATGGAATTGATGGCTTTGTTGAGGTTTCAGAGGAGGTTGACGAGAATAGTCTCGGAGATGTTTGGATTAACATATGTGGTGTGTTACAGTTGTACACGATGTTCGTGAGGTCATATTTGGAGTATAGTGTTCACTTTTGGTCAAACTGCTACAGGAAAGATGCCGTTAAGCTTGAAGGCATACAGAGAGAATTTATGAGCTAGAGAGAGAGGGTGGGCAAACTTGGACTTTATTCTTTGAAATACAGAAAGCTGAGGGGTGATATTATAGAGTTATAAAAAATCTTGAGGAGAATAGATAGGGTGAATGCACAATCTTTTCCCCAGGGTACTGGGGATCAAGCACTGGATCAATTGAAAGGGGAAAGATTTAATAGGAATTTGAGCGGCAACCATTTAATATGGGTGGTAGTCGCATATGGAACGAGGTGTCTGACAAAGTAGTTGAGAGGTAAAATAACAACATTTAAAAGGCATTTGGATAGGTACATGGATAAGAAAGATTTAGAGGTTTATGGGCCAAACATGGGCAAATGGGATTAGCTTAGATGGGGCATCTTGGCCGACATGGATGAGTTAGGCCAAACTATCTGTTTCCATGCTGTATGACACTATGACTATGACTCAATGGCTCTCTTGAAAAAAAAATGCAATCAGGCTTTTTGGCTGATTAATCTGCGCTTCTCGAAATAAAATTTTACAGATTTACACTGCGCCTCCAGAATTGATTCCAATAATTTGTTCACCACTGACGTTAAACTAACTGGGTTGTAATCACTTGTTTTTTCTTCATACTTCCTTTATGAACAAAGGCATATTAACCCTCCAAATCTTTGGCATTAGGGAGGATTCATAAATGATGGTGGAAGCCTCCACAATTTTCTCCCTTGAATCTATTAAAACCCTGGAATATATTTAATTCTCCCTCTACCACGTACTAACCAATAAACTCTGGCAAACAGGACTGACACTAAACATGCAAATGCTCCACTGCACTCTCAATTAGCAATGTTACAATACTCAGCCAGATCTGACAGCTTGCACACATTAACAGCTATTCAACCATGTTAACCAAATCACCTAAAGAAAAACCCTGATAGACACATTTCCCTCTGTATCACAGAACCAATGCAAAGCAGAAGCTAACCAGATGAACAGAAGCCTGCATCTGTACAGTTTCATGGTCATAGAGGAGACAAGGGAGCATCAGGACACCTGTTGCTAAGGTTGTGGCCAGCAGACAGGTTGAAATAATTAAAGGTGATTATATCTTTTTTTATATACTTTGTTACAGCCCATTGCATCCTGAATCTGTATCTTTTCTGATTTGCAAGAATGGGTCTCTTACTTACCTGCTTCTTCTTCTATGTAGTTTTTTTGGCGGTTGGCAAACAACGTTTTAGTGCATTACCGCCACCAACTGGTATGGAGTGTGGATCAAATAACATTATAACTTATATACTAATAACCTATATCTTTCCGAACAAATTGGTTACCCTGAGAAAAAGCAATAGGATTTGATAGCACATATGAATTCTTTTGTAAAATATCTATTAAATCAAATTGTACTTTTTCTTTTCTGAATCGTTCACTCATTTGTCTTCTTTCTTCCTCATACCTCTCACAATGTATAATGACATGCTCTATTGTCTCCTCTTGCCCTCAGTATTCACATCTGCCTGTATTATGCTTGCCTATTATAAAAAGTGTACTGTTCAGACCAGTGTGTCCAAATCTGATTCTTGAAATTACTGTCTCCTCTTTTCTGTTTTTTCCTGCACATCTCATTTCTCCCACTTTCCCCTGGACTCTGTACCACCGTCCTTTCCGCTCTTCCTCCCATTGCTTTTGTCATCTTTCCTTCAGTCTTTGCTTAATAATGTCTTTAATTTCAGTTTTACCTATGTTAATACTTAAATCAATCTTACTTCTTTTTGTTACCTCTTTTGCTACCTTATCTGCCATTTCGTTTCCTCTAATGCCAATGTGTGCTGGTACCCATAAACATATGACTGTAAGCCCCATCATTTGAATTCTGAATAGTGTTTGTTGTATTTCAATCAAAATGTCTGGTCTACTGTCTGAATGGCTGTGCTGTAAACTCTTTATTGCTAAACTTGAATCTGAACAAATAACTGTCCTTAAAGGCCTGGTATCCTCGACCCACTGTACCGCTAACAATATTGCAATCATTTCACCTGTGTATACTGAGACCTCATTATTGATCCTCTTCCCTACTTTGATGTGAAATTCTGGTACAATAAATGCTACTCCTACTTTATCTACTGAATCTTTTGATGCATCTGTATAAATTTGGACAAAGCTGTAGTATCTGCCAATGTATTCCTGTATGATGAATGAATTATACATACGTTGTTTATCCTTGTTTTTCTGTTCTAATATTGTAAAGTCTACTGTTGCATCTGGAAGTATCCAAGGTGGAATTGAAGGTAATGGAACCGTTGGAACCACATTTAATTGTGCTATGCTGATTTGTAATGCTCTCTGGGTCACTGTCCATCCAAAACTTTTTGTTTCCCTTCTCTCCTTTTCCCAGCATGGTTTGACAGTAACTTGTGCTGGGTGTTCTTGACTGTGGCCCTGTAGGTTAATCCAGTAATTCAATGAAAGCTGTATCCTTCTCATCTCTAGGCATCTCCCCCATTTCAACCTGTAATGCTGCTGTTGGAGTTGTTTTTATTGCACCTGTACATATTCTCAATGCCTGATATTGAATGTTGTCTATTTTCTTAAGAGAAGTACTTGATGCGGACCCATACACCACAACCATAATCTAACACAGATCTAATTAACCCAGTGTATATAGCCTTCAAAGCTGTTCTATCTGCCCCCCAATCACATCCAACTAAACATCTCATTACATTAAGTATCTTCTTACATTTGCCCACTACTTTCTGAATATGAACCATCCATGTAATCCTCTCATCAAACCATAAACCTAAAAATGTATAGTATTTTACTCTCTCCAATTCCTGGTTATATAATTTTAGTTTTACCTCACTACCAATTTTCTTCCTAGTAAAAAACATTATCTTTGTTTTTTTCCACAGAAAATTTGAATCCCCATTTATATGACCACTCTTGTACCTTTATTATAGCCCTCTGTAGTTTCTGCACAATAAACTTCACATTTCTCCCCCTTTTCCAGATTGCCCCATCATCCGCAAACAGTGAAACTCCCATTTAATTTACAATTTCTTCATATACATCATTTATCATTACTAAAAATAGTAAAGGACTTATTGTGCTCCCTTGACGTGTTCCATTTTCAATATCTAATGTTCCTGAGTATTGATTTCCAACTCGTACTTGTATTGACCTCCCAAATCCTTAATCCATTTAAATATACAACCTTTAATCCCCAATTTACCTAGTTTCACTAATAACCCTTCTCCCCACATCATATCATATGCTTTCTCAATATCAAAAAATACAGCTACTACACTTTCTCTGTTAATTTGTGCTCTCCTAATTTCATGTTCTAAACATATAGCTGGATCCATGGTGTTTCTCCCCTTCCTAAAACCACTCTGGTAATTGGATAAATATCCTTTATTTTCTACATAATATGTTAACCTTTCATTTACCATTTTTTCCATTACTTTACATATGTTGGATGTTAACGCAATAGGCCAATAATTCCCTGGGTTTGTCAGACCTTTACCTGGCTTTCCTATTGGGATTACTACTGCCTCCTTCCAGCTTTGCGGTAATTTCCCACCCTCCCACACTTTATTATAAAATTCTAACAAAAAATCCTTGGATGTTTCACTGAGATGGTTTAACATGGTGTAACAAATCTGATCTTTACCTGGTGCTGACATCTTGGTTTTTCTAAGAGCTCGGTTGAATTCTGTCTTTGTGAATGGTTTGTTGAGTACATCGTTAGTGTCTTCCTCATGTCGTATTAACTGTATATTCTCTGCTATGGTATGTTCTTTTCCTTTTCTTCCTTCTTCACTAACATTGTCTGAACTGTGAATTTTAGCAAAAGATTTTGCCAACATCTCTGCTTTCTCTTCATCTTTCACTGCTGTAATTTCACCGTCAGTTAGGATTGGATATTTGTATTCTCTTTTAATTCCTTTCATTCTCCTTATCATTCCCCAAACTTGACCTACTTTTGTCTCCCTTCCCACTGAGTTACAAAATGCCCTCCAAAATTCCCTCTTTGCATTTTTTATTACTCTTCTTACACTTGCTTGCAACCTTTTGTATTCAATAAGATTCTGAAAATTGTGATTTCTTTTCAAAATTTTAAAAGCTTTATTTCGACACTTAATTGCTTTGTCACACTCCTTGGCCGAGTTGTTTTTCACAAATAGCAGGGTAGGAAATTGCCTTGGTGCAAACCGAGTTGGGTTGTTTTGTTGAATATATCTGGGAATATTCCAGCCTTTGGAGGCCTATACTCATTAAATGTTGTAGAGTGATGAAAAGAGGATGAAAAGAAACTATTTCAGAAATTGCTCTTGCCAATCAGAAAAGCACTACATTGCGATGAATCAATTCTGATGGTGTAAAAGTCACTGCATACCAGCAGTTGAGAGTGAACATTTGGGAAGGTAAGATGGTTGGTTACTAGTTAAAGAACTAAGCCATGTTCAAAAGCTGAAACAAATACTCTGCTGTTGTCAGAGCATTTAAATACTTGCCTATTATCATTTACGTTTTTACCTGTGGAAGGTAATTTGTAATGAGATTAATAGGTTTGAATTTAAAGAAAGGGAATAGATATGCACGTTTCTGAGATTAGTGTGTGTATGAACAGTATTATAACAAGTTTACACGTAACCTCTTACTCTTTTTAAGTGGGAATAGTTTATACAATTTATGACCCTAAATGTGGGCGGCACACTGGCATAGCGGTAGAGTTGCTACAGTTTGGGCCAGAGACCATGGGTGCTGTCTGTATAAAGTTTGTATATTCTCCCTGTGACTGCGTGGGTTCTTTGGTACTCCAATTTCTTCCTACACTCCAAAGACGTACAGATTTATGTTAATTGGCTTCAGTAAAAATTGTAAATTGTCCCTCGTGTGTAGGATAGTGTGCAGGTTGTTTGCAGGGAATCGGTGGGCTAAAGGGCCTGTTACAGCACTGCAACTCTAAAGTCTAAATTCTAATGTGCTTGTCTTCCTGCATTTATTTTTACGTGAAACATGTTTTTATCTTTAAAGTTTTTCCTTCGAGTGACTATTGCATAATCCTGAAACTGGTCAGAGTTCAACAGGAAACTAGTAGAGTTTGTGCATACAAAAAGGAATACTTGAGGAGATTAAATACCACAGTGAATTTAAGGGCACTTTGTTGATGAAAGAAGCAACTTAGATAAGGGACCATGTTTTGAAATGAGCACCAAGCAGACCCAGAAACCACTCACGCTTTGGTGCACTGGCCTTGCCTGAACAGACTACTGGTTATTTGTGTTTACATAGAGACAAGAAGTGACCAACTAACTTGGTCTTGCAGACCAGGGTTACAGGCTGCAGTTTAAATGAGATAGCCATAATAAATAGTAGTTCAAAAGTTATCATGCCATGACAAGATAAGAATTCAATGAACACCGGCATCTCTCTCCATGACAGCAGATACTGTGAACAAAGATAGTTGCATCTGTACCTACATGGATGGAATTTGACAACAGTTCACAATCTATGTGAAAAGAAAACCCATCCTATGAGGAGGAACAGCACTTTGCTGAAGCATGCCGAGTATTTCTTATTAAAAAAACCCCTGTAAAGATATGTGCCACAGAGCCAAGGGCTGTGGTGCAGCAACATGGCAGTGAATGTGAACATGGTATCTCTGACATGAGTTTACAATGAACATGGATTAACAAAGGATACCTTCAGAGGTATATAAAATAACATATTGAAGGTATTCTCTGAAGGTCATAAATGCCATGTTGACTGTACAGGTGGAAGAGAGTAAAGGTCATTGCATATTTTGCTGCTGATTAACTAGTGAAGCAAGCTTGATCACAGCAAAATGATTGGACAGAAGGTATCAATTACAGAAGCAGCTGTGGAGGCAATCATCAGAGTGAAAAATCAATCTGTGGAGAAAGGCAATAAGTCAATCAGAGGATTTGACCAGTGCGCGTTGTCCCAGAGGAAAAGATGTTCCATATCCAGAACAAGTAAAAGACAGCCCTTTGGGAGTAATCCAAGTCAAATCCTGTGACCTGATAATTTCAAATCAATTGGTCTTTTCACAAATCTTGAGCGGAAACTATTCATTTGTTTGAACAACTTGAGAGAACCATTTCGTAGAAACTTCAGGAAAAAGCCACAAGGAATCATAAATAATGTGAGAGGCAACAGGCTCAGAACAAGGTGCTGCAGTGAGGTGATGCTGATTTAGTCTGACAAAGCTAATACAATAGAAAGTTGAGGCTGCTGTGCATGTACTGAGAAGAATTCAGTGACCTCAAAACTCTTGCTAATGTTCGAACTGATGATTGGACTGAATCTAATATTAATTAAGTTGGATGACTGAAGAGAGAACTGCTTTGCAACGTGGAGGCAGTTTTAATTCTCTGAAGATTCTCTGAAAGATGTGACAGCAGGAATAGACGTATCAATGTTAGCTCAACACAGTGGAGCCGGAGTGTAAGAGGACATAAAATAAATAGTAATTTCAGAATTTAGAACCTTGTAGTCAATCCAGGAAGGAGGAGAAGATTTTGTGACGTCAAAGATGACAGCAAAGAGGAGCAAAAGATTTAATAAAAAGGAACTGCAAGTGCTGGTTTATACCAAAGATAGACACAGTGCTGGAGTAACTTAGCGGGCCAGGCAGCATCTCTGGAGAAGGCGGATAGGTGATGTTTCGGATGGAAGAAGGGTCCCGACCAGAAACGTCGCCTATCCATTTTCTCCTGAGATGGAGCCTGACTCGCTGAGTTACTCCAGCATTTTGTGTCTATCGAAGAGAAAATGATTCGCTGTCTACAGTCAGCCAGAGTTGGAATCCAGAAATGGTGCAGTGCAAAAAACAGTCGCAAAGATGAAGATCTGTAAGAATCAACAAATGCAGAACCTGCTGCAGGGGGGGGAGAGAGAGAGTGCCTTTTTATTTCAACCCAAACCCCCCAAACAACCATTTGCAGGCAGTGCTTTTTTACTTTAACCATATTTTCATTTTCAAACCACATTAAGGGTACTTACTCACAGTTGTGTGGACATGTGTTCAGTGTTATTCACAGCTCAGAGAAACGTGACCCTCTGCCTTCCTCCAGCTTGCAGACTAATTGAGGCACACCACTTCCTGGTTTTATGGTCCATCCCCCCTGCCGCCAGCGGGAGCAGCAGAGAGAATGGGGAATTTTGTAAAATCATTAATATCTCTGTCATTTTTCATCGACTGGAAAAATCCTCGGCACACATGCGGCGGAGGGGGGCTCGGAGCGAGGTGGCCAAAAATGACGGCCATAGGTGGCGGCGTTCTCTCGGAAATCGCAGCACAGATCGCCAAAATCGGTCAAGAACAGACTTTTAGTAATATATAAATAGATAGATGGCGATAGATGTGGCCCGCCATCCGCTCACAGACATGGGTCCTGGCCCCTATGCACAACAAGGTTGCCGACCCCTGCTCTAAGGTGCTGGTAAGGCCGCATTTGGAGTATTGTTTGCAATTTTGGTCACCATATGTGAGGAAGGATGTGTTGCCTCTGGAGAGGATCCAGAGGTTTACAAGAATGATCCCAGAAATGAGCAGGTTAACCTATGATGAGCATTTGACGGCACTGGGTCTACACTTGCTGGAGTTTAGAAGAATGAGGGGGGACCTCATTGTAAGATACCGAGTAGTGAAAAGCTTGGATAGAGTGGATGTGTCCACTGGTGGGAGAGGCTAGGACCAGAGGTCACAGCCTCAGAATTAAAGGACATTCCTTTAGGAAGGAGATGAAGAGCAATTTCTTTAGTCAGAGTGTGGTGAATCTGTGGAATTCTTTGCACCGAAGGCTGTGGAGGCTGTCAATGGATATTTTTAAGGCCAAGATAGATAGATTCTTGATTATTACAGGTTACAAGGGTTATGGGGAGAAGGCAGGAGAATGGGGTTCAGAGGAAGAGATAGATCAGAGTAGACTTGATTGGTCCAAATTTCTAATTCTGCTTGTTTGACATGACCTTTGGGCATAACTGGCAGAGCCAACATTAATATTGACTCTAACTATTCTTGAAGGTTACAGTGAACTCTGCAACACGTGAACGAGTGAAAGTTTGCCCATAGCGTTGCTGGTAGAAAGATCCAACATTTAGATGCATTGACAAAGAAGATCTGCCCATACACTTCCAAGTCTGGATGGTGTGCAACTTACAAGGCAACCTGCAGATGGCACTCTTCCCACGTACCTGTTGCCCATGTCCTCCTTTTGAAGAGGTCATGGAAAGAGTAGCCTAGACGAGTAACTGTAGCGCATTCTATAGGTGGTACACACTGCAAGCACTGTGCCCCAATGGTGAAGGGAATGAATACTTTGAGTTTAAGGGACATAGATCAAGCAGTCTGCTTTGCACTGGATAATGCTGAGCTTCTTAAAGTTGTTGGTGTTATTCTCATTCAGGCAAATAATTTGCTGATTATATTCTCGTGTTAATGATGGTCATTGCCTGTCAATTCTGTGCCACGCCTGTTGTTTGACACTTATTAGATCCATGTCTTGCTGCATGTTGGCATGGGCTGCTTCAATTGCTGAGTTGTAAATGAAATTGAGTATTGTGCAATCATGAGAGAGTATACCCACTCTGACCTTACGACAGAAGGGTTACGCAGAGTCCTGGCATCCATGCACTTAAACCAATGTGGCCTGCACAGGGTCTACCCTCTAGGCTCTCGTCCAGTAACCCAAGCAGGCTTTTACATTCAACAAACTTGAAGGATCAGTTAATAATTATTATACATCCCCAACATTTGAAAGCTTTTAAATATTTACATCAACTATTTAACTATTACTTTAACTATTTACTAATCCGACAATCCCTACTGAAGGTAGTGTGGGATCTTGGTTTCTGCAGCAGGTCATAATTAGCAAAGAATTTGAGGCACCCAAAACATTTCTGAGAATCTCAGGAAGGCGGATTAAGGCTCTTGGACTTCATGTGGATGAAAATGATTGAACTGCCCACAAAACGTAGTAAAATCCAGTCCACTGTTTCTAACACAATTGATATCTAATGATTTAGAATCCACCACATGAAAATGTAAGTCTAGATTGATGCTATAGTAACTTCCAAGAGGGATTGGATAGATAAACTTTAAAAGGAAAAAATAATATTAAGGGGAAAGAAAATGTGACTAATCAGATCCTTCAGTGAACTGGTTTGAAATATGATGAGCTACATGAGTCGATGCTGAGATTAAATATTCGACAGCACAATTCTTTAGCAACACTGTGCAAGTCAATTAGAGTGAAAATTATATCATACAATATAGATACTTCCATTATCTCTTCATTGAGAATGCATTTGGACAAATATATTTTGTGAATCCTGTTACTTCTTGAAAACATCCAGGATGATCTTGCTCCCATACTTACTAGTGGTAATTTGTTCATCAGGAAATCTGAGCCATCTATGCCTGATTCTTACTCTATAAGCTGCCTTAAGGGCCTGTCCCACTTTTACGACTTAATTCTTTCATCCCGACCATTTTTTTACTCGTGGACATTTTTTAATCGGGCTGGAAAAAACGTCCCGACTTACCTGATGGCACGAGTACCTACGACTAGCATAACGAGCCGCTACGATATATCTACAAATTCCTACGACCTCCTACGGATTTGTTACGAACATTCTGCGAGTTTGAATCAGGGGAAAACTCGGGAGAATTCGTGAATTACCTCGTGAAAGTGGGACAGGCCCTTTAGTATACTAAGGTTGGCAGTTATGCTACATTCAGCATTACTCCATATCCTGCACCGTAATGTCATGCTTCTACAGTATATCATCAGGATTTAAATAGATTTATGTGCTTTACCTGTATTTTGTGGAGTGGGCAACCATGCATTTTGGTAGTAGGAATAAGGCATGGACTATTTTCTAAATGGGGAGAGAATTCAGAAATCGGAGGTGCAAAGGGACTTGGGAATGCTGGTACAGGATTCCCAAAAAGTTCATTTGCAGGTCGAATCGGTAAGGAAGGCAAATGCAATTTTTGCATTTATTTTGAGACGGCTAGAATATAAAAATAGGGATGTAATGTTGAGGATTTATAAGGCACTGGTCAGACCTCATTTGGAGTATTGTGAACAGTTTTGGGCCCCATATCTGAGGAAGATTGGGCTGACGTTGGGGAGGGTCCAGAGGTTTAGGAAAATGATTCCAAGAATGATTAGGTTAACATTTAATGAATGATTGATACCACTGGGCTTTGCTGGAGTTTAGAAGGATGAGAGGTACCCTCATTGAAACTTACCGGATAGTGAAAGGCCTGGATAGAGGGGATGTGGAGAGAATGTTTCCATTAGTAGGAGTCTAGAACCAGTGGGCATAGCCTCAGAATAAAAGGACATACATTTAGAAAGGAGATGAGGAGGAATTTCTTTAGTCAGAGGTTGTTAAATCTGTGGAATTAATTGCCACAGAAGACTATGGAGGCCAAGTCTATGGATATTTTTAAGGTGGAGATTGACAGATTCTTGACAGGTGTCAGGGGTTATGGGGTTGAGTGCAGAAAAGATTTACGAGGATGTTGCCAGGACTCGAGGACCTGAGCTATAGGGAGAGGTTGGTTAGGCTAGAACTTAATACCTGGAGCGCAGGAGGATGATGGGTGATCTTATAAAGCTGTATACTATCATGAGGAGAATAATAGAGTAAATGCAGTCTTTTACCCAGACTAGGGAAATCGAGAACCAGGGGACGTGATAGGTACCTGAAGGGTAATCTTTTCACACAAAGGGTGGTGGGCATGTGGAACAAGCTGCTAGAGGAGGTAGCCGAGGCAGATACAATAACAATGACAATGTTTAACAGGCACTTGGATAGGTACACGAATAGGAAAGGTTTAGAGGGATAGCGGGAAATGCGGACGTGGGACTACTGTAGTTGGGACATCTTGGTCAGCATGGGGAAGTTGCCTGTTTCCACATTGCATGACTATGAATAGTGTAAATGGGGCATCTTGGTCGGGCAAGTTGTGACGAAGGGTCTGTTTCTGTACTATATGACTATCCCTCTATTGTCACATGTACCTAGATACAATCCATTGATATCATACTATACACAAGCACAATCATACGCAAGTAAAAAGTGCAACAATTTGTTTTCTGATGTAGTGTCTTTCTTTTGTTTGTTTTTTTGTTTTGTTTTTTATTTTATTAGAAGTAAGTACAATCATATGGCACCAAAGTGCCTAATATATATTTTCATAATACATTTTATGTACAACTTCTTTTTTTTTTGTTACATTGAAAAAAGATTAGAATAAGAAAAAGAAGTTAGATAGTAAAGGATAGAAAGATGTGAAATATATAGTGTGTGAAGAAAGAAAACGAGTAAATGAAGAAAGTTGAGAAAGAGAAAATAGAAAAAATAAAATAAAATAAAAAAAGGAGATCATTATTTATAATCTTGACCAACCCTCGTCCAGTCCTGAAACAGTTATTTTTTACAATTGTGTTGCACCATATGATTCCAAAAAAACGACGAATGGAGACCAACTCGTTATGAATTGGTCTGATTTATCCATTAGGAGGAATCGCATTTCCTCAAGATGAGTGGTGTCCAACATACTTACAATCCACATTTTAAGCGTTGGTATTGATGTACCCTTCCAAAATTTAAGTATTAATTTTTTTGCTATTATTAAACCATAGTTAAAGAATAGATTTTGAGATGTGCTCAATTTATTCCCATCTTCCATTACACCAAATATAATCATTTCAGTATTAGGTTCCATTCTTGTCTTGAATAATTTTGTAAATATTTCAAAAATATCATTCCAAAATCTATAAAGTTTTATGCAGGAAACTAAGGAGTGTGTTATAGTTGCATTTTGGGCTAGACATTTATCACAAGTGGCGGATATATTTGGATAAAATTTGTTCAATCTTGTTTTTGAATAATATAATCTATGTACAATTTTAAATTGAATTAGATTATGTTTTACATTAATTGAACATTTGTGAATATATATCAAGTATTTTTCCCATGTAACCTTTGTGATTTTTATCATTAGTTCCCGTTCCCACTCTTCTCCAAGTACCTCTGTCGATGGTAGGTCTATATTTAGAATACTATTATATAAATATGATATTAATTTTTGTGAGTCAGCTTCAATATTCATTGCTTCTTCCAATACTTCAGAGGTTATTTTTTGATACCCTTGTATATATTTTTTCATGAAATCGCAAATCTGAAGATATTTAAAATATTGGTTGTTTTTCAATTTAAATTTAAATTGTAATTGTTGGAATGATAGTAGGTTTCCCATTTCGTACATATGCCGATCCTTCTAATTCCGAGACTTTCCCATTGGTTATATGTCTTATCAATAAGAGATGGTTTAAATAAAGGGTTATTCGCTATTGGCATTAACAGTGATAGATTTCTTAATTTTAAAGATAATTTTATTTGTTTCCAAATTCTTATTGTACCATATATAATTGGGTTCTTCTTATATATTATGTTATTCAGTTTTTTTGGGGAGAAGAGGATCGTTCCTATATTACAAGGATGGCAATCCTCCTTCTCCATTTTTATCCATTCTGTCTGTTGGGTAGAACTATCCAACCAATAAATCATATTCTTAATATGCACTGCCCAGTAATAATACATAAAATTCGGAAGTGAAAGTCCCCCGACCTCTTTTGGTTTACATAAGTGTTTTTTTGTGATTCTATGTGATCTATAGTCCCAAATATAATTAGTAATATTAGAGTCTAATTTTAAAAATATATATTTTGGTATATATACCGGTATAGACTGAAATAGGTATAGTAATTGTGGTAGGAAGATCATTTTTATTGCATTTATTCTACCTAATAATGATAAGGGAAGTGTTTTCCAAAATTTAATCAGCGTATTAAGTTTTTTAATAAAGGTATGAAATTAGCGTTGAATAATGCTTTTGGAAACAAATAAAAAAAGATTTAAAATTGAATAATATACCACTCTGCCTTCCCATTGTAAATAATCCTTTATTCAAATCATCCTTTATGGACAAAGGTTTCACACAATGGAAAAATCATGGAATCAAAAATATAGGACATCTTTATGGGAAAGGTACTTTTCTTTCATTTCAAGAGTTACAACTGAATTATGGACTGCACTTAAATAATTTCTTCAGATATCTACAAATTAGAGATTATGTTAAATCTAATACACAAGTTTACAGGAATAGGGAATCAGAAATTCTTGATGAATGTCTGAACAAGCATCCTAATACTGAAAAACTAATAGCTTATATTTATAACACCCTACTAAATAACGAGGTACCACCGACCGAACCATATAGATACAAATGGGAAAATGAAATAGGTCATCCTATCACGAAAGATATGTGGGACGAAAGTTTACAACAAATACATCAATGTTCATTAAATGCCAGACATACTTTAATACAATTCAAGGTCTTACATAGACTACACTTCTCTAAAATAAAACTAAATAGAATCTTCCCACAAATCTCTCCTATTTGTGATAAATGTCTACATTTAGAGGCTAATTTAACACATACGTTTGCAAACTGTATAAAACTTAAACATTTCTGGACAGATATTTTTGAAATTACTTCAGAAGTTATTAATACAAAACTGGACCCAGACACAAAAACAATAATACTTGTAATATCAGAACAAAGCTTAACACTCACAACAAACCAAAGAAACTTCCTCAATTACAGTATATTAACCGGAAAAAATTAATATTAAAATTTTGGAAAGGCCCTGCAACCCCCACAATTAAAATGTGGATTACGGAAATGTCGGAGACCCTATACTTAGAAAGAATTAGACTTGTCTTAATGGACAAACAAGATCTTTTCCATAAAATTTGGGCTCCATTCATCAACTATCTGAAGGGATAGATTGGCACAGCACGAGGACCCAGCTGAAACATGAACTCAGGAACAGATGAAAAGCTATACTTTATAACCTACGAACCAATCTCCATTGATGCATTACAGGTAACCCATTCCACCTCCCTTGTTTTTCTGTTGTGTTTTTTTTTTTTTTTGCTTTCTTTTTTATTTGTAACTTTCTACCCTCTCTTTTTCTCGCTTTCTATAAAAAATAAAAATACTAGAAGCAGAAGTAATTGATAATGGAAAATTTTAATAATGTATGACTGATGTATATGAAAAGTTTTTTTTTTACTATAATATGTAACTACATTTTATAATTTGTCTACTTCTAATAAATAAATAAATAAATAAAATAAAAAAATAAAAAGAATAATGCTTTATATTTTCTAGTAATCTGAATACCCAAATATTTAAAATTTTCTGTTGCGATTTTAAAGGGGAACTTCAATAAGTGTGTAGGTTCTTGAGGTTTTAATGTCATGATTTCACTTTTATTCCAGTTTATTCTATATCCAGAAAAAGACCCAAATTCCTCTATTAAATTTAATAAATTTGGTATGCTCGTTTGTGACTTTGTAATATATAAAAGTATATCGTCTGCATATAATGAGATTTTATTCTTTGAGTCCCTGGTATTATAGCCCTGAATATTCGGATGAATTCTTATACTTTCAGCCAGGGGTTCTATCATAAGGGCAAATAGCAGGGGTGATAATGCACATCCCTGCCTATTACCCCTTGATAGTTGACATTTTTGAGATAACGTTATTAGTTAAAATTCTTGCCATCGGTTTATCATATAATAATTTTACCCATGTTATAAAATTCTCTCCCATATTAAATTTTTGTAGTACTTTATATGTATTGCCACTCTACCTGATCAAATGCTTTCTCTGCATCCAAAGAAATAATTGATATATCTTCTTCCTCTACTTTATGCGAGTACATTATATTAAACAGACGTCTCAGATTATTAAATGAGTATCTTTTAGGTATAAACCCCGTTTGATCAGGGTTTATCAATTTACTAATATATTTGCTTAATCTTCTTGCTAAAATCTTTGCTAAAATTTTCTGATCTGTATTTAAAAGTGATATAGCTCTGTACGAGCCCGGATCTTCTAAATCTTTATCTTTTTTTGGAATAAGCGTAATAGTTGATTCTGTCAGGTAGTTTGTTTTCTTTAAAAGCATGGGAGTATAAATTAAATAAATAAGGGGTCGTTATCTCCTGATTTTTTAAATAAAATTCATTATTAAAACCACCTGGTCCCGGTGTCTTACCATTTTTCAGCGATTTTATTGTTTCACCTATTTCTTTGATTGTAATTTCCTCTTGTTCCAAAAGGTCCAGTATTGGAAGATTACAGTTATCTAGAATTTTGTTTATTTTACTATCTTCTATTTTAATTTTAGATGTATATAAGTTTTGGTAAAATTTATGCAAATCTATTATTAATATCTTTAGGTAGTATTAGTAATTCACCTTTCTCTGATTTAATTTTGGTTATAGTATTTTCCTTTTCTTGTTTTTTCAATTGGCGACCTAAAAGCTTACGTGGTTTGTCACCCAACTCAAAATGTTCCTGTTTAGTAATTTGGAATAGTCTTATTACTCTTGCCGATAAAATTCGATTAAGTTTAAATTTCAGTAATATTATCTTATTGTGTTTATCTGTAGTAGAATGTGTCTTTCTTTTGTGTAGTGCAGTATTGCATGCAGTACATTTCTTCTAATATAGTACCCAAAGAGTTGCCAGATTTTTAGCGCCATCTTGTAGCTTTCAAGTATCAAGTTCTTAAAGATATCAAATCTTATCTTGGCCTAAAGGCCCGTTGTTCTGTCTGGCAGCAGCAGAATGACAACTAGCAAGTTATAATTGTACATCTCTTGTGTCTGAGAATAACTAATTGAATCAAGTGCAAGTCTCACCATTTCGTCTCGACATTAAGTGGGATTCAGCTTGCCCACAGCAATATCTGGATATCACTATTGATGAGAAAGTTATCTGGGTCAGTCTCTTAATTACTTTGGCTATTCCAGCATAACACCTGCAAATGCCACACAGCTAGTCAAGACCTTATCTTGTGATACACTGCTAGTGGAGTGGTATTTGAACAACTTCTTGACACTTACAGGAAGGTTTTACAGTGATCTCTGTTTTTTGAGAGACTATGGACCAGTGCCCATAGGATTATCACCACCTCATCATACGATGGGATCTAAATAAGTATTATTTGGATAATAAGTGAAATCAAATTTATCATCATCATCACTGCAGCACTACCTGCAAAGATTGTGGCAATTCAGGGTTCGCCAGCCAGTACAACTTCAGGATATTTCAGTGATAGAAAATACACAGCCAGAAAAATAAATCATATGTTCAGATCAAAGAAAAGTCCTAAAGATCTAAAATTAGATTCACGTTAAAGCAGTCAAAGAAGCCTTTCAGCCAGACACAGGCCCACCACCGATCGTGCAGCACCCTTGGTTCCAGAGCCTTGCCGTATTATCTGTTTTGCTGGACCAACAGAGGTCATGTAATAATGGTACAACAATACACCTCCGACCCTCTAATTATACCCCTTCCGGGTCTCTGAAGCACCATAGATTATTAGCAACTTAAATGAAACAAATATTAAATGTAAATTAATTTTACAGCAAAAGTTGCATCTTGTGCATGGCAGCCCGGCGTCCGTTAATAAGTTGCCCTTGGACGTCCCGATGAGGATTGGCGCTGCCTGGAGCCGATGTGCCGGTTTTGTGGCAGGGTTACCGAGCGATCCCCACCGACCCGAGATTTGCCGAATATGCCAAAAATGTAGTAGGACGGGCACGCCCATCGTCCCCACCATCCGACATGGGCCTCCAAGAGGAGTTCAACAATACTGGAACGGTCCGCCAAGGCCGCCTGGGGGCCGAGACCCTGGTCCACAAAATCAGCCACAAAAGTCGGCTAAGGGAACGGATCCTTCGTTCCAGCTGGTCCGGAGTTCCAGAGCCCCGGCCGCAGGGGGCAAATTCGACCCGCTCGATCGGCCGTGGAAGTCCAGATGAGGTTGAGATAGGCCACCTCACCCGGCCTAGACGCCACATTTTTGGTGGGACTTCCGTGGGGGGGATTTCAAGTGCGCTCTTGTAATTTTCTCCGGATTAAAGGAGGTGCCGGATCACCAGTTGCCAGGAAATCGGTTGACCAGTAACATCCTTTAATTAATTTATTTTCCTCAGAATTCCATCACCTTCCCTCCTGATTATTTATGTTAAAAAAACTATGAATTGATGGACATGTGAGAGAAGCAATTGAAGAGAAAATAAGGAGGGCGAATGGCACTGATGGGATTGTTTCTCTGTGCACCAGTCTCAGCTCAGTGACTGAATAGGCTCTTTGGTGTAATAGAATGTAATCCAAAATATATATTTTATGATTCCACGATTAGCTGCCATCCTGTGCATGCCCAATCTGAGTTCCTAAAGCCCTCCTCCTGAAACAATCCCTTTAATTGACAGTTTACCTAGATAAAGACCTCCAGGTTTTAGTATAGTTTAGTTTGGTTTAGTTTAGAGATAATAGCATGGAAACAGGCTCTTCGGCTCACCGAATCTGCGCTGACCAACAATCACCCATACTCAAGGGAAAATTTACAAAAGCCAATTATCCTACAAACCTGTAGGTCTTTGGAGTGTGGGAGGAAACTGGAGCACCTGGAGAAAACCCACACGGGCACAGGGAGAATGTGGTGCATTGTGGACAGCTAAACGTCCCCAGACAACAGAAGTCTGACTGAAGAAATGAACCAAATCTGCCATTGAACTGTTTGTACTTCCCTTACCTTCAGCTTTGGAGTTAACATTTATCTTTCCAACTACAAATAATTTTATTTGAGATTGATTGCCATGGTATATGTTGAATTGATTTAAATTTGTGTTTTGAATATATTCTTAAGTCTACCACTTTCATTGAGTGGTTTATTTATGAATTTAACTAAGTAATCTATTTTTTCAACTCTATAGTTTACCTGAGTATAAATTTTACAATAAAGGTAAATTACTTTCTGCATTAGTTTTATTGTTGTTACCTGATCTTTTCAACTGGTTGTTTAATAGTCAAAATAAATCTTATACTTCAGCTGCTTCATACTCAAGCACGGTACAAGCATGTTAGATAGAAAATATATCAAAGAAGGAATTTCTTCCCTCTGATGCCCACTCTAGTCTTTGCAGATAGAAATCAATATTAATTGAAAAGGAACTGATTATGTGGAAAATCCATTTACAAGTCCTCTCACTGTGAAATTCCTCAATTGTTATTTCAGACAAAGTGTGTTTCATCAAACAATACAAAGAAATATAGTTCTAAACAAAATAATGCATTTTTTTAACCTCAACAATTGCAACCCTTTTCTTCACATTTCTATGAACAGCAGTTATTCTGTCAGTTATTCCAAAAATCACATATATTTCACAAGCACTCAATTTCATTAACATTCTTCTGCCAAGTAATTCAACTCTGATCACCAGTGCTCAATCTGCTATAGTGTTACATCAACAGATTTCAGTTTGCCCTGAAAATTCCTTTCATTAAATTTAATGGAATTAGTTTTGAATACAATGTATAATCTCCTGATTATACCACCCAAATACTATTCCAAATTGGGATGCATTTTGAAACATTTGCCCTGTATCATGCAGTATGTCAGCTAAATTAATTATTTTGGGAAAATCTAAGATAAAATCAATTTAGTAGGATCAATGGCTCAGTTTCTACCAAAGAAACAACACAGCAAATGAATAAGTCCATAGTTAACCAAGCCAGGCAGTATAAAGCACATACTTTAAGTAAAGATTGAGGAGCAGATTTCAGTTAATATACAAATATATAATTATATTGTACTCCCAAGGGGCAAGTTACCAAAATGTAGTGAAACCTTGAAGGAAGGTTCTTCCATGTGCACATTAATTCTATTCAAAAGGCAACTACAAATGATTTGCATGTCAAAATGTTTGTATAACTGATCATCCTTCATTTTAAAATAAACAACTTTATTTTTAAAAATTTATCACAATGCAAAAATGGACATCCACACAATGCACTCCATTAATTTAGCAGTTGTGATATTGCATTGGTTGTGAGGACACATTCATGACAAAAATGCCACAACACAAACAACTGGAAAATTATACTTTCTTACCTGTGAAAGGCCCAAATAGATAGACACAGTTTCAGAGATGTATAAAAATCTTCCTTCATGATTTAGTGCAAATAGAAATCCATCCAAAGACTACATAGAAACAAAACAAAAAATGCAAGTGAGTTTATAACCTTCATAAGCAGAATAGTAGTGACTTATTTGTAAAAAGAGCCTTCTAATCTTTTTTAATTTAGATAATATTATGGAGAAACAGTTACATCAAAAGATTATTGGCCATTATTTTATCACCTATTTCAATAAATAATATCAAAATACATAAATAAATATGGACCATATTATGTAAACACGAAAAATGCATTTAATCGAACATTGTAAACATATCATTAAACGTAACAATATCCTTATTCTAAACTTTACACCAAAATAAATAATTTTTAATTGCATAATTTCTTAACAGGATTGTACAAATTTATTCTAAATGTTACATGCATATAATGAAAATGATTTAAAAAAACCATATAGTTATACAGCTCTTTATAACAACTAAATAAACTGGAATGCTTCAATATAATATTGGCTAAAATGATATTCTTACATTCTATAAATATTTCATATCGAAAGAGTGACATATAATCAATATCATGTTCTACCAGTAACTGAATCCTTGGGAATGAAACAGAAAAATTATTACAGCTTTCACAGATCTTTATAACCACCTCAAAAAACATCCCTATGCTTGGTATTTCAGCAAAAGAATGATGGAAATTGTCTGAATCATGAGCAGAATAAAGAATTGAATTTTTGAACTGTTCCATCTGTTCTTACACAATCTTGACATTTAATATCAAGAGCAATTGATTTATCATAACTGTTCAAATACTATAGGGTTAGCTAAGAAAGCTGCTTGATTAAACTTTTGTTAGTTAGCAGGAAATATTGGTAGCAAAAGAAAATGGATAACTAATTATAGTTAATACTAACATCAGCATATAAAGTAAATATATGTAATTTGTCTTTGTCAATTTAAATTATATATAATACAACTATATATAGATTTTTGGAAGAATACATTAAAATGATGTATCAAATTCATTCAGGTTCATTAGTTTGTGCCAGGAAAATTGCACCAGTGTTTCCTTTCTGAATAGTTGTGTTCAGATCTTTGTTAATATGTAATGAGAAAGTGACACTCCTCACGATGCCTTTCAAAAAGTATGAAGTGGAAATTGAACACTGCCAGTTTAAGTAGTAATAAATGAACTCATACTGTTCTTGGAATGGAGACAGGTTGGTAAATTCTAAGGTAAAATGGGACTTTTAAGAAACTTTTATGAATGTTTTTCATTCCTCAGTGCAGAAAGTGGAGCTAAATTGCAATTAATATCCTTTTAATGATTTTTCCTTTGCAGAATTTCAACATCACTATCAAAAGCACAGTGGTGCAACTGGTGGATCTGCTGCCTCACAGCGCCAGAGATCAGAGTTCGATCCTGACCTCAGAAGCTGTCTGCGTGGAGTTTGCACGTTTTCTGTTTCCAGTTTCCAGTTTCCTCCCATAGACCAGAGACCAGAGACGTACGGGTTTGTAACGTTGATTGGTGTCTGTCAATTCCCCCTTAGTGCAAGGGTTCCCAACCTGGGGTAAATTTACCCCCCGGGGGTAAATTATGCCTACCCAGGGGGTAAATTTGTTGATTCTGGATTTGTACATATATTTTCTCATTGACTGACCGTGTTGGTTCTGGTATGAAGTATGAAATGCTGTACCGATATCTGTTCATCATTAGTAGTTCAGAAATAAGTGAAATAACATTGTTATGTGCTATTAAAGTTGCCAGGGGTAAACAGGAAGAAAAAGGTTGGGACCCCCTGTCCTAGTGTGTAAGGAGTAGATGCAAAAGTGGGATAACATAGAACTGGTGTGAATGGGTTATGGGTGATTGGCTTGGACTCGGTTGGACGAAGGGCCTGCTATTCTATGCTGTATATTTCAATCAATTAAACATGTGACTGGCACATTTTACATGTCGAAGCATCTTGAACCAGAAATGGCGCTGCTCAGATGAGTTAGTTGAATTAGAGCTTATTATTAAATAGAATAAAACCGAGCAATCTTACCCAATATATATTATCAGCAGTTCACTGTTAGGAACAAAGGAGTTGAGTATTTTCTTTCTGCACCAAATTCACTTACTGATTTAGAGTATTTTTAAATCTGATGTATTTGATATTAATTTGGTGCTTTGTGAGAAAGCAAAATGCATTTTGACAAAAAAGGATCAGGATTAGTACACAATACCAAGGAGATTACAAGATAGAAGGTCACCTTGTGAAACAAAGGGAAAATAGCTTCCATGATACATTGAGGAAATATTTAAGTACCTTCTGTGCTTGTCATTAAAGCAATAATACATAAATAATATTCATTTAAACAAATAATGACACCATATGTTATAACAACAGAACCTTTGAACAAATAAGCTCAGGAAACAGACTTTTAACATTACCTGTGACTTTGCGTCACACACCTCAAACAAATCCTCCTATACAAATAATAAGACAAGCACAAGAAGAATTTTCAGTGAAATAATGAATTTGAAGGCAAGTAGGGTGAAATGCAATTTAACAAATACACTAAAGTGATGCATACAGTTGATTATATGCAGGCGTGTAATATGTTGGGGGCCACATTCACTGATAATGATGTGCAGCCACGAAGGTAACCAAAAAAATGTCTTCCTGCAGCAGGCTGCAGATATCTACCACTATTTAATATGGCAAGCTCAGCCTCAGGAAGCATTATCTGTGTGTGGTCATAGATGTTGAATCACTGCCTGCAAGGCCCGTGTTGTGGGTAGTAAATGCTGCAACCTCAGACCTATTCCTGTGTACTACCCTCAGAAATGTGATGATTCTCTCACAGCATTAAATTGCTGTTATGCATAGCGATGACATTCCCATTCTTGTGCTGAAAGAAATATTCAAGGTGCCGTACTTCTTCATTTGAAAACTTCCAGAGTTAAAAAGGTGAAAGACACAAAGTGTTGGAGTAACTGAGCGGGCCAACCAGAATCCCTGAAGAACATGGATAGGTGATGTTTTAGATCGGGACCCTTCTTCTGACTGAAAAATAAATCTGTTGAAGGATTCTATTCCAAAGTTATTCCAAAGGGAGCTGAGACATCGGTTACAGTAGATGCACCATTAATTAAATGGAACAAATAAAAATCAAATGTCTAATTGTTCTGCTGCTCAAACTCACCCCCATACTCTCCACTTGCTGAGATGAATGTCTCTACTCAGCACAAATCAGCCCTCTTCAGTAGACAAAATGTATAGGAAAGAACTGCAGATGCTGATCACTCCCTGACGAGCTCAATGCGTTTTACGCACGCTTTGACAGGGAGAATACTGATGTGCCTTCCCGATCCCCCATTCGCTGTGATGGCATTTCAGTCTCAGTCACAGAGGCCGATGTCAGGAAATCCTTCAGAGGGGTGAACCCCCGAAAAGCACCTGGACCTGATGGTATACCCGGCCGTGTTCTAAAAACCTGTGCGGACCAACTGGCGGGAGTTTTTACGGACATTTTCAACCTCTCACTTCTGAGGTCTGAGGTCCCCACCTGCTTTAAAAGGGCATCAATTATACCGGTGCCCAAGAAGAGTAAGGTGACGTGCCTCAATGACTATCGACCAGTGGCACTAACGCCGGTGGTGATGAAATGCTTTGAGAGGTTGATCATGGAGCAAATCAACTCCTACATCGACAAAAACCTGGACCCACTGCAGTTCGCATACCGCCACAACAGATCAACGGTGGATGCGATCTCGCTGGCCCTCCACTCCGCACTGGACCACTTGGACAACAAAAACTCATATGTCAGGCTGTTATTCATTGATTACAGCTCGGCATTTAACACAATCATCCCCTCCAAACTGGTTACCAAACTCGCAGAACTGGGTCTCTGCGCATCCCTCTGCAACTGGATCCTCGACTTCCTCGTCCACAGACCACAGTCTGTTCGTATTGGTGGAAATGTGTCAGCCTCAATAACAATCAGCACGGGAGCACCTCAAGGCTGCGTGCTCAGCCCCCTGCTGTACTCACTCTATACCCATGACTGCGTAGCGAACCACAGTGCGAACTCCATCATCAAGTTCGCTGATGACACCACTATTGTGGGGCGTATCACTGATGGGGATGAGTCAGAGTACAGAAGAGAGATCGAGCAACTGTCCCTATGGTGCCAGCGCAATAACCTGGCCCTGAACACCAGCAAAACCAAGGAACTGATTGTGGACTTTGGAAGGAGTAGGAGGGGGACCCACAGCCCCATTTATATCAACGGGTCGATGGTTGAAAGGGTCAAGAACTTCAAATTCCTGGGGGTGCACATCTCTGAAGATCTTTCCTGGTCCGAGAACACGAACGCAATTATCAAAAAAGCTCATCAGCGCCTCTACTTCCTGAGAAGATTACGGAGAGTCGGATTGTCAAGGAAGACTCTCTCTAACTTCTACAGGTGCACAGTCGAGAGCATACTGACCGGTTGCATCGTGGCTTGGTTCGGAAATTTGAGCGCCCTGGAGAGGAAAAGATTACAAAAAGTAGTAAACACTGCCCAGTCCATCATCGGCTCTGACCTTCCTTCCATCAAGGGGATTTATCGCAGTCGCTGCCTCAAAAAGGCTGGCAGTATCATCAAAGACCCACACCATCCTGGCCACACACTGATCTCCCTGCTACCTTCAGGTAGAAGGTACAGGAGCCTGAAGACTGCAACAACCAGGTTCAGGAATAGCTACTTCCCCTCAGCCATCAGGTTATTAAACCTGGCTCGGACAAAACTCTGATTATTAGCAACCACTTTCTGTTATTTGCACTACCAGTTTATTTATTCATGTGTGTATATATTTATATCATGGTATATGGACACATTTATCTGTTTTGTAGTAAATGCCTACTATTTTCTGTGTGCTTAAGCAAAGCAAGAATTTCATTGTCCTATACAGGGACACATGACAATAAACTCACTTGAACTTGAACTTGATTTACACTGAAGATAGACACAAAATGCTGGAGCAACTCAGCGGTCAGGCAGCATCTCTAGATAGATGGAATGGGTGACGTTTCGTGTCGAGACCCTTCTTCAGACTGAAGGAGGGTCTCGACCCTAAAAAACTGAAGAACATCAGACTGAAGAAGGGCCTCAACCCGAAAAGTCACCCATTCCTTCTATCCAGAGATGCTGCCTGTCCTGCTGAGTTACTCCATTATTTTATGTCTCTTTAGTAGACAGCTCTGTCTACCTATCTTGAGGATGCATCACTTCAAAACCAACGCAGAGTTATTGCATGTTGCACCAATGACAAGATGCACTGCAGCAACTCACCAAAGTAAAATACAAAGAGCTGGAGAGCAGCATAAACCATAGTGGAGGATAAAGAGTCTCACAGAACTCCCATCGGAGATGTAGCAGGAATCACAGAGGGGTACAAAGAAGTCTGAAGAAGGGTTCGGACACAAAACATCATCTGTCCATTCCTTCCACAGATGCTGCCTGATCCTCCAAGTTCTTGCAGCACTTTAATTTTTTCCCCTAACCAACACCTCCCGGACTTACAAGCTCAATATTTTGGAAGGACGAAGGTAGCACGTTCATAGGAATCACACATTATTCAAACTTGGACACTGCTGTGTCAAATTCCAGAAACTCTCCACTAATCAGCCTTGTGTAAGTGTATTTACCAGACAACATCAGGGGTCGGGGGAGTGGCTGACTATCAAAGACATTTTGAAATAGCTTACGTATATAAAGTAGTGCTCACGTCCTTTGAATGAATAAAAATATAACTTTTAACCATCCAGTAACCTTCATTTACAATATGCAGGAAAATTAATTTGCATTAAAAAATGTGTTGACACAATAAAGAACCATATGGAAGGAGAAAGATATCTCGGGGTATTATGTTCACATTTACATAATGTGCACAGACTAAAATGTTGAATGGACACTGTCCATGATCACAGCCAAAGGTTTTTTGCTTCAATTTGATGTAGCTTAAAGAATTTTGTGATTCTCCACGGCAATTTAACCAATGCAATTGTTATATTCAATCTAACCAACCACATCACATATATTTCCATTATACTAGCTGCCGTATCCAAAGAAAATTTCAACATCTATGTGTACTCTCATTCTTTTAACCCCCTAAACCTATTAACTAGGTACACATCCAGCTTCTTTTTCACTGAACTAATCAAGACAGGATTAATTGTTTCAAATGGAAATCCACCTTTCATTTACTCTATTCAAGTCTTTAGAGAGAAAAAAAGCCCGTTCTGTCATCTCATTTTAAGCTCATTTATTTTGTAGTTATACAATCACTATTAGACTACCAAGAGGTAGATAGGAGGTCTGGTTCCCTCAAGCTTTTCATTTTTGCTTAAAGCAAAGTTCATATTCGGATGCATTTTAGTGTTACTGTAATAATGGCAATCAAGAATATTTATTTTTGTAATATTAATCCAGCACTATTCAATGATTAATTGATAAATTTGTTCAGTTACATTTTTCTTGTGATGTCATAGTTTTTTCCTCATTCCCAGTTTTCTCCTTCAACCTATTCTACTGCTTAATTTGAATTTGAATAATATGGCTTAATTTGAAAATTAAATGCTGTTATTCTAATCACCATTAATCATAATTTTATTGACTTACAGTAAAATTATCTAAATATGTACAGACATTTCTGGAAATATTGAGCATATCAAAGAGCATCTGTCGAGAGAAAAATAGTTAATGCTTCTGGTCAAGGATCTGTCGTGATATGATATGATCCATTCTCAGATATAGGGTACAAAACTGCTTAAAATATTCCAAATGTGGTCTGAGCAGTCTCACAAAGTCTCAGCATTACATCATTGCTTTCATATTCTAGTCCTCACGAAATGAATGCTAACATTGCATTTGGCTTCATCCCACTCCTTTCCACCTTCCACCGAGATCACTTCCTCTGCAACCCCTTGGTGCACTCATCCCTTCCCACTCAAACCACCCTTCGCCATGTACTTTTCCCTGCAGCCGTAGGAGATGTAACACCTGTCCCTACACCTCCATGCCAGGACACCAGCAGTCCTTCCACGTGAGGCAGAGGTTCACGTGCACCTCCTAATCTACTGCATCCAGCGTTCTTGATGTGGCCTCCTACATTGGTGAGACCAAGGGTAGACTCGCCAACTGTTTTGCTGAACGTTTGCGCTCGACCTAGCAAGGCTTTCTAGATTTCCTGATTGCTAACTAGTTTAAGTCCTCTTCCCTTTCCGATACTGATCTTTCTGTCCTAAGCCTGCTCTATTGCCAGAGTGAGGCCACATGCAAACTAGAAGAACAGCACCTCATATTCCACGAGTAGATTACACTACCCCTCCCCCCACACCCTCCACTAAAAGTCCATTAACTAGCTTCACAGCTCACAGCTATGTATCCCTCTTGGGGTTTAATGGTTCAATTACATTTTATTGCCACATGTACTGAGGTACAGTAAAATTCTTTGTTTTACATACAGTACACAAAGAGTCGTTGTGTTTCTGGCACCGACAAGTTACAAAAGTACTCATTAGAGTACATGTTTGTTCATCTTTGTTCTCAAAGGTTCCCAGGTTCCTTTTTGTTCTCAGCAATCACCACCCCCCCCCCCCCCCCATCCCCCCCCCCCCCTCTTCCGTTAGGTCCCTCTTTGTTCTCAGCAGCATGGCCCAACCGTGCTCTCTGCGGCCCTTCCTCAGCCTGACTTCTCTCTCCACAACCCTTCCTCGGCTCAACTATCACTCTGCAGCCCATCCTTGGCCCGGCTGCCTCTCTGTGGTCTGTTCTTGCTGCGATGGAGCTTCCGGCATTTACACTTTTTTTTACACCTTTTACTTAGGCTTACACCTGTTTCTATCTAGCCTTTGTCCACTTCGCCTGTGGCCACCTGTTGTCGGCCATGGTTAGGCTTCAAGCTCTTTTGGTTTTGAGTTTTATTTTCCCACTGCGCCTACTACAATCAGATTTTCCTTCTTATTCCTGTGAAATGATTCTGTACCTGCCTGGATGATATTATATTTTATTAAGGTAATTTGGGTGCTGTTGTTTTTCAATTGATTATCTAAACACACTGTGCTAGGATGGCAGGGAATTTCAAGAACACTTTTACTTACATTGTTCTATTATTTCCTGAGCTTTTGCACTTCTTTACTGCAACCCCTTGGCAAGAAAAAAAATTATCATCAGTGGTAATTGCCAATTTCCTGTGCAGGTGAATTTAATAATGTCCAAAAGTGTTTCATTAAAAGCTTCGGTGTTTGCCTGAAATATCAATTTATATGTAATTTTAAAGACATGGCTATTTAATATTTTGAATCACCAATATCTTTTATGCTTTTGTCATTTTCACTTTACAAATTTCAGTTTAATTTCATAAATGAATTGGAATTCCAAATCTATCAATGATTCTATCAAATAAGAAAACGACTAGACGTACATTCCCAGACTGTGTCTTTGAAATATAGAATTCAAAGTAACTGACTTTTCATCAGCTCTGGAAATTGGTAAGGAAACTACTGCCTTTTACAGTTTTAATGATCAGAAAATATAAGATTGAAAGGGGATGTCTATGATAGTGTGGAAGGTGACTGTAATTAAAAGATAGAAATGGTCTTGAGGTTGTTAATGGGACAAGTAAAGAAACAAAATATTAGTGACATTATCTTGTCCATGGAGACTGGAGCAGTGATTATGAATTGAAATTGTTGAATGCAGTGTTGAATTCAGTTCCACTCCCTGCACACTTGGGCAATTTAGAGCAGTCAAGTTACAACTCCACACAATTGTGGGAGTCAAACCGAAGCACCTGGAGGAAACCTACGCAGTCACAAGGAGAACGTTCAAACTCCACATACAGCTCCCGATGTCAGGATTGCAGCTGCCCTCTACCGAAATAATACATCTTTCGCAGATTTTATAATTCTACTAGTTCTCTAACCATATTTTTTTCCCCAAAAGTTATTTAACCTGAACTCCAAAAACTAACAACAATTAAATGTGTTTTAAAATTAAAAGTAAAAAAGCCTTCAAGTATTCAGCTGATCAATCACAAACATGGTTGTCTTTTATATAAACAGGCATGAATATGCTGCATGTTCATCATATAGTAATATTGAACATGTTTGCAATGGATACACTTAACAGATTGAGTGTCTACGACAGGTTTCTTACTGCCTAACTTTCTTATCCTACCTGTTAAAATGTTCTGAACAATTTTCTCCTTTCATTTGGAGATATAAGTATGAGTCAGTTAAGGAAAAATATTAGAATTTGTGGGAAAGCGCAATCTCTGGCAATAATATGTTTCATTTTAACATCACAGCAGAACAGAATCTAAAAGGACCATTAATTGACATAATTTACTATTGTTATATTTGATTCCTGCAAATTACAGTTGGGTCATATAATGACACATAAATAGATATGCAACAAGCAGAATATTACAGTTAGAAAGTGGTTATGTTGATATAAATAGAATAAAATGAAATACCTCATATAAACTACATTAATCTGAGAAAATTGTGATGTCCTCTATCCCCATCTGTACGACAGCCTAAACCTCCCTTGGCTCCAATTTGCTGCCTTGCACCATGGTGCTTTTGAGACTACATTTCCATGACCTTCGCCACTGACTGTTTATTGTTATTGGTGAAAAAGACATTCAGCCTAAAGGGGGTATAAATTACATTTTATTAAGGTGCGTTTTGCAACTTGTCTGAAATATCTCCCTCAAGTTAAAATCCAAGACAGCAATAAACACCTTTTATAAAAGTAGAAACTACTTAAAAAAACTCCAAAATTATGTTAACATTTTCAGCTTTTTCCATTAGCATGGTATTTCAGAGAGCAACAATTATTGTTCCCGTAATGTCCATTTCAGCCCATTTAACTCAAGAACATTGCCAATTCATTTTGCGCCTTCTTTGCGTGCAGTATTCTCTATATTTGGACAAAAAGCATATCACAACTTCCAATTATTTTGTTTAACACTCAATTAAAGGCCTAGAGCACAAGGCAGCCATTGTGGCTCCACAACTGTCAGACTTAAAGATCACATTTCCAACATGCTAATCAGAGCACAATTGAGATGTTCCAGGTAATATTAATATACTGTTGTGGGAAAATCATTATTCATAAATCAGACCTCTGAGATTTTGCAGCGGTTTGCCCAGATACAGGCTTTATAAGTTGCCAAATTATTGTATTTTTCAAATCACACTGGCAAAGAGAAGGTGGATTTTGTTTTTCAAATGGAAAATGGCAGCACCACAAAACTTTAATGGTATATTCTGCAGTTGCTGGCTCTCAGCCGTGCAGCCCCAAAGTCAGAGCTGCAGCCCAGAAAGGGATTCACACAGTTTACACTACAACACAGCTGTAACAGGCCATGTAAATATAACTGAAGGGAAAGACAGGAGGGTACAGGAACTGATTCACACAATGTGAAGTTCCTATTACATTTTAGTGAAGTGGATCAACAACATAGAGCAGATCTAATCTGCCAGAGGTCCAAGAGATGGGGATATGCCTGCCAAGATGCGATGGAGGAGTTAACTGTTGGAATAAAGCCCCAAAAATATGGCGTGTGGCAGCACAGCTGGAAGAGCCACAGCCTCACAGCGCCAGAGACCTGCGTTTGATCCTGACTTTGGGTCCTGTCTTTATGGAGTTTGTACATTCTCCCTGTGACCGCATGTGTTTCCACCAGGTGCTCCAGTTAACTGGCCTCTATAAATTGCCACTAGTGTGTGGGGAGAGGATGAGAAAGTGATATAACATAGATCTAGTTAAATAGATGATCAGCTTGGATTTGATGGGTCGGAGGGCCTGTTCCCATTCTGTATCTCTAAACATAATCCAGCGCAGTTAAAAGAAAGACCTCATTAGACAGAAGAAGGTTAAACTGTTCACCCTCAACTCGGTACTGAAAGACATTGCCCCAGGCCGCAACACCATGAGCACTCAGGCACAAATATTTACTTTCCCAGACTTGCTCATAGCCATTAATACTACGTGCTCCCACCCACGTTCACCAACAGCCACCAGGAATATCCCCCCTCTTCCTCTCCCCCACACCCACTGAGAATCAGACGGTAAACAGGCTACCCAGTCATGGGTATAAAGTGAGCAGAGCAGGGGGCTGAGCACACAGTCTTGAGGTGCTCCTGTGCTGATGGTTATCGAGCAGGAAGTGTTGCTGATCTGAGAGTTGAGGATCCAGTTGCAGAGGGATATGCAGAGACTGACCTTTCAAAGTACTTCATCACCACAGACGTTAGTGCCACTGGTTAGTCGTCATTGATCTTGTCACCTTACTCTTCTTTGGCACCGGTATTATTGATGCCCTTTTAAAGCAGGTGGGAACCTCAGATCTCAGTAATGAGAGGTTGAAGATGTTCTCGAAAACTCCAGCCAAATGGTCCGCAAAGGTTATGAGAACATGACGAGGTATACCATCAGGTCTAGACACTTTCTGAATGTTCACCCTCCTGAGGAATCTTCTGACGTTGACGTCTGTGACTGTAGTATACACATTCATCATGTGTATAAAACATGTCATAGCACTACCTCACCAGTTTTTGTTACTCCAAATCACTACTCACAGTTCCAGAGATGGATGAGGAATATGGGAAGCAGTCTCAGAATACGAGACTGACTTTTATGGGACTGATTACTCCACAATGACCAGTGGCATATTCAAGCCACAGCAGGTTAGCAACACCTGTGGGGGGAAGAATCGCCAATGTTTTGGGTTGATTGCTCCACGCATCACCGGTTCCTCACTCCCCTCCATTGAGTCTGTCCAAAGCAAGCGTTGTCTGCGAAGGGCGCTCAGCATCGTCAAGGACTGCTCTCAGCCCAACCACAGTCTGTTTACCCTCCTACCATCCGGGAGGCGCTACAGGTCTCTCCGTTGCCGGACCAGCAGGTCCAGGAACAGCTTCTTCCCTGCGGCTGTTACATTACTCAACACTGTACCTCGATGATTGCCAATCTCCCCCCGAACACTCCTTCCACCAGGAAAAAAATAATTGCACTACTATGACTGTATGCACGTAAATAAATTTATTTATTGCTCATATTTTATGTCGCTCTTCTAGGGAGATGCTAACTGCATTTCATTGGCACAGGATATTCATGCCGATCATTCATTTCATGCACTTGGAATTCGTGCAGCGTCCTGCAATGGAACCTGAAGTTGTTGAGAAGTCCAGTATCAGAGGAAAGTTGGGAAAATAGTGGCAAAATGCTGATAGCACCTTCAGCACATCTGAATGTGTGCATGAGATCTTGAAGTTGTTTCATTAAGATTTCCCATAAAAATATTGGCAATTGTTTCGTAAACCAAATATCTGCAAAATAATCATCTTAGAGCATTTGGACAACCCTCTAAATAACATCAAAAATGCTGCCCTCCCAACTTAATAAAACACAGGTTTTGTGTATGCTCACTCTTGCCAGTAGTAAAGGCAATCAAAATTAGCAGAAGCCTAATACAATGTAGGAATCCAATTTGAACGTAGATATTAAGCTCTTCCAGTTTGATTAATAGCCTTTGGTCTTGGAGATCACAACGAGTAAACAAAATGAGCATCTCATAGTTATCGACTCATTGTATGTGGCAACAGGCCTTTTGGCCCAATTTGCCCACACTAACCAACGTGCCTCATCTACACTAATCTTATCTGTCTACGTTTGGCCCATATCATTCTTAACCTATCCTATCCATGTATCTGTCTAAATGCTTCTTGAACGTGATGATCGTACCTGCCTCAACTACCTCTTCCATCAGCTCATTCCATGCACCCACCATAGCTTGTGTAAAAAAAGTTACCCCTCAGGTTCCTATTACATTTTTCCCCCTCACCTTAAATCTCTGTCCATCTGTCCAAATTTTAGTGCGTCCTTTCTAAAGAGATTTCCTCTTATGACCCCACTTTTGCCAAGAGTCAATAGACAATAGACAATAGGTGCAGGAGTAGGCCTTTCGGCCCTTCGAGCCAGCACCACCATTCACTGTGATCATGGCTGATCATCCACAATCAGTACCCCGTTCCTGCCTTCTCCCCCATATCCCTTGACTCTGCTATCATTAAGAGCTCTATCTAACTCTCTTGAAAGCATCCAGAGAATTGGCCTCCACTGCCTTCTGAGAGAGAATTCCATAGATTCACAACTCTGGGTGAAAACGTTTTTCCTCATCTCTGTTCTAAATGGCCTACCCCTTATTCTTAAACTGTGGACCCTGGTTCTGGACTCCACAAACATCGGGAACATGTTTCCTACCTCTAGCGGGTCCAATCCCTTAATAATCCTATGTTTCAATAAGATATCCTCTCATCCTTATAAATTCCCGTGAATACAAGCCCAGTCGCTCCATTCTTTCAACATATGACAGTTCCGCCATCCCGGGAATTAACCTCGTGAAACTACGCTGCACTCCCTCAATAGCAAGAATTTCCTTCCTCAAGGGATATGGGGAGATATGGGGAGACGGCAGGAACTGATCGTGGATGATCAGCCATGATCACAGTGAATGGCAGTGCTGGCTCGAAGGGCCAAATGGCCTATTCCTGCACCTGTTATATAAAAGCAATCTATAGGTTTTGAAAGGATACTTTAATCCAATGTCTTCAGTGATATTCCAAGAATCACAAGTTTAGCACATGGAATTAGAAGTCAGAAGAAAGAATTGGTCAAACCTTGGTCAGGCAAAGAGGTGCTATATCACGATGGTTTTAGATCAAGTACCATGTAATCGTTTGCAGTACAAATTAGTTGAGAATTTCAATGAAATTGTTCAACAGAGATGAATTAACATCTGAGATAGCATGCAAGATATCCTTTGCTATAATAATAAATATTACTTTGGCTTCATAGACAACTAATTTTGTAAGTCAGTAACCACTACAGAACTTGTTAATATAGAGAGATTTATGGGTTAAGGAGAGCTAAGCAGCCAAACAGAGTAGGCAATAGTAGACATTGAATGTAGGATGCTAGCAATCTGCCAACACATGGAGCAGCTGCTGCCAGCCCTCAGCAAAGGCCTTCACACACCATGGCAGCAGTGAGGCAGTTCTATGCCCCACTTCTCAGTACTGATCCACTGCACAACTTGCCGCAGCCCACTCCACATCTGCCCTCTCAGTTAGCCATTACACCTGTATCTGTACCTCAATTCACTGAAACATGCAATGATGAAACCACTTTAACTATTATATTTCTGCTGCAGCAACAGGGAGGACAGATGTTCATACGAGGTTCCCCGCACAAGTAAACATCTCCTTGTATGCAATTCTATAATAACCTTCTCGAGTCGTAATTCCATTCATTCTATCATTCCTTGGAACACATTCTGAATGCTAAGCAAGTTGCCGATTTACAGGATCGGTTTAGTGATGAAGCCATTATAAGATATGGGCCAGGAGGCAGTAAAGATCTGGAATCGCGTGAATGACAGACATTTAAAAAAAGGTAATCCATCAGAATTGAGGGTAGCATGTTGATATTTTACATTTGCTGAAATGGATGCAATCATACAAATTAAAAAGCCTATAATTGATAGATGCATATTTATTTTAGGTATTTAATCTGGTGCATTGTTGTATGTAAATAGATATTGCTGGTAAAAATGAATATGTAGTTAGTAGTAACCTGCATGAGTTTATTGCTTTTAACTTTAAAAAGCAGCAAAATAAATATGGATGTGAAAGTACACCATAAGGCATGACTCTTGATGAATGCTTGTACCAGCTACAGTTCTTAGTTGAGTGTTGACCAGTTTTAATACAGGACTTCTTGTTCCTAGCTCTATCTCAATTATTTGTCTTCATAAACAGCAGCACGAAACAGTCTATAGATGATGTAATTACCTTCTCTCGTCTATTCCTTAAAAGCATAATTCTCGATTTCTGCCAAATTCTTTTACATTATCATGTCTCCACTGATATCCATTTTTGTTATTCCTTTTCATGCATAACTTGGACACTAGTGCTATACCAAAAGAATGCTACTTTGTTAGGTTGATATACTTCCAAAGAAAAATATATCTGGATATTCAAAAAGACAAACAATATTATGGAACAATTGAACAAGAGCAGGATGTCCTTGAGGAGTCCTAGTGAAATTCATCCCTCAAGCAACTTCACCAAAAACAGACTCAAATGGCCTTCATTTTCATTTGGTGTTCATGGGACAATGCTGAACTCAAATTAGCTGCAATGTCTACGTGCAATGCAAAAGAAAATAAACGTTGAAAAGAATGAATAGCCTTCATTGTATATGAAATGATTGAGGATGTCTTGAAAACATGTAACATCTTGATTTATATGCGTTATTTTTTTCCTTCTTTGCCATCCAATTTGTGCTCAGTCATCACCTCTGTGCTTCTTGTGCAAGCATGCTGCTGCAAATGAAAAAGATTCAAAGCACTAAATGTTATAGATAAGAATGTCTATTCTCATGAGATTTCCTGCCTAGATATGTGCAGCAGTTCAGATAATTTTAAATTCTAACAGGACTCTGGCTGGAGAAACATTGAGTGCTAGGAGCCTGATCCATATTGATTTTTGTCAGTAAACTCCTGACATACAGACCTGGCCCAAAAATACTGATTGTGACTGTGAAATGTAAGCAGTTGACATATAGGCATCTACAAAGCTGTCATATTCAAAATGGTATACTGTATTCCACATGGGGCCAAACCATTGACCTATACAGGTTCACTATTACCACCTGAGGCTTATGTTGTTTGCTACTTTCTTCAAATGGTATTGTTATTGGTTCCCTTATCTATTGCTGTCAGATGTTGCACACTGATGATTTCAATGAATTACATATTCAACACCCCTCGGTCTTTTTTCAGTGTCGAAGAGCAATCTTGATAGACATATGAAGATTCTCCCTCCTATGACACAAGACTTGTGGCCAGATCCAATACCCTGATTGCAAACCTGAAATCCTTACAAATGATTTATGTTTCCATTTCTTAGCATTAAAGCATAGAATGTTGGTCACAATATGCTACACATTCTTGGCAAAATATTATATCTTATTTGATGGACCAGAGTGAAGGAATAAATAAGCGTTTGCAAATATTTAATATAATATTTATTAAATCATTCAAGGGATAGAAGTGGGGCAAATAATCTAGGAATATTTGACCATAGCACAAATGTTCTTGCAAGGATTATAAATTGGGATAATGGTTTGCAGGACATTGCACAGCTATTTTGATTGTTAATTTAAGTTTTAACTGACTTTGATTTGTTTTATTTCAGCGATTTTTATTTAGCCCTAATACAACATTCAACACAAGACTTAACAACAGATTAATGAGAACAAAAAAGGTGAACTTTCCAGTCCATGCATAAAAAGGTCAATAGTTTGGGATATGATATAATTCACAAAATTCTGACTAAAAGTTAGATGAGCCCTCTGGAACTTAACACTATCAAACATAATTCAATTTGTGCAGTAGGTACGAGTTTTCCCCTGTAAAGTCAATGCATTGGGAAGTGAAACAAATGACTGCGGGTCCACCACAATATGAATGCAGCTGTGGACCCAGGGAGACCAAGACCAAAGATTTGATGCAAGAATATGAATGACCCAGCTCACTTCATTGAGATGCCCTGCAAATCTGATACTATTACTTTATTTCTTCCAGCTATGACATGAAGCATATGAAAGGAAGTTTGGGTGTGGAGCTCCAAATATATACAATTGATGGGTAAAAATAAAGCACAAATATATTGATCACTTTGGGATATTAACATTTAGTTATATCTTAGTTGACTATCTAAATGTGCACATGTAATTCTCCATATAGCAGTGGATAATCATTCAGCAGAGGGAAAGAATGGGATTCTAAGTATGGATGGTTGATTAGTTAGATAGGCAGACAGTGTTTGGGCAGTGTGCTGAAGATTTAACAAAAAAAAACCCCAACTAAAATACGAACAAAGCTTAAAATGACATAGATCCACTTATGTTATAAAAAACCCCCGAATAATCTGATGTTCATTCTCATATTGGATCTGAAAACTTAAGTCATAGCTCCATCAGAAATTTCATCAGGATCACCAATCTGCTGCTGCAACTTTGGTGAAGTGTCGCGCCTGTGCCTACTGGGTTCCATTCAATCAGTGAATTACTTACGCTATCTCTTTCCATAATAGTGCTTATGATATTTTCAGAATTTACATTTATGAATTTACATGAATCATTTTCAGGTAAATAGACCATCCTGGAAATCACTGACTTGCCCATTCTTCCTGAATGAATATGGAGAAATTATTCACACTATATTAACCTCCCTGGATTATTATCTTGCTTCTATAATGTACGGAAAATGTATTATTGAGCAAAGAAAGGGGAATACAATGGTGAAGAAAATGAATATGGCTTAAAATAGGTTGTGGATTCGCTCTAACCCGTTTAATGTTAACAGCAAACACCAATTTTAGTTCCTTGGTGTCCCAAATCAAGTATAACTACCATTATTATATTGTACAGAAGACAACGTACTAGATTGTCTAAAAACAATTTTGACATTGCTATATCTGATTAATGCAATTTATAGCATGCCTCTATAGTTTGTTACTTGAATATTCTTTTGCATTGAGCTGTAAATCAATATATAAGAATTTCACAGAGAAAAATATCTCCATACTAGTATCAAATAGTTGCAATTCTAGCCAGAATTACGTCATAGATTTTAAAATAATGTTTTGCGAGTTATCAGGGTATTCACAAAACTAGCACACTTTTGAAAGATTTGAAGGATTTAATTGCCAATTACCCTTATATCACACACATGCAGCACCAGCATTTCAGTACAGCCAAATTATTTATCTCCCCGCTTTGCTACGATTACAGCAACTCTGAATATCTATAAAAGTACTTTACTGTTTCACTGAATCCATTTTCATAAGTAAACCTTTCTGATATCCCATCACTTTATAAATGGTTTAACATGCATGCAATTGCAAATCATAATAAAACAAAACCAATTTTTTTATTATAATCGATGAGAAAATGAAGTTCATTTCTCTACTTTTTTGACAATACTGTCAGAACAATACCTTTTCATGCAATTTTTAAATCTGCATTCATCTGTTGAGCTCAGAATTATTATAATGTACATGGCAATTCCAATTCATTGCTAACTTGCATAAACATGCTCTCCAACACGCAATTTGCTGTTACATGAAGGTAAATGGTACTTGAGTATACATTATATTAAACATGCAACTGTCACAGATGATTTACGTACTGCATATCTAATCTCCAATTGCTAGCCAAATTACAATATTCCAAATACTTATCAAGCAACAAAATGATTTTGGATATCCTGAGATTGTGAAATTTGTTATGAAAATGTAAGTACTCAGAGGGTGCAGCAGCATTTATGGAGCGAAGGAAATAGGCAACGTTTCGGGCCGAAACCCTTCTTCAGACTGATGTAGGGTGGCGGGGGCGGGGAGAAAAAAGGAGAAAGGAAGAGGAGGAGCCCGAGGGCTGAGGGAGAGCTGAGAAGGGGAGGAGACAGCAAGGGCTACCGGAAATTGGAGAAGTCAATGTTTATGCCACGAGGGTGCAAACGTCCCAAGCGGAATATGAGGTGCTGCTCCTCCAATTTCCAGTGGTGCTCACTCTGGCCATGGAGGCGGCCCAGGACAGAAAGGTCAGGTTCGGAATGGGAAGGAAAGTTGCTGAGCCACCAGGAGATCAGGTTGGTTAATGCGGACCGAGCGGAGGTACTCGGCGAAACGATCGCCAAGCCTACGCTTGGTCTCACCGATGTAGATCAGCTGACATCTAGAGCAGCGGATGCAATAGATAATGTTGGAGGAGATGCAGGTGAACCTCTGTCGCACCTGGAACGACTGCTTGGGTCCTTGAATGGAGTCGAGGAGGGCGGTAAAGCGACAAGTGTAGCATCTCTTGCGGTTGCAAGGGAAAGTGCCCGGGGATGGGGTGGTGCGGGAGGGAAGGGAAGAATTGACCAGGGAGTTACGGAGGGAGCGGTCTTTGCGGAAAGCAGACAGGGGGGGAGATGGGAAGATGTGGCGAGTGGTGGGGTCACGTTGGAGGTGGCGAAAATGACGGAGGACTATTTGTTGTATGTGACGGCTAGTGGGGTGAAAGGTGAGGACTAGGGGGACTCTGCCCTTGTTACGAGTGGGGGATGGGGAGAGAGAGCAGTGTTGCGGGGTATTGAAGATACCCTGGTGAGAGCCTCATCTATAGTAGGGGAGGGGACCCCTGTTCCCTGAAGAATTAGGACATTTCCGATGCCCTGGTGTGGAACACCTCATCCTGGGAGCAGATGCTGCGTAGACGTGGGAATTGGGAGTAGGGGATGGAGTCCTTACAGGAAGCAGGGTGGGAAGAAGTGTAGTCTAGTTAGCCTTGGGAGTCAGTGGGTTTATAGTGGATGTCGGTCAGAAGTCTATCACCTGCGATGGAGATAGTGAGGTCAAGAAATGGTAGGGAAGTGTCGGAAATGGTCCAGGTGTATTTGAGTGCCGGATGGAAGTTAGTGGTGAAGCGGATGAAGTCAGTCAGTTGTGTGTGGGTGCAGGAGGTAGCACCAAAGCAATCGTCGATGTAGCGGAGGTAGAGGTCGGGGATGGGGCCCTGGTACGCCTCGAACAAGGATTGTTCAACGTACCCTACAAAAAGGCAGGCGTAGCTGGGGCCCATGCGCGTGCCCATAGCTATGCCTTGTATTTGGAGGGAATGGGAGGAGTCAAATGGGAAGTTATTGAGGGTAAGGACCAACTCCGCTAGGCGGAGGAGAGTATTTGTAGACAGGGATTGATTGGTTCTCCGGTCGAGGAAGAACCAGAGGGCTTTGAGACCCTCCTGGTGGGGGATGGAGGTGTAGAGTGACTGGACATCCATGGTGAAGACGAGGGGATGGGGGCCTAGAGAATGGAATGCCCGGAGACGACGGAGAGTGTCTGAGGTGTCTTGAACATAGGTAGGGAGGGATTTAACCAGGGGGGGATAGGATGGAGTCAAGGTATGTGGAAATAAGTAGGGCACGAACAGGCAGAGACAATGGGTCTACCCAGGACAGTCAGTATGTGGATTTTGGGGAGAAGGTAAAATCGGGCCGTGCGGGGCTGGGGAACGATGGGGTTGGAGGCTTGGGAGGGCAGGGAGCCGGAGTGGATGAACTCAGTGATGGTGCTAGAGATAGTGGCCTGGTGCTCGTCTGTGAGGTCATGGTGCAGGGGTAAGTAGGAGGAGGTGTCCGAGAGTTGGCGCGTGGCCTCAGCTTTGTCGAGATCGACGCGCCAGTCTACCACGGCACCTCCCTTGTCGGGGGGTTTGATAACCCAGTCTTGGTTGTTGCGGAGTGAGTCGATGGCTGTACGTTCAGGGGGGGGGGGGGGGAGAGATTGGAGTGAGACAGGGGAGTGGAGAAGTTGAGGCAGTTGATGTTCCGCTGACAGTTTTGAATAAAAAGGGGAGGGTCCACGAGGAGGGGGTCCGTTGGAGATGGGAAAGGGATCATCAATCGGGGGCGAGGACTCCTTCCCATGGAAGAATGCTGTGAGACGGAAGTAGAAGAGCTCCAAGTCGTGGTGGGCGCGGTACTAATTGAGGTGGGGACGGATTGGGACAAAGATAAGGCCTCTGCTGAGGACCAACCATTCGGTGTATAAATTAAAAATAGTTTATTTTATTGGTAGACAAGAAACTACAGATAATGGAATCTGGAGCAAGGAAAAAAACGCGAGAGGAATCCAGCATCTGTGGGCTTGAGCAGCTGAGTTCTTCCTAGTTTGCTTTTTGCTCCACTTTATGATGCCCATCTACCAGCCTAAATGCTCAGTCCCACCATGGTTATTATGGGATTGGACACACTAGAGACAGAAAAAATGTCCCAATGTTGGGGGAAGTTCAGAACCAGGGTCCACAATTTAGGAATAAGGGGTTGGCCCCATATTGAGGTAAAACTTTTTCACCCAGAGAGTTGTGAATCTGTGGAATTCTCTGCCTCAGAAGGCAGTGGAGGCCAATTCTCTGGATGCTTTCAAGAGAGAGTTAGATATAGCTATTAAAGATAGCAGAGTCAAGGGATATGGGGAGAAGGCAGGAATGGCAGTGCTGGTTCGAAGGGCCGAATGGCCTACTCCTGCACCTATTGTCTATCGTCTATTGAATTGCACTGCACTTACTTGCCTATACTACTCTGACAGCACCTCCCACACACACACACACACAACCTCACTCACTAAGAAGTGCAAGAGGAAAGGCATGTGGGAACATGGCTACCTGCCTAGTAAACCACACACCGTGCCCGTTAAAGTTCACAAATCATTCAATCTTGGAAGTATACTGCTGTTCTTTCATCACAAAATCCTCGAGCTCCCTCCCCAATGATAATACCTACTCCACAGGAATGTGGGGATTCAAGAATGCACTTCTCCACCTTATCCTGGCAATAAAAAATGGGTTATAAATATCAGCAACATCATATCCAAAAAAATGAACACATTATATTCATATTAATAATTATAATATTAATAACAGTTAATGTATATCAATGGTCTCGCATTAGCTCAAATGAAAGGTCATTAACCAGACATTAATTGTTTCTCTTTCCACAGATATTAGTTGTTCTTCCCAGCATTTCTAGCATTTTCTACTTTTATTTATTGACTAGACCAAGTGCAGAACCGTTGGGTCTGTTTCCCTAACGGCGTTTGCGGGGGGGGGGGGGCGGGGCTGCGGCATCACACTCACATTAACCACCCCCCAAACACACAGGTGGGGGGAGAGGAGGTGAGAAGAGGGGAGGGAGGGGAGAGGAGGAGGAGGAAACGGGACAGATTTGGGAGGGAAAGGAGAGCGGGGTAGGAGGTGAGAGAGGGGGATGGGGAGAGAGACGTGGGGGAGGGAGGGATGGGGAGGGAGGGGAGGATGGAGGGAGGGGGAGAGGGGTGGGGGGAGAGAGGGGAAGGAGTGGGGAGAGAGGAGGGGGAAGGGGGGAGAGAAGAGGAAGAGTGGGGAGGGAGGAGGAGAGGGGTAGGGGGAGTGATGGAAGAGGGACAGAGGGGTAGGGGGAAGGGGGCGGGGGGAGAGAGGGAAGGGGGTGGGGTAGAGAGGGAAGGGGGTGGGGGAGAGAGGGAAGGGGGGTGGGGGAGGGATGAGGAGAGGGAGAGGGGGAGAGGAGTGGGGAGGGAGGGAGGGAGGGGTAGAGGGGTAGCGGGAGTGGTGGAAGAGGGACGGGGGAGTGGTGGAAGAGGAACAGAGGGGTAGGGGAAGGGGTGGGGGAGAGAGGGGAAGGGAAGGGAAGAGAGGGGTTGAGGAGGAAGAGGGGTGGGGTAAGGGGAGAGAAGTGGTAAAGTGGGGAGGGAGGGGTAGGGGGAGTGGTGGAAGAGGGACAGAGCGGTATTGGGGAAGGGGACGGACGGAGAGAGGGAAGGGGGTGGGGTAGAGAGGGAAGGGGGGTGGGGGAGAGAGGGATGGGTGGGAGAGGGAGAGGGGTGCAGAGAGGGAAACATAGAAATTAAGTGCAGGAGTAGGCCATTCGGCCCTACGAGCCTGCACCACCATTCAATATGATCATGGCTGATCATCCAACTCGGTATCCTGTACCTGCCTTCTCTCCATACCCCCTGATCCCTTTAGGCACAAGGGCCAGATCTAACTCCCTCTTAAATATAGCCAATGAACTGTCCTCAACTACCTTCTGTGCCAGTGAATTCCAGAGATTCACCACTCTCTGTGTGAAAAATGTTTTTCTCATCTCGGTCCTAAAAGATTTACCCCTTATCCTTAAACTGTGACCCCTTGTTCTGGACTTCCCCAACATCTGGAACAATCTTCCTGCATCTAGCCTGTCCAACCCCTTAAGAATTTTGTAAGTCTATAAGATACCCCCTCAATCTTCTAAAATCTAGCGAGTACAAGCTGAGTCTATCCAGTCTTTATTCATATGAAAGTCCTGACATCCCAGGAATCAGTCTGGTGAGCCTTCTCTGTACTCCCACTATGGCAAGAATGTCTTTGAGCATTGGGCATTGTGACATCACACGATGGAACGTTCACCAGGGGCTGGGGCTGCTTCTATGGGTGAGAAGCCAGTATGTTTTGAAATAATGGGGGGGGGGGGGGGGGGGCTGCGGCATCACACTCACATTAACCACCCCCCAAACACACAGGTGGGGGGAGAAGAGGGGAGGGAGGGGAGAGGAGGAGGAGGAAACGGGACAGATTTGGGAGAGAAAGGAGCGGGGTAGGGGGTGAGAGAGGGGGATGGGGAGAGAGATGTGGCGGAGGGGGGGGGGGGGGGGGTGGGGAGGGAGGGGAGGAGGGAGGGGGAGAGGGGTGGGGGGGAGAGAGGGGAAAGAGTGGGGAAGGGGGGAGAGAAGTGGAAGAGTGGGGAGGGAGGAGGAGAGGGGTAGGGTCTGTGTGAAAAATGTTTTTCTCATCTCGGTCCTAAAAGATTTACCCCTTATCCTTAAACTGTGACCCCTTGTTCTGGACTTCCCCAACATCTGGAACAATCTTCCTGCATCTAGCCTGTCCAACCCCTTAAGAATTTTGTAAGTTTCTATAAGACACCCCCTCAATCTTCTAAAATCTAGCGAGTACAAGCCGAGTCTATCCAGTCTTTCTTCATATGAAAGTCCTGACATCCCAGGAATCAGTCTGGTGAACCTTCTCTGTACTCCCTCTATGGCAACAATGTCTTTGAGCATTGGGCATTGTGACATCACAGGGGCTGGGGCTGATTCTATGGGTGAGAAGCCAGTATTTTTTGAAATATTGGGGGGGGGGGGGGGCTGCGGCATCACACTCACATTAACCACCCCCCAAACACACAGGTGGGGGGAGGGGGTGAGAAGAGGGGAGGGAGGGGAGGGGAGAGGAGGAGGAGGAAACGGGACAGATTTGGGAGAGAAAGGAGAGCGGGGTAGGGGTGAGAGAGGGGGATGGGAGAGAGATGTGGGGGAGGGGGGGATGGGGAGGGAGGGAAGAGGGAGGTAGGGGAAGAGGGGTGGAGGGAGAGAGGGTGAGAGGGGTGGGGAGGAGAGAGGGGAAAGAGTGGGGAGGGAGAGTGGAGGGGGTGGGGGGAGAGAAGTGGAAGGGGGGGAGGGAGGAGAGGGAGGGGAGAGGAAGTGGAAGAAGAAGACGGAGGGATAGAGGGGGAAGGGGGGGGGGCGGGGAGGATGGGGGAGGGAGGGGGGGGAGGGGAGGGGAGGGAGAGGGAGAGGGGGAGGAGAGGGAGGGGGAGGAGAGAAGGGGGAGAGAAGTGGAAGAGGGGGAGGGAGGGAGGGAGGGCGGGAGGGGGAAAGGGGTAGCAGGGGTGGTGGAAGAGGGACAGTGGTGGAGTGATGGAAGAGGGACAGAGGGGTAGGTTAAGGGGTGGGGAGAGAGGGAAGGGAGGTGGAGAGAGAGGGGTGGGGGAGGAGAGGGGTGGGGAAGAGGTGTGGAGTAAGGGGGAGATAAGTGGTAGAGTGGGGAGGGAGGGGTAGGGGGAGTGGTGGAAGAGGGACAGAGGGGTAGGGGAAGGGGGCGGGGGGAGAGAGGGAAGGGGGTGGGGTAGAGAGGGAAGGGGGTGGGGGAGAGAGGGATGGGTGGGAGAGGGAGAGGGGTGAGGAGAGGGAAACATAGAAACATAGAAATTAAGTGCAGGAGTAGGCCATTCGGCCCTTTGAGCCTGCACCACCATTCAATATGATCATGGCTGATCATCCAACTCAGTATCCTGTACCTGCCTTCTCTCCATATCCCCTGATCCCTTTAGCCACAAGGGCCACATCTAACTCCCTCTTAAGTTCCGATTGGACATATGTGAACATTGGGCATTGTGACATCACACAATGGAAAGTTCACCAGGTACTGGGGCTCCTGCAAAGGCATATGTAAATGAATCCATTCCGATTGGACATCTGTGAGCATCGGGCATTGTGACATCACACGATGGAACGTTCACCATGGGCTGGTGCTGCTTCTATGGGTGAGAAGCCAGTTTATTTTTGAAATATTGGGGGGGGGGGGGGGGGTGGGGGGGGAAGGATTTGATTAAAAACGTGTACTTAAACACGACGAAATGTAACGAGGAGCGGATACTTAGAAAGAAAAGTGATATCTCTACCGAAATGGAAAAGATGTCGGCGATTCTGCGTCTGGTTTCGGAGTTGCAGTGAATCAAAGGAAGAAATGCAGCCGGCAACCGTACATGTAAATGGATCCATTCCGATTGGACATCTGCGAGCATTGGGCATTGTGATTGGACATCTGCGAGCATTGGGCATTGTGCCATCACACGATGGAAACGAATCAAAAGGAAGAAAGGCAGCCGGACGGACGGCAGGCGACAGGCACACAGTTTTATATATTAATAGATAGATAGATAGATAAAGAATAAACCCCTGTCCATTCAGAGCAGAGTCCACGCTCGCTGCCTGAATGAGTGATTGGACTCTCAGAGGATTCAGATGCTTATATGAATTTGCATTATTTTTCTAGTATGTTATTTCCTATAGCTATCTTAATTTATTGATTTCCTTATGTGCTTTTTTTTTTAAATTTCTGCAATTAAGAAAGAGTTTGTAAAAAAAAACACATGAAGGAGCTGTTTTACCTCTACAAGAGCTCTGAAAAAAAAACCCAGGGAATTTGAGTATAAACTGCAGAGTGACACTGCTGTTGTCAACATAATAAATGATGAGATATGGTATTAAAATCATATCAAATATATTACTGGATGGTTGAAATGGTACAAGAAGAAAGAAAGCCATCAGGGAAATCAGCAGGCAGCATAGACAGACTGGCAACACCCATCATTATGCAACCAACAATTACAATAGGAATGAATGAACTTTCTTGACATGTACAAAGTGAAATTAAATAACACAAGGGAGAAAGATTAAGATGGTTATGCTGAAACAATTGGATTAATTCAAATTTTGTGAAGCATAAACATTGTCATAGATGAATGGCCTGCTTCTGCTTACTTCCACCACATTTCAGGGGGCTCTGAGGTACACACTGAGTACTGTGCACAATCCGCAGACTGCCAAAGATGCTTGGCAGGGCAGAGGGGCTGTCTCAATTATTGTCCATTCTTTCCATTATGTGTGCTTGGCCTCCAAGTACTTTCAGACATATTCAAACTTCTCAGTGTTTTTCCAGATGGTGTCTTGCCAATTTGAGAAGGTTTTGCTCAAAGATTCACACAAGTTAGACGAGGCTGTTTTGTTTTCCAGCAAAATTTCAAGGATATCCTTAAAGTGTTTCTAAAAAATACGTGTAAACTATTTATAAAAGTGCTTATCCCAGAAGTCGGAGGTCAGGTACACAGATACCATAGCCTTTCCTCTGCAACTGGCTGAATACAGTCAGAGCATTGAAGCTGTGGATGTTGCCTGGGAAATAATAGTAACATTCCTTAATCAATTCTGTAGGGCAATGTGATGGATTTTGCAAAAGCATCATCAGGGGTTCTTTTCTAGTAAGTTGGCCCTGCAGCAGTCAAAATGGTGTTCTTAAACCATGAGCTTACTACCTGCTTTTAGGTATTTGCCAATGAATACTTTTACTCTAGATTGATGGCTATGTTGGCACATCTGTAAATTTTCATTTGCCCCACGGACAAAAAAAGTCTTACGGTGGATAAATGTCTAATGAAATTCTCATTTCAAAAATACTCAAACAGTGGTATTAAAATGAGAAAAGACTGATTATTAAGGGGATAGTTTGCCACCAATCTGTATTCAGCAATATTGAAATAAATTTAATGTAATGCTCTGGAACAATTAGTCACAGCACAGAAACAGGCCTTTCAGGCCAACTTTCCCATGCCAAACAAGATGTCCCATCGACACTCGACCCACCTGCCTGCATTTCAAGGTCAGTTTATTGTCACATTTACCAATTAAGGTACAGTGAAATTCAAATTACCATACAGTCATACTAAAAAAAAGCAACAAGACACACAACTACATAAATGTTAACATAAAACATCTATCACAGCAGATTCCCCACTGTGATGGAACGTAATAAAGTCCAATCTTCATCCTCTTTTATTCTCCCACAGTCAGGGCAGTCGAACCATCTGCAGTTGGGGTGATCAAAACTCTTGCAGTCGGCGGTCAAAGCCCCCGCGTCGGAAAAAGCTCCCGTGTCGGGGCGGACAAAGCTCCTGCGGCTTGGAGTGACCAGAGACCGCGAGCTCCGTGATGTTAAAGTCCCGCAGGCTCCCGCGGTGGAGCTCAGAGGTCGATCCCTGGCAAAGGGATCGTGAACTCCATGATGTTAAAGTCCGCAGGCACATGCGGCGGAGCTGTCGAAATCAGTCTCAAGCAATGGCCGCCAACTCCTCGATGATGTTAGGCCGCAGTGCGGACGGAGATACGATACAGAAAAAAAAGATGCATCTCCGTCGAGTTAAGAGATTAGAAAAGTTTCCCCCACATAAAACAAGCTAAAGAACACTAAAAACATACATTCAACACATACAAATAAACAACAAAAGAAGGAAGGAACAGACAGATTGTTGGCAAGGCTGCCATTGCTGGCGCCACCTGGTGCATTTTGCTCATATCTGACTAAACCTTTCCTTTTTGTGCATCTGTCCAAATGTCTTTTAAATGTTGTTATCGTACCCATGTCTGGCAGCTTGTTCCATATACCCACCACTCTCTGTGTGAAAAGGTTGCTTCTCATGATCTTATAAACCTCTATAAGATCACCCCTCATCCTACTGCGCTCACGGAATGTAGTCCTGGCCTGCCCAACCTCCCTATAGGTCAGCCTCTCAAATCCTGGCAACATCCATGTAACTCTTCTTTGCACTCTTTCCAGGTAACAACACTCTTCCTATAGCAGGGTGAACAAAACTGACACCATACTCCAAATGCAGCTTCACCAACGTCTTGTACAGCTTTAAGATAACATCCCAACTTTCATACTCAAAACTCTGACTGATGAAAGCCAATGTACCAAAAGCATACTTGACCACCCTATCAACCTGTAACGCCATTTTCAAGGAACTAAAATTTCTTCCATAAACTCACAACTCACTTGTCAAACACACACCTGAAAATCCACAGGAGCAATCCTGGGGAAATACTGATAAACAAGTACAAATTATGAGTTGGAATTCAGAGCCCAACTTTCATCTTCATAACAAGACATGTTCTGGTGGTATATTAGTAGAAATCAGTGTGACTTGTTTTATATAGTCATTTGTGCACTGTATACATATATGAGACAGTGAACACAGCAGGCGATGATCTTATTACGTCAATTGTAATATTATATCCAAAATGAATGACACTTGTCACCCAGCACAATTCTGGCATTGTAACCTGTTACTCCTCTCAGCTCATGGGTGAGGGGATGGTTTTAGTAATGCTTTATTGTGCAAAGAAAGAACCAAATAATCTTACTATGCTGTGTCACCTCAAGGTAAAAGTCAAAAATTCACATTTGTAATTTACCTTTACTGACCTTGAAGCCACACACTGCTCAGCAGCCATTAAGGCACCATTATAGAGTGGTTACTGTTTTAATGATGAACACCTGGCAGCCAATTTGCACACAGCTGTGTGATAACAATCAATTAACCTGTTATACAGATAACGACTTTGAGATAAATATTGATCAGGGTGCCAGCAAAAACTCACCTGCCCTTTTTTTTGAATATAGCTCTGGAATCTTTTACCTTACTTGAAAATGTTGGCAGTACTTCAAGAATCTTGTTGGAATGAATTAATTTGTAAGAATTATAGTTCATAAATAAAATGTTATAACCAAAAACAAACATAGTTGCATTGAAAATGTTTAAAAGGAGTTAAACTATGCTACTAAATCAGGTCTTACCAGTAGAATTAATAGTTAGGTTGTTATGAGCCAGGGGAAGGTAAAGAATGTTAGTTATCTGAAAATGTCTTCAAATTGACTACAAATTGTTAGAATGGCTGTGTGCTATAGATGGCTGAAAACATTTGTTTTTTGTTAGACTGGTCAGAAGTTGGCATCGTACAATCATAGAGTCTTGTAGCGTGGAAACAGGCCCTTCGGCCCAACTTGCCCACAACAGCCAACATGTCCCATCTACATGTCCCACCTGCCTGCATTTGGCTCGTATCCCTGTAAATCTGTCCTATCCATGTACCTGTGTAAATGTTTATTAAACATTGCAATAGTACATGCCTCTACTATCTCATTCAGCAGCTTGTTCCATACACACACTATCCTTTGTGTGAAAAACTTACCCCCACCCCCTGATTTCTATTCAATCTTCCCCCTCCTCACCTTAAACCTATGACCTCTGGTTTTTGATTCCCCTACTCTGGGAAACCGATTCCCGAATTATTCCTCTCATGTTAGATCGCCCCTCATCTTCGTGCGTACCAAGGAATAGAGCCCCAGCCTGCTCCACCTCTCCCTATAGTTCAGGCCCTTGGGTCCTGGCAACATCCTCGGCCCTTGGCTTATTTCATGCACATCCCTGTCCATGTGAAAAGTTGATAATAGTTAATTAATATGTCAAACATGAGTTTCATAATTACTTGGCATGGGTAAATAAACAATGGATCCATCAAGGTGTTTGACCTGATCTAACTCTGCCTGGCAGGGGCCCCTGTAATGCTCTGATTAGCTGATCCAAAATGGAACTCTGACCTCCATCCCAATCCTCAGCAACTTAGCTGATCATCACTGCCATTTTCAGAAACTCTTCATCTTTCAGCCCTGATCTTGGAGACTTCTTCCCACCTTTCAGACCCAACTTACATGCAAACCATTGCATCCAGCCATTTGGTACTCAATGAGCTGAATCCATGTCTCAGTTGTCCAATGGTCCCCAACCCTCTTTTTCACATCCTTATTCCCAGATCTAGCCTTGGTAATGCAGTTTCTACCCTAATATTTATATCCGTGGCCTTGGGTCTTAAGTCACAGAAATTAATCAATTGGGCAAATAACCAAATCCATCATTTGGCACAATGCTGCTGTGGCCATTCTGCTCACCCAATTTGAAATTATAGGTTCACAAATTCATGTATTAAAAATTATAGGTTCACAAATTTCTGCTGCATATAACATGAGACTTGTAAGATATCATGTGCAGTTAAATGCCTATACATTTACTAAAATAATATACAGATATGCACAAAATTTTTCCTAAGTGATATGAAACTCCTGCTACTTTGAAAGTACTCTAAGGAATGCATCAAGAAAACACATTGGCCCTGACCAGGATAGCCTAATTATGCTAATTGCTTCATACCCGCACTTTATTTATGCTAAGTAGCTCAGATAAATAAAATGAAATTGCTTTGGGTCTAATTTTATTCATTTTTAATGCAAAATAGCTTGTGTTTGTTATGTATAAACTGAGCTATTTACATTAAATTCCACAGGTAATTGCCATTTGTCTGCACATTTATTGGTTTCTGCACTGAGCTCAAGACAAAGTCCATCTGTTTTATGATGAAACTGTTTGCATTACTTGGATTACAAATCAGACAAATGATGCCGTAATTGTTCATGTATCTGGCATGACAGTTCCAATGTGATGCCTGCAAAATGTGTAAATTTAACTTAGGCTTCCTGAATATAAAATTTCTTAACAAAATGAGTGAAAACAATAGGAGCAAAAGAAATGATTAGGCATGCAGTTAAACAGGATTGTTTTCATCAGGCAGTTAGACAATTCGCTAAACTACAATGTCTTCCAAGAAGTTCCTAGAGATCTGTCACTTACTTTTTGATTTTAGCAAAGATTAGAAACCAATCTCAAATGGAAGACGTGTTGGATTGTGTAAATGGCAAACTAATATACAGAATTCTCTGGAAGTTCTAATCAACACAGAATTATATCATTTAAAAAAAAATAATAGCTGAGTGTGAAATAATATCCACCTGATATGTTGAGGCAAGAAATACCGATCTCTTTTCAAAAGGGTGGCACAGTGGCGCAGCAGTAGAGTTGCTGCCTTACAGCGCTTGCAGCGCCGGAGACCCGGGTTCGATCCCGACTACAGGTGCGGTTTGTACGTTCTCTCCCAGAACTTCAGTTTCCTCCCACACTCCAAAGTTGTACAGGTATGTAGATAAATTGGCTTGGTAAATGTCAAAACAAATTCTCCCTAGTGTGTGTAGGATAGTGTTAATAGAAACATAGAAACATAGAAATTAGGTGCAGGAGTAGGCCATTCGGCCCTTCGAGCCTGCACCGCCATTCAATATGATCATGGCTGATCATCCAACTCAGTATCCCGTACCTGCCTTCTCTCCATACCCTCTGATCCCCTTAGCCACAAGGGCCACATCTAACTCCCTCTTAAATATAGCCAACTAATATGCGTGGATCGTTGGTCTTCACGGACCCGTTGGGCCGAAGGGCCTGTTTCCGCACTGCATCTCTAAACAAAACTAAACTAAAAGAAAATCGAATGGAAAATGTTTGAAGCATGTGAACATGATACATAAGACCAAACAGGCAATTTACTTATTACTAATGGAAGAAAAATAAGTCTGTTTTATGCAGAGTGGGGTCAGCAACTTGCTGTAGGTTTTGCTGTCTACGTTGCAACATTGGACATTTTGTAGAGTCCAGCAATGATGGGTAAAGTTGTACCAATTCACCTTCACATACACAGAAAATCTATGCTCAAGCACTGCAGCAGAATAGATCTCTTACAATGTCTACTTTCCCATGTAGTTTAATGGAAGATATTGGCTGGGAAAGACAAAGGCATATGTATTCTCAGATTATTATTTAATTAGTATATTTAAATGATTTTAGTGAGGCAGCAGAATGAACTGCTACATCACCATGCTATCCCTGCAATGATAGATGACAAGCTTGAGTCGAGTGACAGTGCTCTCTTAGGTTGAGGGGTTATCATTGTTTGTTCCTGCAGATGAGATAACACCTGATGGAGATGCAAAGCTAGAACTAGAATTTTCAAAACAAGAATTTCAAGATTTTGGTTATGCAGTTTGCCACATTTCACCCTCTGCTAACATCCAGCCCATACAAATAAAAATTGCATACAAGATTTCAGTATTAGGAAGAACTCTATCACCAGTTAACTGAGAATGTTCATCTACGTGATTCTCAAGGTCATGCATTTACATTTGCTGGTCATCTCTGGGGTCATGTCCTCTGCCAATGATCATGGAATGCATCTGTTGAAGGTGAATATGAGAGAAAGGTAAGTAAAAAGCTAAATTTTACCGGTGCGAGTTCAGGATGGGATGTGCTGAAGAGCACTGGTCAAGAGGAATAGGGATACCTGCAAATTAGATAGGTGGTAAGAATAATGTGTTGGAGTAGAGTTAAGTAAATCAAATCAGAGGACTGGAGTAATGCACAAATCAAGATGGAGATGAATGTACAATTTCTCCAAATTTCCTGATTTGCTGGGTCATTAAACTGCTCGGAGCATTGCATCCAGGAAGAAGTCACTGTTGAACTCTGTTGTTACTAATGGTCACAGCTTTTTTGATGTGCATTAATGAGGGAGAAATACCCTGTGAATTGTGCATCACCATATATTACTGGATGAGTTGTGCTGGACAACATTATGTTTGGGAAACTGCCATCTTGCCTCACCCTCCAGTTGTACATTCATTGTTTATTACTGCCAAAAGGAAAGTTACATCCAGTAATGAAGAACATAAAGAGTTATTTAAAAACCATAATCTTTAGTAACTGGTAATAAGGTGAAAATTTAAGTTTGATGTCTAATTCATTTACTTGTTGAAAGTTTATTTTCCTTAGTTTTATCTTCTTTCAATAAGCCTAATTTATTTTTGCTCTATTTCATTTATCTGTACCCAATGACAGAAATGTTATTCATTTTAATTCACCACCCATACCTTCCCCTCATTCCCCCACCCTCTTATCTTGAGTATAGAAGCTGGGATGTAATGTTAAAATTGTACAAGGCATTGGTGAGACCAAATCTGGAGTATGGTGTACAATTTTGGACGCCCAATTATAGGAAGGATGTCAACAAAATAGAGAGAGTACAGAGGAGATTTACTAGAATGTTGCCTGGGTTTCAACAACTAAGTTACAGAGAAAGGTTGAATAAGTTAGGTCTTTATTCTCTGGAGCGCAGAAGGTTAAGGGGGGACTTGATAGAGGTCTTTAAAATGATGAGAGGGATAGACAGAGTTGATGTGGACAAGCTTTTCCCTTTGAGAATAGGGAAGATTCAAACAAGAGGACATGACTTCAGAATTAAGGGACAGGAGTTTAGGGGTAACATGAGGGGGAACTTCTTTACTCAGAGAGTGGTAGCGGTGTGGAATGAGCGTCCAGTGGAAGTGGTGGAGGCAGGTTCGTTGGTATCATTTAAAAATAAATTGGATAGGCATATGGATGAGAAGGGAATGGAGGGTTAAGGTATGAGTGCAGGCAGGTGGGACTAAGGGAAAATAATTGTTCGGCACGGACTTGTAGGGCCGAGATGGCCTGTTTCCGTGCTGTAATTGTTATATGGTTATCAGTCTTACCAGTTTATTTCACTGGAATTTAGAAGGATGAGGGGGATCTTATAGAAACATATAACATTATTAAGGGATTGGACAAGCTGGATGCAGGAAACATGTTTCTGATGTTGGGGGAGTCCAGAACCAGGGGCCACTGTTTAAGAATAAGGGGTAGGCCATTTATACCTGAGATGAGGGGAAAAAATTCACCCAGAGAGTTGGGAATTTGTGGAATTCTCTGCCTCAGAAGGCAGTCGAGGCTGATTCACAGGATGCATTCAAAAAAGAGTGAGATAGAGCTCTTAGGGCTAGTGGAATAAAGGGATATGGGGAGAAGGCAGGAACAGGGTACGGATTGTGGATGATCAGCTGGCTTGAAGGGCCGAATGGCCTACTCCTGCACCTATTGTCTATGTTTATTTCACAGTCCTTTAATTGGATTGATAAAAAAGATGGTGTCATAGTCCATCATTCCCCTAGATCCAGAAGGCCTTGATTCATGGTATGACATTATCTTCTTATACTTCCTGCAACTGACAGGGCAAAACATTTTGAGCTGAAGGTTGTACAACCCTAACCGACTGGCCAACTCCAAGATGGTGTCCTCCAGGAAATTTTGAGTTAACACTTATAGTAATGTGATTGGGCTTCACTGAGCTCACATGAGGCTGAACTATATTTCAATCTGACTCCGAAAGCAGCTAGCAATGCAGTCGACAGGTGGTTTGCTCATCAGCACTGAATTTAATTAAACCATCTTGATAAAGTTTGCAAATTATCTAACTGTTAAATTCCTGCATTCTAAGGTGGGTTGCAAGCAACAAACCAACAAGTCTTTAAAATGGGATGATTCAAAATATATATATATATATATATTAATACATTAGCATTATAATAATAATGTGCCATATATGCAAAAGAGAAAGGAAAGCAATCAGTCGGTATTTGTTTTTGTCTGACCTATAGTTGGCAATTTTACAGACACCTGCTATTCTGAAAACCTCTCTCACCATTAGCAATTAGCCTTCAATTAACCTTTGGATGCATTATTTACTACAGTAAGCTTTTGTGACATAAGGACAGGCCTGGTTAAACGCTTTTGGAATGGAACCATACTCTGTATGTCTCACCTTGCCATTATAAAACAGTGCAACATCAAACTTCCCATAAATAATACCATGGGGAAAACATTCAGAATCTTACAATTATCAACATATACATTCTTTATGGCATGTGTTTAGTCTATACAGCATTTTTATTATTTCAGAATAGCTTCATAATGAGAATATGAAGTGTGCGGGAATCACTCGTCAGCGCTGGCTCAGTGGGCCGAAGGGCCTGTTTCCGTATTGTATAACTAAACAACACTAAACTAAGCTTCATTGCAAAAATGAATTGTATTCATTATTCTTCACCAGCAGCTAATTTTATATTTTTTAAACAGTTTTTTTAATGCCGCAGAATGCCGCTTTCATAGGAAATAACTGCAGTTGCTGGTTTAAATCGAAGATAGGCGCAAAATGCTGGAGTAACTCAGCGGGACCGGCATCTCTGGAGAGAAGGAATGGGTGACGTTTCGGGTCAAGACCCTTCTTCAGATTGAATGCCGCAGGAACTATACAAAATACTGAATATTATCAAATGGCCTTGGATAAACAAAGTTCACTTACTCTCAGTTGCAGAAGGGTCTCGACCCAAAACGACACCTATTCCTTTTCAACGCCGGTCTTCCCCCTCCCCCGTTTGCCCATCATCTTTCACCCCCTTCTCAGTCCACATACCACCTATCTCCATACCTCACCCTTCCCCTCTCCTCTTTATACTGGCTTCCCCTTCCACCCTCAGACCTGATGCAGAGTCTTGTCTCAAAACATTGATGACCCCTTTCCCCAAACAGGTATTGATTGGCCTGCTGAGTTCCTCCATCCCTCACCCTCGGCTTCAGTTTTTTGCCCCATTCCCTCACCCTCTGCTTCAGTTGTGTGTGCCCTGCCCCTACACCTCCTCCTTGTTTCTTTATTGTTTCCTTGAATATACACTTCTCTGACCAGGATTTTGGTCAACTTTCCTAATGTTTTTTTCTCTTTGGCTCAACTATCTACCTTCTTCCTTATGCACCAGAGCATGATGTGATACATATATTCTCAATTTTAAAAGCATTCTATGACCGCATGTGGCTTTATTTTAAGGAAATATACAGCCTACAAACTATACATATGGTGACGGGAACTTGCTTGGTCATAAATGCAAGCCAGCTAGCAATATAATGATGGATGGTAATTACAATGCAACCATGTATAGGTAGGTTATTGATGCAGGGAATGGAAATTTCTTTCCTGTTTTCCACCACCCAAAATATTCCAGTACAAGTCACGAACAGTTAAAAGCAAGGGCACAAATACTGTATGTGGTGTTTATACAAAGAAAAATATGACACTGATACAAATCATTATTTTGGCCAGTATGAAAATAGCTCACATATATCTTCCTGCAAAAGATAATAACTGAACCAGCAAAGTGCTTCAGTGAGTCAGCTAATACCCTTACAGTACAATATATATGAGAGCAAACAAAACATTCTATGTGAAATAGGCTCTCTTTAAGAAATCAAGGTTAACAATGTTATATTTTAAAATCTAAAAAAGGGCTAGAGTATTTCTGATATGGAAAAAAAATACTGTTTAGAATAGATTTCAGTTAAGTTCAGAGTCTCATTTTAGGCAGCATGTAACACAAAGATTTCAAGGCTGTTATACAAAAAAATTATGCAGATTTGAGTTGAAAGGACTTGTTGGATATCACATCTCGAGGAAATGAAGGGCACTAACCTTAGAATAGGAATTTTGATTAAATGTGTGAAATGTGTTAAATTTAGTTGGAGAATTTTTGGTGCAGGTACTCTTCCTGGCAGTTGTAGTTGGGTAAGACACATTCACAGTGCTAGAATCTAATTTTACTAGAATTGTGACCAGTAGTAGCCATAATCTTCTAAGGAATGATCTGACTTCCATTCAGCTAAGGAGATGACGCTCTGTCTGCTGTTTATCACAGTAAATCATTTCCACAAAAGAAAGTTACAATGATGTTCCCCTTGAGAAATTTAGTATTTATGAAGGTCAAATTCTGGGAGGTAACTACATTTAAATTTGGATAATTTATAATCATCGTGAGTCAAAGAAAATGCCAGTTTTCAGTAAGTTTTTTAACCTTATTCCATGATTTTGATTTGATTGTATTCAATAAGGTGTATGATTTGTACACTACTAACAGAAGAAAAATAGAACAAAAGCAAAAGATGAATGCACTTGTAGGGTACACAACTAAACAGTCAATGTGAATCAGACAATATGAATTTTATAGTATTCTCAGTTTGAGGTGCTCTTTTAATCCAATACATATTAATAAGAATAACATTAGCTCTGGCAGATCACAAAATATATTCTTCCTCTTAAGGTTTAAACCATAAAGCAAAAAACAGAACTCAGCCAGCCAAGTAGCATCTATGGAAAGAGAACCCTACCATCATTTTGGGTCAATGATCCTTCTTCAGAACAGGAAAAAGAGTGAGGGTTTAACATTTTCAAAGTAGAGTGGAGGGAGGAGTGAGGTGTGAGACAAAGGACCACATGGAGATAGGTTAAAACAGATCAATGTAGCATAAGCACTAACCATTAGTGAAGCATTGTAAAGAAACAGGATGTGATTTTGCTATTGCTTTGTTGACCACCTGGTCTCAGAATGAGCATCACCGCTGCAGCAGTGATGCGGAGCTTCCTGCTGCATGTCCACTTTAATTCTTATTCCCTCTTCCAGTCTGACCTGTCTGTAACCTTCTCCATTGCCAAAGTGGATCCCAACATAACCTAGAAGAACAACATGTTACCTTTTGTCTGAGCACCTGGCAACCTTCTGGAATGAGCATTAATTTTCCCAACTTCACCAAAACTGAGGAAAGACAGAAAATGTTGGAGTAACTCAGCAGGTCAGTAGCATCTCGAGAGAACGTGGATAGGTGACGTTTCGGGTTGGGATCCTTGTACAGACTGATTGCAGGGGGATCGGGAAAAAACTAGAGAAGAGGAGGGGCAGTACAGAGGAGGGGCAGGACAGAGCATGGCCAATAATAGGTGAACACAGGCAAGGGTTTTTTTTAATAGGATTGTTGGACAAAGACCATGGCTGAAAATACATGTATGAGCCTGAAAAGGATAAAGAGTTGCGAATTGTTAAGTTCAGGGATAGAAAAGTTTTGAATTCTGAAGCTATTGGAAAGGATGCAGATGGAGGGGAAGGGGGAAGAGGAGAAACTGGTGCAAGGTCAAACAGGGTTCAGGGGAGGGGAGTGGGGAGGGAAAAGAAAGGTGGGGTGGGAGAAGGGGGCTGTTTGTGGGTTAGTTGAAGGATTCAACTATACATGGCGACTGCTTTGCCTACCACCTGTGCTCTGTCTGCCAAGGCCTTCCGTATCTCCGGGTAGGTAACCATTTTAACTCCCTTTCCCATTCCCACTGACCTTTCTGGCCTGGGCCTCCTCCGTTGCCAGAGTGAGGCCACATGCAAACCTCGTATTCCACTTGGCTACCTTACAACCAAATGGTAAATCCAAACTTCACTCGCATGGTCATTATCAGCTAATCAATCTACACCTATCCTACATCTCACTCTTCCCCTCTGCTCTTCTTTAATAAATTATAAACCTTCTCTCCCAGTTCTAAGGAAGAGTAGTTGACTGAAAAGGTTTGGAGGTTTATCTTCCCACAGAAGCTGCTTGGTTGGATGTCCCTATGTAATTTTTGTTTCTGTGTCAGATTCCAGCTTCTGAAGTGTTACTTACTTAAGCCATGCCCATTAATGTTTTATTTTTAATGTACACAATTAAATATTTTGTCAGGAATCATCATCTGATATTGTATCAATCAGCAATGAAGATGGAAATTTGTTAGCAGCATCTAAAGTTTTGTTTTTTTTAAATAACAAAACCAAGCATTTAATGTAAAGAGACGATTTTTCAAGAATATAAAGAAGGACCATTGATCTAACCAAGGAGTGAGTAGAAATGGGGACCAAAATCTTGTTGATAGAATAAATTTGTTTTGATGAGATTCTCATAGGTATTGGGAGCAGGGAGTGTAGTGGGCATGTGGCTGAATGCACTAGGCAATGGCACAAGATTACTGACAAGGCTGGAGTTAAAGTCCTAAAAATCCTTCAAATTGACAACACTAATGAACCAACACTCATTTTGAGTAAGAGCCCACTGTTGCATTATTCTATTGCGCACGAAGCCAAAAGTATTATTGTAATTGGGCTCAATAGCACATCACAGAAATGAGCCCTTCAGTCCTTCATATCCATGTTGACCATTTTGCTCATTTATACTAAATCCATTGACCACTATTAGATCTGTATCCTTCCGTGCCATGCATTTCTAAATGCGTCTTAAACGTATTGATTGTATCTAATTTTTAGCACCTCCTCTGGCAGAGTATTCCAGATATCAACCACTACTTGTGCAAACTGTTTTCCCCAGAAATCCACTTTAAAATTCCTTCCTCTCATCATAAAACAATGCCCTCTTGTTTTTGATGTTCCTACCATGGGGAAAAAGGTTAATCTTATAATTTTATATACATTTACCAGGTTTCTCCTCAATCTCCTATATTCCTGGGAAAGCCTGCCCAACCTAAAGTCTTCTAATCAACGGAACCTGATAATCTCCTCTGCACTCTCTCCAGCGTGATCAAATAGTTTCTCCAGTGTGGTGACGAGAATTGCACATAATACCCCAAGTGCTAACAAGTGTCTAATAAAGTTGCAACGTAACATCCCAACGCTTACATTCTATTCCCTGACCTATGAAGGCAAACAGGCCATGGGCTTTCTTCACCACTTTATGTAGTTGTATTGCCACTTTCTGGGAACTATGGATATGACCCTCACAGTCCTCAGTTCATCAACATTCTTTAGCATTATATCGTATACTGTAAATGTTCTACTCCAATTTAGCCTCCCAAAATGTATGCCCGTGCACGTTGAAATTAAATACCATCACTTAATCTGCACAACTTTCCATCTGATCAATATCCTGCTGTAGTTTCAGACAGCCTTCCTCACTATTCACAACACCATCAGTTTTCATGCTATCTGCAACCAAACTGCACATCTATTACATCCCGCTTTATTTATATAACAAACAGGAGTCCCAGCACCAATGCCTAAGCTCGTGGACTTCCAAACAGAAATGTATCCTTACTCCACCATCCACTGCCTGATATCACCAAGCCAATTTAGCTACTTCACTTGATTCCCATATGCTTAAGCCTTCTGGCCAGCCTACCATGAAGGACTTTAGCAAATGCCTTACTAAAGTCCACATAGACAATGTCTACCACCCTGACATCATCAATCTTCTTAACTGACTCACAATAAAACACACGTAATAGGATATTTTCTGGCATTAAAAATGTCCAACTGCCTTCTTTCCACTTTTCTTGCCATTGCAGCAACAGCAAATAATGGGATGGGAGTGGGTTGTACTGGAGGTGGAATACCATTAGTGGGGAAGGAGAAAAATCAGTACGGAGAGTGTCAGAACGTTGTGTGGGGGCACAATGTGAATCATTGTCAAGGAGGGAGGGGAGGTGAAGAGGTTAGTTCACGACTGCATAAGACTCAGTGACCTGCAGCGAGGATTAAGTGCTTCTTTTAAGGGTGATTTCTTGTAGCTGGTTCAATGTGCCAGACTAAAGGCACAGGGATCTTCTCAGGCGGGTTTTTTTAAAACAGGTCTTTACTAAGCCAGATCATCCGTAATGAATGAAGACTTCTGTATAAAAGGCCCACATCATCCACTCATTCAGACTGAATTTGACAGATGTAATAAGGAACTGCGGATGTTTGACAGATGTTGTGTCCAGACATATGTTATGAGCCTGTGAATGCCATTGCGCATATTCATGCCACTGTGTATTAACCACAAATACACATTCCCTGAAATATACATTGGAGGACCATGAAGCTAAATCTCAAACTTGGATTCTCTGCTATAAATCTCATGCAACTGAATATTTTCCAATAATATTCATTTTTATATTCTTACTAGACCAAGTGGGCCCTGTCACATGGGAGGGCTGGTCCCCGAACGCAATATTCCACCACTCACCCGTAGCCCCCAACTGCGCCGGCGCAGCTGACGGGTTCCCGTTGTGATGCCAGACATCCACGTTGTGACGCGAGTCATGGCAATCCTCCCCAAGTGAGTCTCACCATCCCTCTTCCTCCCCCTATCCTCCTCCATTCCCCCTCATCCCCAGTACTTCCTCCCCCTCCTCTTCACCCTCCATCTTCTTTCCCCTCTCCTCCTCCCCTCCCCCACTCCCTCCCTCACCTCTCCCTCCCTCTCCTTTCCCCTATCCTCAGTCACTCCCTCCCTCCCTCCATAACCGCTCTCCCCTCCCTGCCCCCCTTGACGTCATTGTGAGGTGCAAGCTGCTGAGATTTTTTAAACTTTTTTTAAAATGTGAATGAGATCCCATTGCGATGTAATGGTGGAATGTTGCTGTGTTTTTGAAAACGGGGTATTTTTTTTAATGTAAATGAGATCTCATTGTGATGTCATTGTGGGGTGGAACACTGCTGATGGGCAGTTTATGTAAATGAGATCCCATTGTGACTCATATGCGGCTAACTGCCAGTGGTTTAAACTTTATAAATTGTGAATAACTTGTAAAATATACCATCAATCTGAACAAAGGTTGATCCACAACACTACAGGACAATGGTGAGTACAGTGGGCTAAATATTTTAGCGATATCATGTACCGTTTTGGCGTAATGTCAGGATCACACTCACAGACAACATACAAGATGAGAGTTTTAGTAATATATATATATATATATACTAGACCAAGTGGAACCCATTGGGTCACTGTCACACGGAAGGCCTGGTCCCTCAACGCAACCTGTTCTCCCAACGCAATATTCCACCACTCACCCATAGCCCCCACGGGAGGCCTGGTCCCCCAACACAACCCATTCCCCAAGGCAATATTCCACCACTCATCCGTTTCCCCAAAGCAACCCGTTCCCCCAACGCAATATTCCACCACTCACCCATAGCCCCCAACTGCGCAGGGGCTGCTCATTTTGCCTTATTCACCCTCCCTCATTTTTAAACTTCAAAAAAATGCAATTGCACTTGCTGGCTAACAGAACTCAGTATACTATGACTTTTAAAAAAAAATGCATTTGCACTTGCTAGGGCTAGCAGGACTCAGTGTACTTGGATAGCAACAATGATGTGAGCAGGGCTACAATCCCATTGTGACGTCATAGCTGTGAGCACAGGGAAGAAATGTTTCTCAAATTTGGTTTTGTAAATCTAAAATTTTAAATAATTTGTGAAATATAACATCAATCTGAACAAAAATTGACACAGACCACCACAGGACAATTGTGAGTAAAGTGGTGCAAAATTGTAGAGCTATCATGTACCGTTTTGGCGTAGGTCCAGGATCACATACAGATAGATAGATAGATAGATAGATAGATAGATAGATAGATAGATAGATAGATGGATAGATGGTTTAGATGGTTTATGCATGCAACCTATTATGTAGCTACCTCAATACCACTAACCACGCCTTAGTCATCTCAGTATAACTGTGATATCCTCCCCTTGCTCCTCCCTTGGTTCCAGTACGCCTGAAGACTAGATGCAGTCAGTACTGGGACGTGCTTCACATGTGCCTTTATTAAATGCTCAGTAAAGCTACAGTGTTTCAGACTTAAAATCTTTACATGGTGTCAGCTGGTTTACCGCTCCCTTCCTGTTTATCGGGTTTTATTTGCCTCTAGTTTTACTAGTGTTTAATTCCCTCTTTGCCATGGCATTCTCGTGCCGCAAGCCCTCTCCCCTTGTCTTTGACGCTGACATTGCGGAGTGATGGGCTACTTTCGTGATGGACTACAACCACTTCATCAACATGAAGGAGAGAATAAACACTGGCATCTCCCATGGAAGTACTGGGCTCAGAGTCGAGGGCAGTACTGCTGAACCTTGCCGGTCCCGATGCCATGAAACGAGCTCGGACTTTCATCTACAATCCAGCGGTCCTGGATGACAACGACCAGGTCGTCGAGCCAGCGGAGTCTGCCAACGACCCGGTATGTCTCTTACGCAAGTTTACGGAGATTTGTGACTTGCCCTCCAACCGTATATTGGAGCGGGCTAGATTCTTTACAAGGAAACAGCAGCCTGATGAGCCTGTTGAATGTTTTATCGCTGACCTGCGCTACCTTGCTCAGCGGTGCCATTTCGAGAACATGTGTGATCAGCTCACTAGAGATATTTTAGTCACCGGCATGCTAGATCAGAAGTTACGAGCCGAGCTGCTGCGAAAACCGGATCTCACCCTGACTGAAGCTATGCATGCATGCAGACTAGCTGAAGTGGTTGCCCCGCTACATGGGCAGAGGGGATATGACAATCGGGCTATCAATCTGACTGGTGTTGCTATGCCCCGCCGCAAGCAAGACAACGTTCGCCCTGCACCGCGGCTGACTTATGCCGCTCGCGTCCCGCTTGTTAAAAAGTGCCCCAACTGTAATTATGTCCACTCTATGCAGTCGCAGTGTCCAGCTTTTGGAAACGCTTGTAATTTCTGTAAGAAGATGAACCATTTCTCAGCTGCCTGTCGCTCCCGTGGGAACGCTCCACCAGCTCCCAGACAAGTTTTAAACAACCTGCAACAAATTGATAACGAATTCGGTTCCCAGTCTTTTGTCGACACTGCCCTCGACTCTGAGCCCAGTACTTCCATGGGAGATGCCAGTGTTTATTCTCTCCTTCATAATCAATCTCGCCTCCCCGATCCTTCTGTACTAGTCACTGTCAACAACAAATCCTTCACTGCCAAGCTAGACACGGGGGCGAAGGTGAATGTTATGTCAACATCCCTGTTCAGGAAGATTAGAAATAATGAGCTGTTAACTGCTGATCGCTCTATATTGCGTGCTTATGGGGGAGAGGAGCTAAAACCTGTGGGGAGGGCCACCTTCCACTGTGTGCTGAAAAATCTTCGAGAGATCTGTCGCTCTTCATTCTTGACTGCGACTGTGTGACTCTGTTGAGCAATCAGGCGTGTCAGGATCTCGGGCTGGTGTCCTTTGACCGTACTGTCCATGAAGTGCGGGTGATACTAAATCCACTTTCTGAATACCCTGACCTATTCGATGATGAACTGGGTAAGCTGCCCCTTGTGTACAAGATCGCAACTGACCCGTCGGTTGTACCAATGGTCCGTGCTCCGCACAGGGTGTCGTTTGCCATGAAGGGCAAGGTCGAAGCAATGCTTAAGAACATGGTTGACATGGGAGTGCTTGAAGCTGTCAGCGAACCCACCGACTGGGTCTCCACCATGGTCGCCACCATGAAGAAGGGTAAGAGCGAGATATGGGTGTGTATCAACCCCAAAGACATAAATCTAGCTATAAGACGTCCTCATTACCCCATGAGGACTGTAGAAGATGTTGCTGTCCAGGTCGGCGAGGCCACGTTCTCTGTCCTTGATGCCAGGAGCTCATTCTGGCAAATACCTCTAGACAAACACTCCTCAGACTTAACCACTTTTGGTACCCCCTTCAGAAGATTCAAATTTTTGCGGATGCCGTTCGGCATCAACTCTGCTAGCGAAGTGTTTCAACGCTCCATGGAGCAACTGTTTGCTGGCCTGCCGTGTGCCATTATCGTGGATGACATCCTGGTTTACGGGAAAGATGCTGCTGAGCACGACCACAACCTCCGACGAATTCTAGACCGCGCTCGCCAGATCAACTTAAAACTCAACCTGTCAAAGTGCAAGTTCCGTGTAGCTGAAGTACCCTATGTTGGCCACATCTTCACAGCCCACGGGCTGAAACCCGATCCGCAGAAAACCAACGCTATCTCCGAGCTGCCTGCCCCGACCGACGTGACCAGCCTGCAGCGATTCCTGGGCATGGTCAACTACTTGGGCAAGTTCATCCCCGACCTCAGCGAGTTGAGCGCACCCCTGAGGCAACTGACGAAAAAAAACATTGCCTGGTCCTGCTTTCCCCAACACCAGCAGGCTTTCGACCTTCTCAAAACAAAGCTGATCAGCACACCGACTCTCGTTTTTCGATCTGCAACGTCCGATTGTAGTTACGTGCGATGCTTCCCGTTTTGGACTCGGTGCTGCCTGCCTGCAACTCCATGATGACGGCTCGCTACAGCCCATTTCTTATGCCTCGCGTACCATGACAGACACTGAGCAGCGATATGCACAAATCGAGAAGGTGCTTCTTGCGGTTGTATTCGCCTGCTCCAAGTTCAAGGACTTCCTTTTCGGTACCAGGTTCACCGTCGAGACGGATCATCAACCCTTGGTGACCATCCTCAATAAGCCCATCCACATCGCTCCAGCCAGGCTCCAGCACATGATGCTACAGCTCCAACGGTTTGACTTTCTAATCGTGTACAAGTAGGGCACCGAGATGCATGTGGCCGACGCGCTGTCCCGGACAGATGGACAGATGGACAGATGGATAGATGGATAGATAGATAGATTTTTAGTAATATACCAGATCAAGAGGGACCCGTTGGGCCCCGTTCACCCAACGCAATATTCCACCGCTCACGCATAGCCTCCAACTGCGCAGGAGCGGCTGACGTTTGTAAAGTTTAAAATGGCAATAATGTAAAATATAAGATGTGAACACATCTCACTCTCTCTTCAGTCTGCTATATTCCCCTCCTCCATTATCCTCCCTCCCTTCTCCCTCCACCCTCCACCAATCCTCCTCTGCTTCCTCCCCTAATCCCCTCCCTCCCCTCCTCCCTCTTCCCCCTCCCCTCCTCCATTAACTCACCATACCGCTTCCTACCCCTATCCTCCTCCATTCTCCCTCATCCCCCAGCTCTCCATCCCACTCCTCCGCTCTCTCTCTCTCTCTCTCTCTCTCCCTCTCTCCCTCTCTCTGTCTGTCTATCTCTCTCTCTCTGTCTCTCAATTCAATTCAATTTCAATTTTAAAACTTTATTGGCATGATAAAAAAACATTGTTATATTGCCAAAGTATAAAACATGACATACATATTTAAAATGTATCAGTATAAATACAAGTATACAGTACATGGATTGATATGTCCCTGTACATAAACTCGCAATAGGCCTATAGCCCTTTATTGATTGCTACACATTCTTGCAGCTGTAAGCAGTACAACACAATAGCAAGTTTAGCAATTCAATATTAATTTCTTAGTGTTAGTTAATGTCAATTATGGTGTGCATACATATGTGCATGTTGGTCATTCACCGTCTCTCAGGTTATGGCATGCTGTTACGTATTGTGTACCAAGATGTGTCGTATTTCCTTCGCCAAGGATTATTCTTAGTTTTGATGTACCATCTAGTTCTTTAAAATCGGGTTGCCACACTGAGTTTGTCAACGTATGCTTTCCTTGTTTTGTCAATTTTTTTGCATTTTAGGAGGAAGTGCACCTCTGTTTCAACCTCATCTGTCAAAAAGTGGACGCATATTCTGTTTTCTCTTGGTTGCCAGAATCTCTTCTGTCTTCCTTTTTCAACTGCCAAATAGTGGTCACTTAACCTGTATTTGGTGAGGGTCTGTCTCTGCTTTATGTCTCTAACAGTTGAGAGATAGTCTGCCAATTAATAATCTCTTTTTAGGGCACGGTAACATTGTAATCTGCTTTGGCTTTTGGTTTCTTTATCCCAATGTTCCAAATACGTTTCTTTACATTGTTTGATAATTTGGTTCACTCTAACTGGTGATTGGGGGTCAGTATTGATCTGAGGCCGGTCAGGGTTTAACTGGATAGGGTTTAACTGAATAGGGGTAGTTAGTCTCAGTACCAACTGATACAGGGAACTCTTTTCTGGGTTCCCCTCTTGTGTTTGAAGGGCTTTAAACTGGAGGGTATCTGGGGGGCTAGATTTAAGGTGATTTCAAAAATTTAGTGCTCTTTTCTGGATATTTATTATCAGTGGGTATCTGCCTAATTCCGCCCTACATGCGTTTGTTGGTGTTTTCCTTTGGATACGGAGGATGTACCGACAAAATTCCGCATGCAGGGCCTCCGTTGTATGTTTTTCCCATTTACTATAACTATGGTGACTGAGCAAACCCCATACTTCACTACCATAAAGCGCAATAGGCTGGATTACACTGTCAAATATTTTAAGCCAGATTTTAATTGGGATTTGGATGTTGTAGAATCTTCTTTTTATTGCATACAGAGCTCTTCGAGCTTTCTCTTTTAGTGCATTCACTGCCATATTGAAGTTCCCTGATGCTGAAACAGTTAAACCAAGGTAAGTATAGCTCATAGTGTGTTCGATAACAGTACCAGTGAGAGTAAATTTGTATTTATCTTCCTGACCTCTCTCTGTCTCTTTCTCTCTCTCTCTCTCTCTCTCTCTCTCTCTCTCTCTCTCTCTCTCTCTCTCTCTCTCTCTGTCTCTGTCTCTGTCTCCCTCCTCTATCTCTCTCTCTCTCAGGAACGTCGTCGCTCCAGACCTCGATGCAAGCTCAGCGCCGCACTCTGGGGAGACGTTCATTAATGCGTGTAGCATTTTAAAATGAATGAAATTCCGTACCACGCGCGCTGCAGGTTGCCTTTGGATTTGCCTCTCTCTCCCTACCCCTCATATCTGTCTGTCTTTCTCTCTATTTGTCTCTCTCTGTCTATCTCTCTCTATATATATATATCTCTATATCTGTCTGTCTCTCTCTCTCTCTCTCTTTATCTTTCTGTCTCTCTCTCTGTCTCTATCGCTCTCGCTCTCTTTCTCTCTCTCTCTCTCTCTCTCTCTATCTCTCTCAGGAACGCCTTGGCCTCAGACCTCGCTGCAAGCTCAGCGCTGCACTCCAGGGAGATGTTTAGTAATACGCTCCGTGTCTGTGTCCAGCATGCTTTTATTGAGATCCCATAGATTGTTCAGATCCCATTGTGACGCTTCGGCATCACCTCCCCCCCGACCCGCCCCCCCCCCCCAACAATGAAAACGGCAGTTTATGTAAATGAGATGCCATTATGACATCAAACGCTGCTGAGGACAAGCTGTTTACATTTTTTAAAAGTTTTAAATGTCAATAACGTGAAATATAACGTCAATATAACATAAATCTGAACGAAACTTGACACAAACCACCACAGAACAATTGTGAGTAAGGTGGTGCAAAAGTTTTAACGTTATCGTGTACAGTTTTGGCGTAGGTCCTTGAACACACACATACATGCGCATAGATAGATCGATAGAAACAAACAAGATGAGAGTTTTTGTAATATACTAGACTAAGTGGGAGCCATTGGGTCCCTGTCACATGGGAGGCATGGTCCCCCATCGCAACCCGTTCCCCCAACGCAATATTCCATCCATCACCTATAGCCCCAAACTGCGCAGGCGCGGCTCATTTCCCCTCATCCCCAGCACTCTCCCCCTCCTCTTCACCCCCCCTCATCTTTCCCCTCTCCTCCCCTCCCCAATCCATCCCTCACCCCTCCTTTCCCTTACCCTCAGTCACTCCCTCCCTCCCTCCATAATTCCTCTCCCCTCCCTACCCCCCTCCTCTCCCTCTATTCCCCCTCCTCCCCCACTCTCCCTTCTCACCTCCTCCCTCTTATTTCCCCTCTCCACCCACCCTCCCCCAATCCCTCACCTCTCCTTCCACCACTCACCCATTTCCCCCAACGCAACCCGTTCCTCCAACACAATATTCCACCACTCGCCCTTAGCCCCCAACTGCCCAGGCGCGGCTCATTTTCACTCATCCCCCAGAACTCCCTCCCCCTCCTCTTCTTTCCCTTCTCCTCCTCCCCTCCCCCACGCCCTCGCTCACCTCTTCTTTCCCCTACCCTCAATCAGTCCCTCCCTCCATAACCCCTCTCCCCTCCCTACCCTCCTCCTCTATCTTCCTGCTCCCCCACTCCTCACCTCTCCCCTATCCTGCTCCCCCACTAAACACAATGTTTAAATAACATTTCTCCTCCTCCCCTCCCTCGCCTTACAAAAATGTAACAAATCTCTCATTGCGCTGGGAGTCCTGTCATTTGTTAACATTGTAACGGGCAGAGCAAGTTTTAAAGTGAAAAGTTTGAAAGTGAATTTTTTTAAAGTTTAAAATGTGAATAACATAAAATATAACATAAATCTGAAAGGAACGCTGCTGTTTTTTTTTTAAACTGTTTTAAAAAAATTGAAATGAGATCCCATTGTGATGTAATACGCTGCTAACTGCCAGTGCATGTTCAAGTGATTTTTGTCAAACTGGATTTTGTAAAGTTTACAATGTGAATAACTTGTAAAATATACTATCAATCTGAACAAAACTTGATACACCACACACCAGGACAATGGTGAGTAACGTGGGCCAAATATTGTAGCGCTATCGTGTACCATTTTGGCGTAATTTCAGGATCACACCCCAGACAGACAGACATAGAAACAAGATGAGAGTTTTAGTAAGATATTCAAGAGGTCATATTATCTTGATACCATGTGAATTTCATCTTGGAAAAAACGTAGAACATTGTGTTCACAATTCATATCTTTTAAGTGGTTAAAAATGCTGGTAATGTAAACTGCGGTAATGGAGATTAAAATAATATTTTCCATTTCTGGATAATATATATGTAATTCACGCAAAATCAAGGCAATTCGCTCAAAATGCCGGATAAGTATCTAGCAAAGAACAGAAATTAAATTTTTCAGGATGGTCACAGATCATAGAATTTCAATAAAGCACAGTGATGTGTGGGCTGATGAATGAATCATTTGCAAAACTCAGCTGACCAGAGTTGAACTGTGTATGTTGCAAGGTTAGAGATTTGCATCATTACTCTTTGAGGGGCAAGATGAGTTTTCAGCGAACACATGGCTCTGGACATTTTCTACGTCTGGTCATCCAACTCAAGAAGACAAATTGTCAAAGTATGCGCGACTTTCAAACACAACGGGCCAAAAGACCCTTCTCCTATTTCACTATTGGGCCGGAGCATAATAATGCAGGCTGCACAACATTATTGAAGGCAAGTGGCATCCAACTCATTACGGTCACAGGTGGCGGGAATTAAGGCCTCCTTCCTGCAATACCAGATTATAAAGAAGCGTCATCAACACACTGTGTCTTTACTTCACTTTATTCATACTGTAACATACATTACTGCACTAGCTGTACGTGGTCTGTCACGGGAACTAGAGAGAGATCAGTAGGTGGGGAGGTTGTAATTATACTTGTGATATGGGGAGTGGTTAGTAGTGGTGAGGTCACTATGTTAAAGGTACATGCACATATCATCTACATCCTTCCCCTTAGAAACAAAAGGCAACAAGGTAGTGACAGGGCTACCAAGTCTCATTCGCTATGAACAGTTACGCAAAGTCGCCATAACGGACAGGCGGCTTGACTACACGTCCCGACCGGGTTCGCATCTCGCCATCTCCCCTCCCTGCAGGAAGAAAAGGAGCAGGTGCAGGTGACCGAACCGGAACGGGGGATCCGGGAGGGGATGGAGAAGACGGAGAAGAGGGAGGGGACGCGGGCGCAGCAGCGGGCAGACGGGCAGGCGAGGGAGGATGAGCCGGTGGAGAAGTCGGCTGATAGAGCTGAGAAGGCAGGGACCGAGGCATGCGAGGAGCGGCGGGCGGAGTGGGAGACTGCAGCGGCGGAGCAAAGGGGTCAGCGGGCGGTGGTGGTGGCTCGTTGACAAGCCTCAGGTGCTGGCGGGACCGGCGGTAAACGGTGCCGTCATGGACGACCAGATAGGACCGAGGCGAACCTGTGGAGCCGACGACGGTGGCGAGCCTGGAGTGACCGGAGGGAGACTGCATTCGGACAACTTGACCGGGGAAAAGACTCGGGAGGGGACGGCAGGACTTGTCGTGGGAGCGCTTCTGGATCTCGTGCTTAAGGGCAATGCGCTCCTGGACAGCAGCGGGCTTGAGGACGGAGGGCACGAGGTAGCGCTGGGCCACCGAGATCGGGGGCCTTGTGGTGCGAGACATGAGTCGCTGCGCAGGGGAGCCCATGGCAGGGTCTCGTGAGATGTTGCGAAGGTTAAGGAGGGCAGGGCAAAAGTCAGAGCGAGACAAACGACAATGTTCCAGCAAGTCTTTAGCACTGTGGACTGCGCGCTCTGCCAGGCCGTTACTCTGCGGGTACTCCGGGCTGCTGGTGTAGTGGCGGAAATTCCAGCTGGCCGCGAAATCACGAAACTCGGCGCTCGTGAACTGGCTGCCATTGTCCGACTGCAGGCTGGCTGGGCAGCCGAAGGTAGCGAAGTGGCGGCGTAGCTTCCCGATAACGGCCGAAGAGGTGAGGGAGCGCAGCTGGTCAACTTCGAACCAGCTGGAGTAAGAGTCGACAAGGACCAGGAAGTGCTTGCCACGCCACTCGAAAATGTCAGTGGCAACCGCCATCCATGGCAGTTCGGGAGCAGGCTGCTGCAGAGGCGGCTGCCGTTGCTGGTGGGGAGCGAGACTGTTACAGATGGAACAGGCGGAGACCCTCTCCCGGATGTACTGAGCCATACCGGGCCAGTAGAACTGGCTCTGAGCATGGGACAAAGTGGCCTCGACACTTCCCCAGGTAATTAACCATGCCCAGGAAACGCTGCAGGCTGGGCACGTCGGTAGGTGAAGACATTCCGGAGATGGCAGACGTTTTCTGCGGGTCGGGCTTCAGCCCCGAGGCCGTAAAAACATGGCCCACATAAGTGACCTCTGGGACGCGGAATCGGCACTTCTTGGGGTTTAATTTGAGGTTAATCTTCCGGGCCCGGTCCAGGACTTGGCGGAGGTTGAAGTTGTGCTCAGCAACATCCTTGCCGTAGACCAGGATGTCGTAAACGATGATGGCACACGGTAGACCGGCAAACAGTTGCTCCATTGTCCGCTGGAACACCTCGCTGGCAGAGTTGATCCCGAATGGCATCCGGAGGAACCGGAACCTGCCGAAAGGGGTGCTGAAAGTTGTCAGGTAGGAGGACTGCTCGTCAAGCGATATTTGCCAGAAGGAATTCTTGGCATCGAGAACGGAAAAGATTGTGGCCGGGCCAACCTGTGCAGCGACGTCCTCTACTGTCCGCATGGGGTAGTGCGGGCGTTTGATGGCAAGGTTCAGGTCCTTGGGGTTGATGCAAATGCGTATTTCGCTTTTGTCCTTTTTCGCGGCAACAACCATAGTGGAGACCCACCGGGTGGGTTCGCTCACCTCTTTCAGGATGCCCATGGTAACCATGTTGTGCAGCGTCGACTCAACTTTATCCTTCATGGCGAAGGAGACGCGGTGTGGCGGACGGATCACTGGCTCGACATTGCGGTCGACAACAATCTTGTAGTTGCAGGGCAGCTTGCCCAGCTCGTCGTCAAAGCGGTCCGGATATTCGATCAGGGGGTTCATAAGGGTCTGCACCTGGTGGATGTCACGGTGGAAGGAGACCAGGCCCAGGTCTTGGCAAGCTCGGATGCCCAACAGGGTGATGCAGTTTGAATCTAGCAGAAAAAAAGTGAGGGGCCGAAAAGTCTCCAGTATCTTGCAGTGCAGAGTTGCCTTCCCCACAGGAACAAGCACGCCTCCCCCATAGGCATGCAAAAGGGAGCGATCAGACGTGACTTGCTCATTAGTTCTTATCTTCCTGAAAAGGCTTGTTGACATTACATTTGCGACCGCCCCCGTGTCGATTTTCGCGGTGAAGGCAAGTTGTGCACAGTTACACGAACTGAAGGGTCCGTTATCAGTGCAGGTGCATCCAACAGTGAAAATATGCTGGTCTCCCCCTGGGAGGAACTCGAGTCAGACATAGGGAGTTCATCAGGCTGGTACTGGGAACCAAACGCGCTATCAGCTTGCTCCAAATTGTTTAACATACGCCGTGGAGCAGCAACAGGCTTCCCACGGGAACGACAGGCAGCAGAGAAATGGTTCAATTTCCTGCAGAAGTTACACATTTTACCCAAGGCAGGGCACACATTGAATTGATGAGAGGCAAAGTTACAATTGGGGCACCGCTGCGGGTTGCTTCCCCTGGGAGCAGTGGGCCCCCGTTGTCGTGGCGGGCCCGTGTACCGCCGACGGCCAACAACACTGGCAAAGTTAATATCATGATCAGCCGGTGACACCGCCGAGGTGACAGCTTCGGCCATGCGGCAGGCGTGCATAGCCTCGTTAAAAGACAGGTCGGGCTTGCGCAAAAGTTCAGCCCTCAGCTTCTCATCGCGTAGACCATAAACCAGAATGTCCCTGGTCAGTTCATCGGGGGTCAGCGTGTCCAGGCGGCACCGCCTGGCCAGGTGTCGCAACGCAGCGACATAATTATCAATGGATTCACCTGGGTTCTGATGCCGCCCGAACATTTTAAAACGCTCTAAGATGCAGTTAGAGGGGATGTCGCACATCGCGGTAAACTTAGCTATTAAACATACCGGGTCCCGAGCAGTTTCATCCACAGCATAGACGAACGAGTCAGACCGTTCCAGGGCATCGGGACCAGCCAGGTTGAGAAGCAGAGAAGCTTTGACCTCAGGGGTGGCGGCAGGATGAGCGATTGTGACATAGTGGTCAAAGTCACGTCTAAAGACATCCCACTTCTGACACCATGTAAAGATGCGTCATCAACACACTGTGTCTTTACTTCACTTTATTCATACTGTAACATACATTACTGCACTAGCTGTACGTGGTCTGTCACAGGAACTAGAGAGAGATCAGTAGGTGGGGAGGTTGTAATTATACTTGTGATATGGGGAGTGGTTAGTAGTGGTGAGGTCACTATGTTAAAGGTACATGCACATATCATCTACACAGATTGCCTCCAAGAGATCAGGCTCTCAAAGAGGCCTTTTCACTATTTCTAATAGTGACTGAGTCAGGAGCGCCGCTGGGTCAAGGAGTCGGTAGAGGGACCGGTCTGGAGGCGAACAAGCTCTTGATTCTTGGTGGAGGTCAGGTGCGTGAGGAAACATTGATTGAAGACGTGGATCCAGCAGAGAATAAAGTAAAGTTGAGATCCATTGCCGGTCTGGATGTGTAGGGCTCGGATCTGTGGGAGAGACAAAGTGAGGGCCTGCTGGTGAACGCATGGCACAGAAGGAGTAGATTGAGCGGATGTAACTGAAATCTTGGTTGAGCCTGAAATGGGAGGCCTGAAAACAGTTATGGAAGCCATAATGTGGCATAAAATGGCAGCAAGCAAGTGTAGAGGAAAGACACGTTGCTGTGGTAGCAAGTGTGGGTCCGAACAAGGTCTTAGAACTGGAGAGCAGCAGAAATTACAGAGGTGGAGCTGTGAGAGAGGTCTCACAGAACTCCCATCGAAGATAGGAGGCGAACTTCTTCAATGTAGGTACTCCTTGGGAAGATTTTGCAGTGGAGCAGAAAATGTAGAAACAAGGAACTGCAGATGCTGTTTTACAAAACTAGACTCAGTGCTGTAGTAACTCAGCAGGTCAGGCAACATTTCTGGAAAACATGGATAGGTGACATTTCAGGTCGTAACTCTTCTAGCAGATACATAATATCTCCAGACTCCATAATATATTGAATTCTGTCTATGGGGAGTCTGGGGCAGAGATATGTATCAATTCAACATAAACAAATGGCTGATAAACTTATTGCAAAGTTATGAGTTACCACTGCGCAGTCACTCATGTCCTTTGTTTGACTGGATCACTTGGTTAGGACGTGAGAAAGGAGTGTTTTATTGTCCCTTGAGTGTAGGATAGAACTAGTGTATGGGGTGATCGTTGGTATTGCCAAGGCAAGGTGGTTTGTGATCATTCAGTAGAGAAATCCATTAGCCCAAGAACACAAAATAGCAGTAAGCAGACAGGAGTGAGGAGCCATGGCAAATCCAGAGATGATACCTGTCCTGCTGAGTTACTCCAGCATTTAGAGTCTATCTTAACTTTCGTTACAAACGATTACCGTGGTGTCATAACCTATCACAGACAGCCAAATGGTGTTTTTGTTTTGCAATATCACTTTTAACGTGTGTCTACAATGTCATTTTTATTCAATGTGTTTGAAGATTATATTGAAACTGTAATTGTTAGTGTTTTAGTTGAATTTAGAATTTACCTGTAAAAAAAGTGATAATTTATTGCTCATTGCATATTTATTCATTGTGTTGTGTTTAACCTGCCGATAAAGTTGCAGCAAGTAAGATCTTCTTAAATCAAAATCTTTTTTATTGAGTTCTTCAAGTAAGATCTTCAATGTTATGTTTAGTGTAATTTAGTTTAGAGACAGGCCCTTCGGCCGACCGAGTCCACGCCGACCAACGATCACCCCATACACTAGTTCTATCCTACACTCAAGGGACAATTTACAGAAGCCAATTAACCTACAAACCTGCACGTCTTTGGAATGTGTACTGAAACCTGAGCACCCGGAGAAAACCCACGCGGTCACAGGGAGAACCTAGGTACACACAACCTCTGCACAGACTGCAGTGACCTAATTCGCAAGTTTAGAAGAGTTTGCCCTTGACTCATACTCGCTGCATGGTCGACACAAGGTCCTAGGAGGTCTTTGTAACTCTCCTTCATGCTCGAGAGTAGTCCCTGCGTACTTGAGGCCTCAGCTAGGTCGCGGCATTTTTTTCAACATGCTGAAAAATGCCCACGAGTAAAAAAAGGTCGCCATGGAAAAAAATCAATATTTTTATACTGGTAGGTTTAGTCGAGGTAGGTCGTAGTAGGTCGTAATGCTATCGTAGGTAGTCAAAGGCAATCGAAGGTAATCAAAGGTAGTCGAAGGTAAAGCTCGTTGAGAAAAAAAAGGTAAGTAAACCGACCGGTAATGTGAAACTTTATTAAAAGTTGTCTGGCTTCTTAAAAGTATCTCCACTCCTTCTACCCCCCTTCTCCCCCCTTCTCTCCCCTTCTTTCCGCTTTGCTCGCCCTCTCTCCCCTTCTCTCCCCCCTCCGCGTTCTCTAAAGGACTTACCGTAACTGTGCCAGCCGTCTTTTACCTTCCTGTTCATCGCGGGTGTGAATTTCAGACAACGCTCCCCCGCTTTCCCTGGCCCCCGACTTTGCGATGTGTTTGTGTGTGTGGGTGTTTGTGCAGATGGTCAATCCGGCTCACGGTTTCATCCCTGACGGTTAATCCAGCTAGAGGTTTTTCAGGCGAGTGCCCTCTAGCTTGAAGGTCGAAGACAGTCGCTGGAAAGTCACGTTAGTGGGACAGGCCCTTTAGTCAGGTTCGAACCCGGGTCCCTCGTCCACAAGTTTACTGCTGCATCACTGTGCCACCCTTCTGTTCCTGGTATATTTGACAATTAAACACTAGACATTAAATAAAATTGGAATCAGAGGCAATATTACTCTACAAAATAATTTGATATGAATGACTGCCTTAAAAAAAAATAAAGCTTTGCATTTTTTTGGTCTATTATGATTTTTGTAAAAATTTGGCTAGTACATGAAAGTGATGTAAATCATAAAGGTACATCAGCCTGAGACTGACTTTGAAAAAGATTGCAAATGGCACTTTTATAAAAATGAAACAAGAATAGTGTGGCTTCTTAAAAATACACTGTTATCACTGGGTCTCCATGAATCCTTCATAAATATATTCTTTCTCAAGCACATAGGATAACTTGCCAAAAACAAATAATACAGCTGTGAATGTTGCTCTAGGTCAAAATAACCCATTTTTGAAATTATATTTTGAAATATCATAATCATTTCACAAGATTATGTTTTCTGCATTATAGATTCCATTATCAAATATTATAACATTAATGACTAAAATAGTAAACTTCGCTGTGCCACTTTATTGTTTTGGAATGGACGCTATTAGTTTCAATGGAATGCAAAAGAAATTATATGATTTTGGAGAACATTCCAGTGCAACTATTGGAACTGATAAACCTATTGCTAGAAAATAAGATAACAAGAAGCATAGCATGATGGCATGGAAATTATACTTAATCAAAATAAGGATGTAATTTAATCAAATTTTCTTAAGTGACCTTTTTTTCTCTCCAAAAATAAACTTTATTCAGAATAAATATATAAAACAAGGACTGCGTGAAAACTCTTCTGACATTCTCAGCAGCTAAACATACATTCATTAGCGTAATATTTGGTAGTGTTCACAAAACTATCATTATACCAGGCACCCTTGCCACTCATATAGCCCCCTGGGTCCAATTCAACAACTTACAGAATTTGCAAGGATGAAATGACAGGACATTCATGTGTTTACATCTTGCATCCCTGCGTCAATCTGATAACCTCGGGTTAGAAGTATTTAAACATGTTGGCATTTGGCATTAATAATGCAATTGTGCATATCAGAAGAATGGAAATCACCATGGTAGCTTTCCTTTGAATAAAATTACCCATACTATTGTGAGTTTCAATTTGTTGCTTTCTGCATACTAATTAGTTGCTTTGCAATCATTTGTTTCCAGGAAACATGCATTCAAATTTTATACCTACCCCCCATCCCCACCTTGAAATTCTTAGCAATAACAAGAACTAAGATGATCAAAGGTCCTTTAACATGCAGCACCGCAGGAGCACAAATGAAGATAAAAGTTGTACAAAATATTTTCCTCATTGACATGTTGTAAATTGCATTATGCACCCTTGAAGACCTAATTATTGATATGGCCCACTTGTGGTAGAAACCTGTTTGATTACATTCTGTCCATTTCACACCATGTGTGTACGTATTACATTTGTGTCCCACATAACTGCAACAGAGACATAAAGATGTAAACAGATCTTTATGTTTAACAATTTCCAGAATCTAGATTGTCCCTTCAAATATTATTTAAATCGTTCTCATTCATTTCAAAATATTAATGGAAACAGCATTAAAACAGTACACTGACAAATGCATTTCCCACTAGCTTAACAAACACATGGTAGCCGTTTTTTTTAAGTTGTATTCATTCAACAGTTAACAAGTTTCTTACCCAACATCTAACTTCACAATTAGTGCAGCTGATTATATTGCTTTTCTTTAAGTTATTGATGACTTCAATCATTGATCAAATCTTCGCAAAAGTTCAATACAGGTATTGCTCCTGTACAGTTAAATAATGGTAAGACTGAAATGTATCTGTTCTTAAAATTGGGATAAGCAAGTGAAATGACTGCAATGGGTCACGAACAAAATCATGGCAATTCACCACATTTCAGAGAAAATTTTGTATGTAAAATATCATCAATTCGGAATTGTTCAAACGGTTTCATAAGTGCCTTAATTGGTTATGCATTGAAAGTTTGTTCATTCAGCACAGGAGTGGCAGTAGTAGTGAAAGGTTGAATAGACAAGCGCAGCAGGAATAAAACTGCTTATGTGTAATATTGGGAACAGATTGTTGACAGAAACTTGGTCAAATCATTTTACATATAACATTGTACTGTGGCCAGAAAAGACACTTAACCAGATTTCAGTGTTGACTCACACATTCACCTTCACAAATCTGGCAGTGTCAGCTTGCTGTTAAATACAAATGTCGCCATCTTAATCTATGTGTTTTGTGGCCTTATTTTAAAATTGTCATCTGATCAATTTTAGAGTCTGCCAAAGCCAAACTATATTCAAGGGAGAACCGATGGCCTTCAGCAGCATCAAATTAGACTTTCTTTACTTTTCTAAGATTGGCTGAAGGTATTTGAGTAACACTAACAGAAATGCATATTTACTGTGATATTCTAAAAGAATCAGAAGAATGAGGGGGGAACCTCATTGAAACATACAGAATAGTGAAAGGTTTGGATCGAGTGGATGTGGAGATGATGTTTCAATTAGTGGGAGAGTCTAGGACTGGAGGTCATAGCCTCAGAATTAAAGGACATTCTTTTAAGGAGGTGAGGAGGAATTTCTTTAGTCAGAGGGTGGTGAATCTGTGGAATTATTTGCCACAGATGGCTGCGGAGGCCAAGCCAGTGGATATATTTAAGGCCGAGATTGATAGATTATTGATTAGTACAGATGCCAGAGGTTATGGGGAGAAGGCAGGATAATGGGGTTCGGAGGGAGAGATAGATCAACTATGATTGATTGGCGTAGACTTGATGGGCCAGATGGCCTAATTCTGCTCCTATCATATATGATCTTATGATGCCATACATAATAAATAGGGCCACCAAGTGATAATTTAAAAAATAAAACCTGCTTTTAATTACACTAATAAGCAATAATAGAACACCAATGTTTTAAAATGATTGAAATATAGCCTTTGATTTTAAATAATCCATTGTACAAAATGCTATAATGATACTGCTCATTGTTTTCTAAACCAGCTTGTCGTAGCTCTGTAATCTCTATATAACTAAAAGTCTTCGTCTTGTTTGTGCCCACGATGTGTCTCTGTGTCAATCTGGTTTTCCTATCTTCTTCCAAATGCTAGGCCACAGCCTTCTCATTGTCACACATCGTACTCACATTTTTCCCGTGGTGGCGATAAACATCTTCCCATCGCATTTCCATCTATATTTCCCAAGTTACAGCGTTTAAAAAATTCCCAAGACCAAGTTTTTAAATGGAAAATCTTCAACCCGCTTCCAAAGTGATGTCACAATGCCCCGCAACAGGGGGGGGGGGGGGGGGGGGTGTGGGCGGGCACCAGCTTCGAGTGACGTCAGGGCAGGGCCGCATTTAAATAAGAGGGTTGCACGGAATGTCATAAGGTCAAAGGGCGGGAGGCACGGAGTCGCTCAAGCTTTCTGCAGTTCCACACACGCAACACGTACTTTCTTACGTGGTAAAAACAGCCAACATCACTGCTGCTCACGGACAGAGAGAAGATACAAATGTTTTTCATGACTGACTTGCGAAAAAGCAGCGTGCCGGCGGATTGAGCGCAAGTCCTGGCCCACGACTGTCTGGGGCTAGAGGGTGACTGAGCGCTATGAACCCGAGCACCAAGGGACACTCAGACACTGGTGTAAGCGTCTGAAGGAGCAGATCCCTCGGGACAGCCCCCAACAGCTGCACCAACAACGGACCCCAACCCCCACACCGGGGGTGATTCATTCCCCCGACCCTGACCCCCACACCGGGGTGATTCACCCCCCCCGACCCCGACCCCCACCCCCACACGGGGTTATTCACCTCCCCGACCCCCGGACCCCAACCCACACGAGGGGTGATTTCACCCCCCAACCCCGACCCCCACACAGGGTGATTCAACCCCCGACCCCCACATGGGGTGATTCACCCTCCCCGACCCTCAGACCCCGACCCCCGCATTATTTCATTGTGTCGCGGATCGGAGGGGGGAGAGGAGAGACAAAGTGGTGGAATATTGTGTTGGAGGAACGGGTTGCATTGGGGGAATAGGTGAGTGATGGAATATTGCGTTGGGGGTGCAGGCCCAACAGTTCTGCACCTGGTCTAGTCCCTCACATAATTGCCCGATATCGATTTCTCCAATTTCAGCCTCTCTCACATCTCCTGTTTCAGATTCAAATTAGTTTATTGCCATAGACACCATGCGGCAATGCATTTTCTTGTTCACATAAAGCTCACAGAGTAAACAGGATATTTATAGCAATGATAAATACAACAATCAATACAACGACAAGTTCAAAAGAGCAGAATGGTGCAAGATTGCTGCAAACAGTGTGATTTTAACAAGTAACTTTGTTTTATGTGCATATTTTTGGATGAGAAGCAGGAGCAAGGAGCCCAAAGCCTGGGTTCAGGTTCATCACAGTTTGGAGAAAGGAAGAGGGTGGAGAGAAAGTGAAGGTAGAAAGACAGAGTGACTGGGGGAAATGGAAAGAGAAAAAGAGGGAGTTGAAGAAGCGGAGAGAAAAAAGAGGAGAGAGATTGACAGAGAAAGTGAAAAGTGGGAGAGGCGGAAATAAAGAATAGGAAAGTTGAGAGAGGAGAGATAGAAGGGGAGGAGAGAGTGAGAGGAGAGGCAGATGAGACAAAGAGAGAAAAGGAGAGAACGTATGATTGGGAGTCAGAGAGAGGAAGAAAAAGAGAAAGGAATTAGGAAGGGAGAAAGTGGCAAACAAAGATATTTCATTTAGTCTCCCTGCGATCAGCATGCTTGTATTTGCTCTCTCTCGCTTTTTGTCCACCCCCCAATTACATCCCACTCCCCACCCCCCTCCCTCTTTGCACATCCCCAGTCCTTTCCACTCGTCACTTTAATTTCATGTTTCGTGAATCTTGTGTTTTATGACTATTGGCAGATCAATTTCCCTCCTGGGATTAATAAAGTTCAGTCGTATCGTATTGTACACCAACTCTTTTTTTCCTCTCCTTTTGTTCCTTCTCTTTTACATCTTTCACCCATTCAATCTATACTTTTCATTACTTTCTTTTACAGACTGCTCTCCAACTCCCACTCATGCCGTTCCTGCCTTGCTCTTCCTCCCTTTCCATTTTACACTTTTTTCCCTCTTCATCACTCCCAATCATTGTTTCTACATCGCTTTATCCCTCGTCTCTGCAACCCTCCTATCACTCTGCATTCTCCCTTTCTACCTCTTCCACCCCTCACTATTTTCTTCCTTCTTTCTCCATCCACTTTCCCCTCCGCATTTCTCCCATTTCTGTCTGATAGGGCAAGATTTACTGAATGTGTGAGGATGATTTCCCTGCATCTAGAACAAGTGGTCACCATCTCACAATATTGGGCAAGACATAGGGAATATCTCCACTACAGAGGATTTCAAGTGAAAAGTGGGGTGGAAGGATTTCTCAGCACAAAAGTCACCAAGGGATATGGGGAAAGAGAATGAACACAGTGCTGAAATACAGTTTCAACCACTGAACAATGGAACAGGCTCAAAGGGATGTATGGGGTACTCCTGGAAACAAATTTCTATACATTCCAAGTGTTTACACCATCTCTCCTTTTTTGTTCTCCCTTTTCCTTCCTTGCTTCTTCATTTTCTTCCTATTCTCATTTCTCACCCCCTCATTTCCTTCCTTTACCAATCTGAACCGCATCACGCTGGATGTAGATGATGTTTTGATACCTGAACAGGTTGGATTCCGCCAGGGAAAGTCAACAACAGGATAACTGCTGAACCTCACTCAGCACATTGAAGTTGGCTTCGAGGGGAAGCTGATCACAGGTGCAGTATTTGTAGATTTGTCCACAGCATATGACACTGTAAACCACTGTGCCATGAAAGCCAAACTGCAACAAACACTACAGGGCTCTCATCTTGTCCAGTTCCTCATGACAATGATGGAGAACCGCCACTTCTTTGTATGCCTGAATGGTCAGAACAGCCGTTGGAGACGCCAAAACAATGGTCTACCACAGGGCAGTGTCCTTGGCCCAACGTTGTTCAATATATACACCAATGACCAACCCATCACCCCGAAAACTAGGCCGTTTCTGTATGCCAATGACTTATGCATCGCAACACAATCCTCAGACTTCAGCCAGATTAAGACCATACTAGAGGCTGCTCTGCAGCATATGACAACATACTATCAACAGAACTCCCAGTGCCCAAACCCAACAAAAACGCAATGCGCAGCTTTCCACCTCCAGAACCGGGATGCGAAATGTCAACTGCAGGTGCGATGGAATGATGTCCTGTTGGAAAACTGCAAAGCCCCAAAGAACCTAGGTGTGGTCCTCGATCGCACGCTATCATATCGCCAACATGTTGAGAAAACCAAGGCAAAGGTCAACACCCGGAACAATGTCATCGAAAAATTGGCAAACAGCTCATTTGGAAGTGACCCAACAACAATCCACACTGCAGCCCTGGCACTCTGTTTCTCAGTGGCAGATTATGCAAGCCCCGTCTGGAGCCGCTCTAAACATGCACTCAAGGTGGACTCTGCATTGAACACTGCCTGCAGGAAAACCACAGGATGCCTGAAGCCGACAAAAGTTGAACATCTGTACGAGCTGGCTGGCATTGACGAACCATCTCGAAGACGTGATCGGGCAGCTGCAGTAGAACGCTTCAATGCGCACACAGACCCCCGTCACCCCTTGCACTATCACCAACATGCCAAGAAACGCCTGAAGAGTCGGAACAGCTTCATGGAACTAGAGCCAAACGTACCAGGCACCAAAACCAAACAACAGATGGCACAAGGACACCACCTGGCTTATACTACCTGGAAAGCCCTAAACCGCCTCCGCACTGGAGTGGGACGTTGCGACTCAACCTGAAGAAGTGGGGCCTCTCGAACTCTGACAAGTGCATCTGTGGAGAGGTACAGACAGTGGCCCACCTACTGACTTGCAGTGGAGAGGCATGCACTGCGGATGATCTCCGCAAAGGCACAGATGTGGCACTGGCTGTGGCAAAGCGATGCCAGAACGTCGTCTGACACACGAGCGAACGAACCAATCTGTTTTCCTCCCATTCTCACTCTCCCTCTTATCCTCCTCCTACTCTCTCCATCTTTCTCTCTCTCCCTCCCTCTCTCTTCACTCTTCCTCCCTTCCACCTTTTTCTCCCTCTCTCATCTTTAGATGGAGGTGATGGTTAGAGCCAAAGGCAATGTGTTGACTAAAAGCCTTCTGCAGAAACTATTATAAAATGAAATATATTCATTAATTTGTGCTTGCTTAGACCTGATTTTGCCCTCTCTCATGAAAGGCCCTCTGACGTATTGTCCTGAATACATTACTTAAATTCCACCCCGTCCAAGCACTTTGCACTATGACAGTCCAGTCTATACTGGGAAAGTTAAAATCTCCCACTATGACTACTTTATTAGCCTTACAACTCCCGCTGAGGGGGGCTGTAGTACTCCAAACAAGGTGATCATCCACTTTTTTTATTTCTTAGCTCCACCTATACAAGTGTAAATTGGATGATTTTGATTTGGTTACCTCTTCACCCTGTCTGAATACTATCCAAATGCTCAAATAAACAAATGTCCACAGGCCAATCCGAAAAGCAACCTTCTGCCATCATCTTCTGCTTCCTTTCATGATGCTAATTTTCTATCCATTCAACTATCTCTCCTTGAATCCCATGGGATCTAACCTTCCAGAGCAGCCTACCATGCAGAACCTTGTGAAATGCCTGACTAAAATCCATTTGCAACATCTACAGCTCTGCCTTCATCGACCTTTTTGGTAATACAATTTTGTGATTTTGGTCATTTTGTAATAAAAGGCAGGTTTATATTTCAGTGTTATCCCTTGGACTTTGTTTTGCTGATCTGTAAGCTATTTAGAAATTGCTTATTTAAAAATATGAAATGAAATTCGCCTCACAGCAGAAATATTCCTTGCCTCAGGCCGTCATATATTAGAGGAGAGGGAGAATTTCTAGCACAGTGCAGTTCTCAGTTGCAGGATGAGCTATATTGCTGTTAGCTGGGATTTTTATTCTCTAGCCTACAATACAATTCCCCCAGACAAAAAAACTTTCGAGCAGCCCAGTAAAAAGAAAAATGTTATCTATTAATGGCAGAGCAAGTTAAGTAATCTTTCAAAACATCACAAAGGCTCAGATAATTAGTTATTTTCACAAAATAAGGGATTACTTTGTAAAGTTGCCTTGGACTATATTTTGCCTCAAATAAATATTTTGTAACTTTTTAAAATATATGTTTTTCTTTTTATATTTATGATCATATTTACAGAGACTAATGGGGGTTCGGAGCTTGACATTGCCCAGGGCATACAGAATTTAATTTATCTTCACATGAAAGTAAATTTATAAACAAAAACATCCTTACCAAACTGCTACCATGCTGTCCACAATATTACCATTCATTATACTAACAGCATAACTAATCTGGAGTAAAAACTTACTATTTAATTTGACATCCAATTGAAAAGTATTGCACCATTTCTTCATGAACTTTAAGAGCCCTGCTCAGGTTCAATTTTGCCATCATTGAATTATCCTGTAAAATCTATGGGCAGCATTGAGGCATAGCAATAGAACTGCTGTCAATTGCCCCTCGTATGTAGGATGCAAAAGTGGAATAACATAGAATTAGTGTATGGGTGATCGATGGTCGGCGTGGACTCAGTGGGCCGAAGGAACTGTTTCCACACTGTATCTCTAATCTAAACTCAGCAAAACAGTCATTCCAAATGTCTTTTCAGGTTGTAGTAATTTATGTTTAGAATGTCAACCATTAAAATTTATCATGCTTCACTTAATCACATCCATGCTTTTGCAGAAATGAAAGAGCACAAATGTTGTGCCTCTTTTGGAACAGAACCAGGAATGTTTCAATACTATTTATAGTGTATACAAGTTTACATCAAGGCTGTACAATTTCTGATTCTCAACAAGGCTTTGATGTTACGAATTGAAAATACTGAAACATTCCGCAGGTCAGGCAACATCTGTAAAGAGAAGAGGAGTTAACACTTCAGGTCTTTGACCTGAAATATTAACACAATTTCTCTTTTCACTAATGTTGCATGGCCTGCTGACTAACCAGACCATTCTGTTTTAATTTCAAATTTCCAATATTTGTGCTTTCCTGCACTAGAATTTTATTTTTATACTAATTATCAGTCAATCATACAATCATACACAGCTAAATAAAAGCAATGAAAAAAAAAGGAATGGAGGCAGGAGCGGTGCATGTCCACCGTATCTACTCCACTTTTCAACGCTATAGGTAATCTTTTAACTCACAACCACTTTTCCATACTAATCCCAACATCTTGATTCCCTCACCTTCCAAAGGTCTATTGATTGGTATCATTAAATGCGCTCAATGACTGAGCCCCAAAAGCCCTATCAAGAAGATCATTCCAAAGATTCGCTAGCTTTTGAGCCAAGAAATTTGTCCTGCCTGGCTAGCCTCTTTTTCTTGAGACTACCAACCAGGGGAAACTTCATTTCTGCAAGATGCCCTTCCGAAATACAAATACTTATAGCCAGTAATAAAACAACCAGCTTTTCCTCAAGATCTGCATAATTTAAAGCATTCGCACTCTCTCTTGAACCTGTCACAGTTTATCCCTTAGTACTCAGGAGGCTAGCTGAACATTATAAGAACCGCTCCTACTCCCAAATGATGCTTATTAAAAGTATAACTGAAATTACAGAGGTTATCCTCCCAATAGTACAGCTTCTATCAGCGAACATGGGATTTTTGTGTCAGACATGTAAACAGAAAGTCACCCATAACAAGTCACTGAGTGCTTAACTGTCTTTAGGCTGATCTCAATCTAGGGTGGGCACCTCTTTGATGATTGCTTGGAATGTCATTGCAAACAGCCATAAGGCAGCCATGCAGATGTTGATCAAATGGGATATGTTATGAAAATTCAAGTCGAGTAGCTCCCTAGCTCTGATTCCAGTGTTCATTGCAAAAACAATATGAACTCTGATGAAATGGCACTCTCAACTCCCTGCCAAACTGAATACCATGTGAGACATAATGGCCAAATGGTTGTCACTCAAATTGAGGATCACCAAATGATAACTTCACGGATTTATTTTAAGGTATCGTCTAGGTCCAAAATATTATCTCAATATTGGATTTCCTTTTCAGATTTTGGATTCATAGATGTCAGGCATTTTAGAGATGGTGACACACGAAGGTACCAAAGTGAAAGATATGTTTCCTTTATGCTCATCAAGGGTTTGTATATGGAGAATTTCACAATGTGTCTATCATGCCAGCACTAACATGACCCATTTAAGTCCATGAAGGTCAAAATGATCGAACATCATAGGGTGTAAAACTACTATTCTGATTCATGGTCTATTGATTCTATCTGTCGCTTTGTAACTCAGTACCTTGCAAATGACACACGAGACATGATTACATGGTCTCTCTCATTACAAATATGTCAATAACAAACTTCAACCACCTCTTGTGATAACAAGGATCTGCAGATGCTGCTTTACCAAAGAAAGACACTAAATGCTAGCGTAACTCAGCAGGTCAGGCAGCATCTCTGGAGAACAACTCTTACAATTACTTCTTTCATATTGATGGTGTTTTGTTTTTATATAGAGACAACATTGTTGTCTCCGTTTATTTATGGTGGAAGACTTTGTGGTCAAGAGAAAAGAGGTAGGGTTAAGGCAACTTGAGTTTGTTATAAGTAAGGTTTATCTTTTGAACCCATTTCACTTAACAAAGATCATTCTGCAGGTACAGGAGATAGGGATACTTGGAAGCTTGAATGAATATAGAAACATAGAAACATAGAAATTAGGTGCAGGAGTAGGCCATTCGGCCCTTCGAGCCTGCACCGCCATTCAATATGATCATGGCTGATCATCCAACTCAGTATCCCGTACCTGCCTTCTCTCCATACCCTCTGATCCCCTTAGCCACAAGGGCCACATCTAACTCCCTCTTAAATATAGCCAATGAACTGGCCTCGACTGCCCTCTGTGGCAGAGAGTTCCAGAGATTCACCACTCTCTGTGTGAAAAAAGTTCTTCTCATCTCGGTTTTAAAGTATTTCCCCCTTATCCTTAAGCTGTGACCCCTTGTCCTGGACTTCCCCAACATCGGGAGCAATCTTCCTGCATCTAGCCTGTCCAAGCCCTTAAGAATTTTATAAGTTTCTATAAGATCCCCTCTCAATCTCCTAAATTCTAGAGAGTATAAACCAAGTCTATCCAGTCTTTCTTCATAAGACAGTCCTGACATCCCAGGAATCAGTCTGGTGAACCTTCTCTGCACTCCCTCTATGGCAATAATGTCCTTCCTCAGATTTGGAGACCAAAACTGTACGCAATACTCCAGGTGTGGTCTCACCAAGACCCTGTACAACTGCAGTAGAACCTCCCTGCTCCTATACTCAAATCCTTTTGCTATGAAAGCTAACATACCATTCGCTTTCTTCACTGCCTGCTGCACCTGCATGCCTACTTTCAATGACTGGTATACCATGACACCCAGGTCTCGCTGCATCTCCCCTTTTCCTAGTCGGCCTAGACTCAGAACTGCTGTAGATTTGGGAGCAACAGCAGCAGGAGTTAAGCAAGAGATACGACTGATTGGCTCTAGCCCAAGTGGGAGAAGTGAAAACAGTTAAAGTAGAGGCCAAGGACAGGCAGACTTTACTCAGAACTGCTGTAGTTTTGGGAGCAACAGCAGCAGGAGGTTAGCAAGAGGTACGACTGATTGGCTCTAGCCCAAGTGGGAGGAGAGAAGTGAAAACAGTTAAAGTAGAGGCCAAGGACAGGCAGACTTTACTCAGAACTGCTGTAGGTTTGGGAGCAACAGCAGCAGGAGTTTAGCAAGAGGTACGACTGATTGGCTCTAGCCCAAGTGGGAGGAGAGAAGTGAAAACAGTTAAAGTAGCGGCCAAGGACAGGCAGACTTTACTCAGAACTGCTGTAGCTTTGGGAGCAACAGCAGCAGGAGCTTAGCAAGAGGTACGATTGATTGGCTCTAGCCCAAGTGGGAGGAGAGAAGTGAAAACAGTTAAAGTAGAGGCCAAGGACAGGCAGACTTTACTCAGAACTGCTGTAGATTTGGGAGCAACAGCAGCAGGAGGTTAGCAAGAGATACGACTGATTGGCTCTAGCCCAAGTGGGAGAAGTGAATATCCTATATTTGAAAATTTTGACAGTAGATAATTTACCACCTTGTTACAATGCGTTTTATACAATAGAATACAATAGAAACGTACAAAATTCTTAAGGGGTTGGACAGGCTAGATGCAGGAAGATTCTTCCCGATGTTGGGGAAGTCCGGAAGGGGTCACAGTTTAAGGATAAGGGGGAAATCTTTTAGGACCGAGATGAGAAATACATTTTTCACACAGAGAGTGGTGAATCTCTGGAATTCTCTGCCACAGAATGTAGTTGAGGCCAGTTTTTTGGCTATATTTAAGTTAGATGTGGCCCTTGTGGCTAAAGGGATCAGGGGGTATGGAGAGAAGGCAGGTACAGGATACTGAGTTGGATGATCAGCCATGATCATATTGAATGGCGATGCAGGCTCGAAGGGCCGAATGGCCTACTCCTGCACCTATTTTCTATGTTTCTATGTTTTGCAAAGGATTCAAATGGCGATCCAGACCACTTTGAGTCTCTTCACTCAATGTCACTGAAAATAATTTGCTTTCACATTTTACATGAAGGTTAAAGAAAGTGTGTCATACAGCACAGGCCAACTTGCCCATGTCAACTAAAATGCCCAATCTACATATGTTTATCCCATATCCCTTTAAACCTATCCATGCACCTATCCTAATCTATCTATCTATCTATCTATCTATCTATCTATCTATCTATCTATCTATCTATCTATCTATCTATCTATCTATCTATCTATCTATCTATCTATCTATCTATCTATCTATCTATCTATCTATCTATAACTAAAACTCTGATTTTGTATTCTTCCGGTATGCGCGGTCTTTCTATTTGCGCAAAAACGGTTTGCGATAGCGCTACAATTTTTCGCCTGTTCACTCACCGTTCTCGTGTGCTGCGAGTGCACCAAGTTTCGTTCCGATCGGTTGAATGTCGTAAAAGTTAGCGAGGTTTAAAAATCTTAAAAACAGCACCTACACAAATCAATCTCTTCTCCTGCCAGTCAGCGCTGCGTGGATTAGTCTCTTCCCCTGTCACTCCCGGGGACGGTCCGCCCCTTCCTGCGCCATCACGTCTTTACTGGAGCTGAGGATGGCCGGCGAAGGTTTCTAACCGGACACAATTTTCTGAGGGACATGAAGCGACCCAACGCAGCCCAGCCCCAAGCAGCCCTGCCCCAAGTAGCCCGACCCCAAGCAGCCCAGCCCCAAGCAGCCCAGTCCCAAGCAGCCCAGCCCCAAGCAAGCCAGCGTCAGAGGCCCTGCCCAGCCCAACATGGGAGATCCAGCCCAGAGTCGGAGACCCATCCTAGCCCAACCCAGCCCAGTCGGAGACCCAGCCCAGCCCAAAGTCAGAGACCCAGCCCAGCCCGGAGTCAGAGATGTTGTCGATGTCGCCAAACGGAAAGCGGAGACTCTGATCCCGGCGGAGGAGAACGACCAGCGACCAGCGCCCCTGTGAGTCCCCATCGCACTGCCAATTCCAACCACTACCCCTCTGGCCCCCCTCGCTGGCTCCTCCCCCCCTCCCCGTGATGCCCCCCTCTCCCCCATGGCTTTTCCCAATCTTTTCTCCGAGCTCACTCCCCCCCCTCCCACACACTCCTCTCCCCCCACAACTCCCCCCAGCCCACACACCCCTCTCCCCACACACAACCCCCCCCCCCCTGTGTAATACACAGAAATTGGAACAAATGAATTTCTGCTCACTTTTAAAGTCTTGATTGGGTATTGAATATAGGGGAGAATACGTGTTCGGCACGGACTAGAAGGGTCGAGATGGCCTGTTTCCGTGCTGTAATTGTTATATGGTTATACTGTAACATCACCTCAGCTGCCAGGCAAAATATACACTGTGAGAGATGGTTCACCATCCAAAGTGTAAAGATTTACAACATGGCTCTGATTATGTTCTTGTATAATGTTTTTGATACAAGTTTTAGTATTTTTAAAAACCATTGATTTTAAAGTGGAGATGCTGGTGAAGTGCTCTCCCACAATTATTAGCCTGATAAATTGGTTTTGGAAGGTTATTTTCCTTCGAATATTTGTAGTAAATATATGTTATCGTGTCACTGGCAAAACTTCATAAGATTGCTTAGTAAACATTGAGAACAGTAGGAAGAATAGTATTCTTTTACAAACAAATAAAATCTGCAACATCAGAACATCATAATATATTTGCTAAAAATATATTCAGGCCTATATATAGAAACATTAAATCAAGGGTTACCTTGACATTCTGTTTACAAAGGTCAGTGTTTTTGGTCCACAATGTACAGATGACAACTGAACTATCATGACAAAGGCAAAGGTCAGACACAAGCTGATTGGTGATAGAACTATCAAATTAACCAGTCGATATGGAGTAGTCAATTCTCCAGAGGTTTTCACTGGGCAAATACCATCTAGTCAATACTCATCGCGGAAATAAGGAACTATAGCAATCGTTACATGAGGCATTTCCATGAAATGTGAATTGTTGTTTCCCATACCCCAAAACATGCTTTATTGTTCACTAATGTGTTCTGAAATGCAAAATTCTACAATTATACAAGAGCAAAAAATAAACCCAACGGTGAATTAAAGCAGACATTATATATTTACTTTAATGCATTCGAACAAAAGGCAGCAGTTAGATTGGTGATGTTAGTGAATTTTAATGTCATGCAGTAGCAAGAGCTTTCAGAAAGCAGCATCTGGATTGGTGTGTGAGTCTATTTCAATGTCAGAGTGTAGCAGGAGCTTTTAGATGATAGCATCTGGATTGGTGGAGTGAGTCTATTTCCGAGAGGTAGCAGGAGATTTCAAAAGGCAACAGTTAGTTTCGTTGAGACCTCATGGGGCAGGGGTGAGCTGTACAAGAGGGTTGGGTTGCACCTGAACTGGAGAGGAACCAATATCCTGGCAGGCAGGTTTGATAATGCTACACAGTTGGGTTTAAACTACATTAGCAGGCATTGGGTGCAATACAGGACTGAGGCAGGCAAGAGGTGGAAGGAAGCCGGTACGGAAGGTGATGAAAGAAGGTTCAGTGGACAGAATAGGAAGGAGCACAGCAGGGAGCATGGAAGGACTGTTAACTTGAATTGCATTTATTTTAATAGACAATAGACAATAGGTGCAGGAGTAGGCCAGTTGGCCCTTCGAGCCAGCACCGCCATTCAATGTGATCATGGCTGATCATCCACAATCAGTACCCAATCAGTTCCTGCCTTCTCCCCATATGCCCTGACTCCACTATCTTGAAGAGCCCTATCTAGCTGTCTCTTGAAAGTATCCAGAGAACCGGCCTCCACCGCCCTCTCAGGCAGAGATTTCCATAGACTCACAACTCTCTGTGAGAAAAAGTGTTTCCTCGTCTCCGTTCTAAATGGCTTACTCCTTATTCTTAAACTGTGGCCCCTGGTTCTGGACTCCCCCAACATCAGGAACATGTTTCCTGCCTCTAGCATGTCCAAACTCTTAACAATCTTATATGTTTCAATAAGATGCCCTCTCATCCTTCTAAACTCCACAGTGTACAAGCCCAGCCGCTCCATTCTCTCAGCATATGACAGTCCCACCAATCCGGGAATTAACCTTGTAAACCTACGCTGCACTCCCTCAATAGCAAGAATGTCCTTCCTCAAATTAGGGGACCAAAACTGCACACAATACTCCAGGAGCGCAGGAGGATGAGCAGTGATCTTATAGAGGTAAATAAGGTAATGAGGGAAATAGATAGGATGAATGCAGTCTTTTACCTAGAGGAGGGGAATCAAGAACCAGAGGACATATGTTTAAGGTGAGGGGAGAAAACTTTAATACGGACCTGAGGAGCAACGTTTCTCACACAGAGGGTGACGGGTAGATGGAAGTAACTGCCAGAGGAGGTATGCAGGTACTATAACAAAATTTAAAATACATTCAGACATGGACATGGATAGGAATGTTTTAGATGGATATGTGCCATGCAGGTAGGTGGGACTAATGTAGATGGGCCGGCTTTGGCAAGTTGGGCTGAAGGGTCTGTTTTCATGCTGTATGACTCTATGACTTTATTTCTTCACATTTCATGATGAAAGATAACCAATTAGCCAGTTGCTTGCAAAATCACTGAAAGTACTTAGGTTGCAATTTTGCACACCATTCTTAGTCACTTTCAAAACCCAAAGGATAACCATTTATTGAAATCAGTCTGTCATGGAAATTTGTAATATTATGCAAATTGGCGGGGATTCCCATACGCTGCAAGATTAATTTCATACTGTGCATTATTTACCTGTAGTTATAATTCCCTTTGGCATTTTTATTTTTAGAATCCAACTAAAGTGTGAAACTATGTGTCTTTGTTTTGAGAATGCAGTAACTTGATTCTGTGATTACTCAGATTAAATGACGAAAGGGTAAAATTACTGAATTTGTCTGAAAATAATTCAGACAGATAAACTTTTTGAGTTTGATTGATGATACTGGAGTGTGTGTGCACTGCCTTGTCAAATCATGCGGAGGTTGGACGACTGATGAAATTGACCTTTGTTCCCATGCTACAGTCGTCTTGTGGCATAACCTTAGTTTGCTTGACAGCCCACAATTAGAAAGTCTAAGCAGTTCATCTCTATAATACAATGGATCCAAAAGAATTTGATATGTTAATTTAAATACAGAAGCAAGTAACAAGAACTCTATGAGGTCTTAAATGTCATCTTGTGTTACGCATGACAACATCTGATTGACTGAATTTCACATTTCCGATTTAGCTGTCTTCTTTACAGTATCATCTCTGAATGTTGTACAGAAATATAGCTTTTATACAGACAGTTCTGAATTTTAGACTAGACCTCTCAATACTACACTGTTGTCACCCAACCCTATCTCATGCTCAGTCTTGTTGAAGACAATCAGCCATTTATAGGCAAGATTATAAAACAAATGTGAAATATTATGGCTAAATCACATTTGGTTATGTCTAATTTCATGGACTTGGAAAAAACCTTTAGTTGAAAATTCTGAATAAATGTCAATATTCATTGTGTATGGATGTCACAATATTAACTGTTTAGTTTTTACAATTTTGGAATTTTTGATCAAAAAACAAAAAGTGGTGGAGTAACACAGCAGGTCAGGCAGCATATCTGGAAGACACATTTTAGGTCGTGACACTTCTTCCTGAAACATCGTCAATTCATGTCTTCCAGAGATGCGGAATAATTAAAAAAGCTGAAAAATGTGTGCAGGCCAATTAAAACTTCCATCTAAATTTTGAGCAGAATTAAAATTACTTATGAACAGCATCTAAGCTATTTCAATTTATTCTCAAAATGTTTATAGAATATCCTGTTTTGCTAAATTTAAACCATTAATTTTAAGTCAGGTTCTGTATATTTTCAATGATAAAAAAAAAATTCTAAAGTATTCATCAGCATCTTCAAAACTCATACATTACAATTTTTCAATGCTCAGCTACTTTTCTATGGAATGTACTTAACACTGATGTATTGACCTTAATTTGTAGTAAAAGTAATGTGATATCAGAACCGCATTAATTGTTTAGCTACAATTAGTGGTAGGTTTTCATTGACTGTCGGATATTATCTGCATTCAATGGAAAGGTTGTGATTGAATGCATTCAGGTGTGCCAGTTCATTTGAACATGATTAGAAATAGCTGGTAATTTTTAATATAACATAAAAATGTTGATTTACTTTTATTGCAGTAAGGTTAATGTAAGATGTTTTCTTACTTTATATGTGGTACCCTGCTGAAATTTCTAATAAACCAATACAAATATTAAGTATGAATTGGCTTAAATAATTATATATAAATGGATATACCTGGACAAGTTATTAATTTTCAGAACTTTAAGAAACAATGGCATCCATGTCATGAAAAAGATGTGTAATCTGACAATCCTAATATGATGAAAACCTGCTTAGAATGAAAATATTTGTACTTTTCACGTGATTGCTGCTGAGATGGTCTAGATGAGAAACTGGATTTTAACCAAAGGGAGGCCTTTTAATAGCATCCAGGCTTGTCCTTAATGTTGATTTATGTACTTTATACTGGAATCGTATGTTAATGGTCACAAAATTCCACCTGGTAAAAAGACTAAAATTATAATGTGATCTCTGAGGTCTAATACTAAGAATTAGATTCGGCTCAATTCCGTTTATTGCACCAGAAAATTCCTAAACATGATTGAGGACTCGAATTAACCATTACCTGGGTGGTTAACAATGTAGCTGAGGCAAATATTGGAAATATAGACATTAGAAACATGTATTTTATATGATATGAAAGGGATGGTAGTAATGATAAAATACTTTTAAAATTTTGGGCTAAATGTATTAAAAGAGCGGGCCTGAAAGTAAATATTGGCAGAAAAAGACGCAGTGCTGGAGTAATTCAGCGTGTCAGGCAGCATCTGTGGAGAACATGGATATATGATGTTTTTGGTTGGAAGCCTTCTTCAGTCTGTTACCCCAGCAATTTGTGTCTTTTTTTGTAAACCAGCAGCTGCATTTTCATGTACTTCAAGTAAATATTGGCATTGAATTTGAATACATCTGTTAATCTGAGCTTGTTCAAATTTCAGCTGGGTACCATATATAAAGTAATAAAATATCTTACATTAACCATACTGCAATAAATGTAAATCAAAATGTTTTTGTTGATTTACAAATTACCAGTTATTTCTAAGCTTGTTCAAATGAACTGCAATTTTCCAATTCTAAGTAAACTAATGTGACATGTCAAGGCATTGGAAGCTGAAGCAATTGAGATTGTGACAAGATTATGGCAACAAGCATATGTTTGTCTTTCTGAATTTATTCATGTGTGTATATATTTATATAATAGTATATGGACACACTGATGCCTACTATGTTCTGTTGTGCTGAAGCAAAGCAAGAATTTCATTGTCCTATCACGGACACATGACAATAAACTCACTTGAACTCACTTGAACTTGAAATGGCTCAAGGAGGAAAAACAAAAAGAGAAAGATCTAAAAGATCACAGCGACTATAAGATAAACAGAGAAATAGAAAAATAAACAATAACTGGAGAAAATGCAAGAAAATATATGCAGGAGCTGGTGATTGAAAATAATGAATTAAATATAATCAAAAGGCAGTGTAATTATAACACGAGAAAAGCAAACATTAAAGAAGATGTAAACTGCTAACCTTGTCTCACTATAATTTGTGCAAATCTACGTCACTTCACATACAGCATTCTGGAAGAGAAATTCCCAAGGATAGGTGATATCACTTAAGAGATGGAGAGACTGAGGTATATAGTAGCTTGAGAATTAAAGATACTCCTCTAGTTAAAGAGTTTAAATAAATGTTGAACAGGTACCATAGGTGTGAACCTGCTAAAGATAAACAGCAATTAGATATCAAATCTGAAGCTAAAAGGCAATTAAAGAAAAATAGGCTAACCAGAACTTCACCTTCAATAAATGTAGCGTTTGGTTAACTTTGCCTTTTGGTTAATTAAGATGCATAACAAAGTAATGAAACTCCAAGGCAGCAGTATCTAAATTGCAGACTGGCTTGGTACATATCCTTTCCTACAAGGAGGAGAATGTTCCGCGTCAGTTATGCAAAGATTGCTAAGTCAGTGACCACTGGTAAGGTCCCAATATCCTCAAAGTTGAATTTACTTTCAGATTCTACTTCTCATTACTCTATGTTTTCTCCAAGTTGGAATCTGTAGATAATATAACCATGTGCCTAAAATGAAATACTAACAGTTGAATCCATAATAACACAGTGGCAAAATCGGCAATATCTAACTTTTAGAAGATCGATTTATATCGTACTGACAAGCCTCAGGTTTCCAGATTCAGCAAAATTGGAAGGTGAAATAAGGATTTCTTACAAATAGAGACATTTCTGGGTCATACTCTATCTGTAAAGGATGGTTTTAAGGTTTAAATGCACCTAAATGGTTGCATCAATTGATACATGCAAAGGGTAGAAATTACCAATTTGATGATGTGTTTGAGACGCCACATTTCACTGGTGCCTGACTGCTAAATGAGCATTGTTCGTATTCTTTACTGCAGGGATTGAAGCCAGGAAGTAATGGAGCCAGGATGTAATGCAGGTACGATGGGTTTCTGCAAGAAGGACTGTAATGGGAAGAACATTGGTGACATAATGACAAATAAATTTGAACTTGAACTTGAACTTGAGTAGAACCAGACCTGCAAAGATGTCTGCAAGAAAGAATGGGTGCTAAGGGTGCTGCAAGAAGGATCGGATGGGAAGGTGTCCATAAGTAGGATCAAGGATGGAAAGCGGGTCCGCTTGAAGAATTGACGGTTGGAAAAGTGTTTGCAAGAAGTAATCTGGAGTGGGATGGCTGTCTTCAGGAATGATCAGGGCCTCGGTTCAGGATGGTATTCAAATAACTCGATGGGGTGACACAAGAGGCTGCAGATGCTGGAATCTTGGGCAAAAAAACAAACTACTAGGGATACTCAGTGGTTAAGCAGCATTGAAGAAACTCGGTGACGCTGTCTTACCTGCTGAATTCCACCAGCAGTTTATTTTTTGAAGATGGACACAAAATGATGGAGTAACTCAGCGTTGAATCGATGATGTTTCGGGTCGAGACCCTTCTTCAGACTAAGTCAGGAGAGTGGGAAATTAGAGATATGAAAAGGTACAAAGAACAAATTAATGAAAAGTATGAAAAGAACATATCAGAGCTAGCAAAGATGATCAAGGAAAGGTGGAGCCCCACAATGGTCCATTGTTGGCACTGGAGAAGGTGATAACAAAGTGAAATAAAGCAGGTTGGCAGTAGGACAACTTGCGTGGGGGAGGGACGGAGAGAGAGGGAATGCGAGGGTTACTTGAAATTGAACAAAACAATACTCATACTGCTGGATTGTAAGCTGCCCAATCAAAATATGAGGTGCTGTTCCACCAATTTGCATTTGGCCTCACTCTGACAGTGGAGGAGGCTCGGAACCGAAAATGATTTGAGCTTCACAAGGTGGGTGCGTGTGGAGATTGGGAGTCAAGGGATTGGAGATAGAAATTACAGAATCACTGAATAGACCATTCCAATGGACAGTCCCACGGATATCACACCTAGGAAAAGCATTGTATGTGCATGGAAAACCTGTACTCTGCATGAGGAGGACTCGAGGGTGGGGATTTCAAATAATGAAATGGATGTTTTATACTTCCTTCATATGGGTCCCAAAACACCATTATGAAAACCAGGTTGACCTGAGAGTGCCCTGAGCTGCTTACACATCCAAGTGATGCAGCTGATAGAGCTGCTGCCTCATAATGCCAGCGACCCAGGTTCCATGCTGACCTCAGGTTCTCTGTCTGTGGAGTTTGAATGTTCTTCCTGTGACCATGTTTCCTCAGGATGCTTTGTTTTCCTCTGACATACTAAAGACATGCAGAATTAATTGACCCCTGTAAATTAGCCCAAATGTATGAGGCGTGGCTAACAAAGTAGCATAACACAGTGCATTCAGAAAGTATTCAGACCCCTTTACTTTTTCCACATTTTGTTACGTTACAGCCTTAATCTAAAATTGATTAAATTCTTTTTTTTTATCATCAATCTACACACAATACCCCAGAATGAAGAAGCAAAAACAGGTGTTTAGAAATTTTTGCAAAGTAATTAAAAAGAAATAACTGAAATATCACATTTACATAAGTATTCAGACCCTTTGCTATGACGCTCAAAATTGAGCTTAGGTGCATCCTGTTTCCTTCGATTACCCTTGAGATGTTTCTACAACTTGATTGGAGTCCACCAGTGGTAAATTAAATTGATTGGACATGATTTGGAAAGGCACACACCTGTCTATATAAGGTCCCACAGTTGACAGTGCATGTCAGAGCAAAAACCAAGCCATGAAGATGAAGAAATTGTCTGTAGACCTCCGAGACAGGATTGTGTCGAGACACAGATCTGAGGAAGGGTATAAAACAATTTCTGCAGCATTGCAGGTCCCGAAGAGCACAGTGGCCTCTGTCATTCTTAAATGGAAGAACTTTGGAACCACCAGGACTCTTCATAGAGCTGGCCGTCCGGCCAAACTGAGCAATCAGGGGAGAAGGGCCTTGGTCAAGGAGGTGACCAAGAACCCGATGGTCACTCTGACAGAGCTCCAGAGTTCCTCTGTGGAGATGGGAGAAGCTTCCACAAGGACAACTATATCTGCAGCAGTCCACAAATCATGCCTTTATGGTAGAGTCGCCAGTCGGAAACCACTCCTCAGTAAAAGGCACATGACAGCCCGCTTGGAGTTTGCCAAAAGGCATGAGAAACAAGATACTGATCAAACCAAGATTGAACTCTTTGGCCTGAATGCCAAGCGTCACGTCTGGAGGAAACCAGGCACCGCTCATCACCTGGCCAATACCGTAACTACGAAGCATGGTGGTGCAGCATCATGCTGTGGGAATGTTTTTCAGGGGCAGGAACTGGGAGACTAGTCAGGATCGAGGGAAAGATGAACGGAGCAAAGTACAGAGATATCCTTGATGAAAACCTGCTCCAGAGCGTTCAGGACCTCAGACTGGGGCGGAGGTTCACCTTCCAACAGGACACAGCCAAGACAACGCAGGAGTGGCTTAGTGCCAAGTCTGTTAATGTCCTTGAGTGACCCAGCCAGAGCCCGGACTTGAACCTAATCGAACATCTCTGGAGGGACCTGAAAATAGCTGTGCATCGACGTTCCCCATCCAACCTGACAGAGCTTGAGAGGATCTGCAGAGAAGAATGGGAGAAATTACCCAAATACAGGTGTGCCAAGCTTGTAGCGTCATTCCCAAGAAGACTTGAGGCTGAAATCGCTGCCAAAGGTGCCTCAACAAAGTACTGAGTAAAGGGTCTGAATACTTATGTAAATGTGATATTTCACATTTCTTTTTAATTACTTTGCAAAAATTTCTAAACACTGGTTTTCGCTTTTTTATTATGAGGTACTGTGTGTAGATTGATGTAAAAAAAATGAATTTAATCAAATTTAGAATAAGGCTGTAATGTAACAAAATGTGGAATAAGTGAAGGGGTCTGAATACTTTCTGAATGTACTGTATAAAATTCATGGTGCTAGTGTAAATGAGTGATGGTTGGCATGGACTTGGTGGGCCAAAGGGCCTGTTTCTAAGCTGTACCTTTAAATTAAACTCGATTGTAATGCTCAAAAAGATGCTTTGTAATGGGAATGCTGGAAATCATGTTGGGGAACAAGGGTGAATCAGTTGGAAAATGCCATTTGAATTTATAGAGTGATGCAAAGTGACCTGTAAATGGCTGTGACTATGTTCTACTCTAAGTAAAGTAATCTTTCGGTCAAGTAATGCAGAAAAGAATGTGTATTTTTATACCGGCTATACTTTGTATCATGGCACTGAAATAAAAACTAAAAAGTGAATGCAGCCTTAGAAGATCAATGCTTCAATCATTAAAATAATGCCAATCTTGTCAGGGTCTCCCTATATTTTAACAAGTTTTGGAGTTTATTGTTACCTTACTCTTACATTTATCTTATTCAACAGCCCCAGTGAACTTGACATCAAAAACAGCTACTGTATTGACATGGCCTCTGGGCAAATAGGGATGTTTTGACAGATAACTGTATTTCACCTCCACACAAGCTTTCTCAGCAGGTGTTATAGCAGTACTCTGTGGCCACGCTGCCAATGTACTTTATGAAATGCCCAATTCACTGTGGTAATTCCATCTCCCAAGCAAAGATTAGTTCTTTTTTGCTCAGATATAACAATGTCAGAAGAGATGCTCGGGGGATTATCAAATCATCTATCACTTTACAACATTTTGTAATTTCTTTGAATACTGCAGCTTCCACCCTACCGCACACAGCCACAATATTCTAAATATGGATGTTACACCAACATTTTCATTGAATTACTGCAATTTTAAAAGTCAGAATTATGATTAAATCATTGATTCTTTGAGAATACAGAAGTATCTTTCTCACGTTCCTCCTAGGGCAACAGGAATCAAGGGATATGGGGAAAAAGCAGGAATGGGGTACTGATTTTAGATGATCAGCTATGATCATATTGAATGGCGGTGCTGGCTCGAAGGGCCGAATGGCCTACTCCTGCACCTATTTTTCTATGTTTCTATATTTCTATGTATAATTCAATATCATTTTAGAAAAGATGCTACAGGATAGTTTTCTGCATTTGGAGAAAAATGAATTATAGTTACTTATAAATAAATATTCCCGTCTTGCTAGAAGAAATTCTCCTCAAAACTGAATGCTCTTTGCTTCCGGGAAGGAGGTTATGAAAGGCACTATATAAATTCAAGTCTTCCTTTCTTTACCATTTGCAAGTGCCCCCTCCAGTAATAGTCTGCTGCAGCCGATTAATCAATTCAAGACTGATGGAACTGTTTGCAGTCAATTTTCACAATAGTCACCATCCCTTGCCAACAGCTGTCTTAAATTTTGTTTTCTATATAATGTACTCTTCTCAGTAACCAGCACAGTGTGACAACTTGTCTCCTGAAAGATGATCTTACTTGGCAGAGAGAAATGTTGGCTTGAAGTTCAGCGAAGAATTAGTTTACAATTCCTCGGCTGGATGAAAAATAAAACACAACTCATGAGATGATTCCCTTTGTGCTACATGAGCTGCAAGTAAGGACTAGGTGAAAACCCAGCAAATGGATTTTAATATGGGGATGTGTGAGGTTGTGTAGTTCATTCAGAAGAAACAAAAGGGGATTTATTATCTACAGGTAAATGGAGAAAGACAAACTTGAAAATTGTTATCTCCTCCAGGTCATTAGTGTAAATAGTAAACAATTAATTGTCAAGGACCAATTCCTCCAACTTAATAAGGACCCATTCTTTCCATCTTTTTACTTACTATGTGTGGCCAATTTTCATTCCACACTTGCACGCTTCCTCCAATATATTGGGCTATTAATTAATTCATGAGCTGCTTTTGGAATAGCTTGTCACATACCCTTTAGAAATTGAAATTCACCATATTTACAGGTCCCTTGCTATCAAATGTACTTGCTACATCCTGAAAACATTCACGCAAGTTTGTCAAACGTGATTTACCTTTCGTAAAACACATGTTGATTTAGCTTTCCTGAATTATTAATAGAACCTCTGATTATTGACTCAAACATCTTTCTAACAATAGGTGTTACACTGTGTTTAAGAAGGAACTGCAGATGCTGGAAAATCGAAGGTACACAAAAATGCTGGAGAAACTCAGCGGGTGCAGCAGCATCTATGGAGCGAAGGAAATAGGCAACGTTTCGGACAGAAACCCTTCTTTTGAAGAAGGGTTTCGGCCCGAAACGTTGTCTATTTCCTTCGCTCCATAGATGCTGCCGCACCCGCTGATTTTCTCCAGCATTTTTGTCTACATCCACTGGCTCTCCCTTGTCCATTTTCCGAGTTACATCCTGAAAAACTTCCAGAAGATTAGTTAAGCATAATTTCCACTTCGTAAATCCATGCTGACTCTGACCAATCCTGTTACTGCTATCCAAATGTGCCGCTATTTCATCTTTCCTATAGCTCTTGAAACATCGTAAATTGACAGTGAAATAACAGCACATGCTAAGAGGGCACTGGTTTCCTTTGCTTTCAGCATTGTGTCAGTTTGCTTCCAATATACTGGATGGAGTGTGAATGCATATCTTTATTGTTTATGCACTATTTATAAAATTTGAAACTGGTGCATCACACAAGCATATTGCATTGTAGACAGCAGAAATTATATCATTCTCAGTGTAAACATTTTTATTTGCTGCTACAACAATTCAGCTGGAGTCTGTAATTAAACATGCCTGCAAAACAAAGCATTTAGCAACCGGTTGAACCAGGTTCAATGGCAATGTGAAAACCATGATTATATGCAAAAGTATGGAAGGCCACCACAGTATACATCAGGATATAGGAAATAAGGGGTGATGACGTCAGTGTTAGGTTTAGTACTTCGGGAGGTTGAATAAAACAGGCAAATTGAATAAGGCAGATTAAAGAAAACAGATCTTCCAGTCGTTATTTCCAGTTTAATTGATTCTTTATTGAAGTAGTTGTACAAACAAAGAGAAGAATATACCAGGTTCTCCTTATTCTCATACAAGTTGTAGCTTTCTGTTCTTACCATCTGGTGAGAACTGTGTTCTCTCCACCTTACGTGCCTGATCTGATCTGGTCACTCCCTGTCCAATATGATATCTGTAACGCCCCTCTATGCATCAAATGCCTGCCCCCAAGTGTTCAAAATAATACTGCTAGTAATATCTAGACAAAATAATATAATATGCCAACAGTAGTTAGCCTAAAAATAAATGGCTCCTATACTAATAGTTGTTATTAGATACTTTTGAAGTAATTGCATTCTTTCCCATCACTATTTGTGACATAAACACTCTTTAGTATTTTTCCATTCTTTCATTTACTTTATGACAATAAAGACAAACCTCTGCATCTGTTCTGCATGTTTTTCCCTGCCTGCGAGACATACATAAAACTGTACCTTCCAATATTAGCTAAATTCTACATGTTTGTACAAAATTGTGGAAGGAGGTTGTTTTGAAAGGTCAAATTCCTTCAGCCTTCGTGTTTTGCAATCAGATTAGCTGTGATCAGGTCCATAATGTACATATAATTTGCTGGTTTTCAACCAAAACCACGTTTGGCTCTCATGTGACCAATCTTTGATGTAACATTACCTTTCCTGAGCATGATGAAAAATTGAATCAAAAACTGACATGGAAATGGTAAGTCTACAAATATTATAGTTGAGTATAAAGTATTTATAGTCTATAAATATTTTACAAATCTTATGGACCATAAGAATGGGAGAGTAGAGTGAAAATTTGTGCAATGAGAATGAAACTTTCTGTAGAGTGCAGGAAAGCCCCCAAATAGAACTGAAATAAATTACTCTTCTACTTATTCAAAGAAGAGGCTGGCATTTCTTAAGCTATAGAAGGTCTCTTAAATGCTCTTTAATTTATATAACGTAATTGAGGTTGAAGGCTAAATTGCTGTATGTTTTAGTTATAGAATCCTATTTTAATAACATCAAATATTACATTTATCCAAACATGGACTGCAAAGTGACAATGCTGATGAAATAATTAACACAAATCTGCCAAAAATCAGGGAAATGCCTTTACAAAAAAGCAAGAAAAAATGAATTCAAAACGCAATGAATATCAACCAAATGATCATAATGATTACTTGGAAAACATTAGTGGCACAAGTCCGAAAACAAGTGTCTAACTTACTTTCAGACAATAGATAGCTCTAAGAAGGGAAACATTGAACATAGGTAAATCTGCAAAGTATCAACTAGACTACATGGCAATTTTTGCCTTCATGCTATGTTCAAGTGCCTATCTGAGCACATAAATCTAGGGTTACGCATCATTAGTCCTGATCGAATGACTCATTGCAAAATGTCCTTTGGAAACTAACTATCTCAAAGCACTATTTCAAGAAGAGCAAATATTCTGCAGGCTTCTGCATCCCTTTTTCAACCAACACCACCTAAAGCAGATAAAATTGGTTGTCATTATCTTGCTCCATGATGATTCACATAACAAAAGAAACTGGACAATGCCTTCATTCTGTGAGTTCTAAGTTAACATAAAAAACATCGAAAATAGGTGCAGGAGTAGGCCATTCGGCCCTTCGAGCCATCACTGCCATTCAATATGATCATGGCTGATCATCCAAAATCAGTACCACATTCCTGCTTTCTCCCCATATCCCTTGATTCTGTTAGCTCTAAGAGTTATATCTAACTCTCACTTGAAAACATCCAGTGAATTGGCCTCCACTGCCTTCTGTGGCAGAGAATTCCACAAATTCACAACTCTGGGTGAAAAAGTTTTTCCTCAAGTTAAGCATAAATGTAAATTACATTATATCTGGAAAATCATATTTTAAGTCCACGTGTAGATCTTTTCAGCTATCCCACCTTTGGTGAGTTATATTTCTGTGGTGAGTTTTGAAAATCTTCACTGTTATGAGACCCAACACAAGCTTAAGGAACAATAATTCATCTTCCATCAGGGCACACTGATACTTTGCAGCCTTCAGGAATCAATATCAAACTCTCTAACTTTAGCTAATATGCTCTTTCTTCCTCTCTATATAAGAACCACATCTGACTGTCATCCTTTTTTCCTTTTCCTCTCTGGGTTTTAGCCTGGAATATCCAGCATGCCAGAATCACACCAGCAACCTTACACAACCGTAGTAGCTTAATCTCATCCCAAATGCCATCTTCCATCACTCCATGAGAGAAATTCTCTGCTACATAGAATAACTTATTTCTCTTTTTCACAGGTCTATGAAGGTTCCTTCATCTGGAATGCTAACTGTTTCCCTTTCCATTGAAGTTGCCAGAAATACTTAATTTTTCCAGCCTTTTCCATTTTCAATTTTTATATCACACTGGCTGAGTATTTTTTATCCTACTTGTCCAAGTTTAGCCTGTTGGGCAGGTTCCACCACCTGTCCATCAGCAATATATTACTGAGATCAAGTTTAATTTGTTGGGTAACTGCCATTCTTAAGCCATTTTGACATCCTATCAGAGATGTTCCCCTTTATTCTGTGCAACCCACACCAAACTTCTCTCTTACCCAGTTTAGTTTAGTTCAGTTTTGAGATACAGCTCTACCAGCTGTGCCACTGTAAACTCTGACAAAGGGCCACAGACCCAACATTGTCTGAACATAGCCTGACCTGCTGAGTTTTTTTGTTTTTCTGTTTTTACTGCACTTTTCTTTACCTGGGAAACACTGCAGGACAGCAATGTGTAAAAGTGGATATGTACAGGTATAGTTTAATCAGAAGGTGACGCTCAAGTATTTCATGTGCAATATTCAGTTTCACTGGCTTCAACAGGGCTGACATTCAGGTGAATCATAAAGAGCATGTGACACTCAAGTGCTAGTTTTCTGTTCGTGCAGTGGCATTGTTCTAAGTGCGTAGAAAGGAACTGCAGAAGCTGGTTTAGACTGGATAGACATAAAATGCTGGAGTAACTCAGCAGGACAGGCAACATTGCTAGATAGAAGGAATGGGTAATGGTTCGGGTCGAAATCCTTCTTCAAACTCTGAAGAAGGGCCTCGACCGAAACGTCACCCATTCCTTCTATCCAGAGATGCTGCCTGTCCCGTTGAGTTACTCCAGCATTTTATGTCTATCTTTCTAAGTGTTCCATGGTGTGGGAGAATTTTTACTCATGGGAGTTAGCTTTAAACATTTGCAAGCATACTCTCAGTGATTCGTTGTGAAAATTGATTATCAGAGCTGTTGATATTGCAAATCTGTATTTATTCATAACTCAAAAATGTTTGTAAACTGCAGCTTGAGCATCAACTTTGAATCTACCCTTCGTAATACTCCGAAATTGCTATAGAATCACATGCCAGATAATTACAGATGAGGAAGACCATTTGATACATAGCTCACTCATCCAGAGAGATTGTTAAGTTTCCTATTTCAACATTAAACTGTTTCATAAAAAATTCAAGTTTCAGCTTCACTGCTCTTTAAATCCATGCCAGACATCAATTATCAATCTTCACAATGTTATAACATCATTCAACAACCATTTTGAGAAAAAAAAAGGTAAATTAATAGCAGCAACAACCTTCCTTACATGTGAAATTTAAAAAAATGAAGCTTCTAATGTTTATTATGTTTCACTTCATAACATTTCTTTGAATGGTGTTATTACATAAATATTTAAGATGTTCATGTCGAATCCCTCCGCCTAATTTCTAGAGACATTAGCCTGATTACTTTGAAATATGAAAAAGGGGTTTGGAATAATCCTTTAATTACTGACAATTAGTTCCTAATGTTTTTCCAGTTTGAGTTGAATTTCAAGTAGTTAGTTAATTTGTCAGATGCTACAAATTTCAAAATCGTAAATGCAGCAGCTCACAAAGAAATACTCCATATGAATACTATATTAAAGAAGGGTTAGAGGGGTACACTTGGATTCTAAATTTTCCTTCCAGAACAGTAAAACAATGTTAACTTAATCGGAGCTATGTCTATTATTAGTGTTTTAAGAATGAAAATAATTCCTGTTGTAATTTAGAATTTATTTATACATTGACATCCTCGCAGACATTTGACAAATAATATTTGTGTGCTCATCATTCCTTATTCTTATTTATATCTGATATGTTGAGGGTTAATTTAACACTTCTTTTGAGCTACATTTTATAGGGTTTATAAATTTGTACTGGGATAGAAATGCATGATGAATCTGCAGTGATTTGACATAACAATGGACACACACAAGATTTGTAATCCCATTTTATGATTCTGATTTCAGCATCAATATTGCACTAACTGCATTTGCTTATCATTCACAGATATTTCTCAGCTATTTCTGGCGCATTGCTTTGGTAATTTTGTGAGCAGCTACCACTTTAAGTATTGAAATATAATAAACACCTGCATCTTATTCTTTTTTAAAGTGCACCTGTGTAAAACCAGTGCTGCTGTAAACTGCCCTTTTCTCGCAAAATTTTATTGAATAACATTGTAACACCGTGAATTTTATTAATATTTGATCTATAGAATTAACTTAAAGTTTAATGCGTCAAATTATTTTTTATGAAACAATTTGACTATTTGGCCCTAATCAAAGTAACGGCTGTATTTCTTAAAGTATAGATGGTGCATCAATGGATTTCTACCATTGACAAGGCAGAATTCACGAGTGAGCCTGGAGGAGTGGAATTCCCAAAACACTCAAGAGTGTCAGCTGTTACTAGGGCAAAGCCATCCACTTGACTCACACATAAACATTCCTCCTTTCACCATGAGCACAGTATAGCTGAAAACATGCACTGCCTATAAAATGTGCCATAATTAACAACAAAGGATAATGTTACAGAATTATCTAAATCTGCATTCAAAAAGGACAAGAACACAATGCTTGGGAATATCAGCAACGATAGATTCCTATCCAAGTCACACACCAGCGAACGTAGAAGTATATTATTGGTTCATCATCATTGAGGAAGCCTCTTAATCGCCACTATCGTATCTGCCCCAGGCAATGCGTTCCAGGCCCTGACTATTCTGTATGTAAATAAAGCTGCTCCGCACATCTCCATTAAACATTCCTCGTTTCACCTTATAGCTATGCCTTCTAGTGCTGCATCCTGGGAACCTTGATCCAAAGGGAAAAGGGTTCCTACTGTCTACCCTATCTATGCCTCTCATATTATTATACACTTCAAGTCAAGTCTCCCCTCAGTCTATGATATTCCAGAAAAAAACAATCAAAGTCTATCCAATCTCTCCCTGTATCTGACAGCCTCTCATCCAGGCAGCATTCTCGTAAACCTCCTCTGCACCCGATCCAAAGCCTCCACATCTTTCCAGTAATGGAACAACCAGAACTGCATGCAATACAGTTATAACTCTATAATAGATTTATAGAGCCATCGAGTGACAAAGTACAGAAACATGCCTGCAACTTACAATGTTTATGCCAATCTTTTTGCCCATTTGCATTAATCTCATTTGCCCTTATTATGAATTACATCCTTCAATGCTTTGTTTATTTAAGTGTTTGTCTAATTTCTTTTTAAACATGCAAATTGTAACTGATACCACCTCCTTTGGCAGCATGTTCCAGTTATCAACGATTCTGTATAAAACCACTTACCCCTCAGATCCCCTTTAAAACTCCTTCCTCTTAACTTAAACAATGCCTTCTTGTTTTTGATCATTTAACCTATCTATGCCACTCCTAATATTATATACTTTTAGTTTAGTTTAGAGATATAGCATGCGAACAGGCACTTCAGTCCACCGAGTCCGTGCCGACCAGCAATCACCGATACACTAGTTCTATCCTACACACCAGGGACAATGAACAGAAGCCAATTAACCTACAAACCTGCATGTCTTTAGAATGTGGGAGGAAACCTGAGCACCTGGAGAAAACCAACACAGTCACAGAGAGAACAGGGCAAGCATGTACAGATAGTACCTGCGGTCACGATTGAACTTGGGTCTCTGGCGCTATAAGGCAGCGACAGAACCGCTGTGCCACTGTGCTGCTACTTGACGTACTGCTCTTCGGCTCACAAAACAGAATTGTCAGAGTACAGTCATCAGTATATCCACCCAATCCTGGAAGCTGCAAACGAGGCTAAATGACTTTCCCCATCTTTTGAGAACCAGGATAGGAATGGTTTGATGAGAATAATGAAGAAACAAAGAAACGAATTAACTGCAAATAAAAGCATTCCAGGTTTGGAAGCTCCAGCATTACTGAAGGGAAAAGAAACATCTCTACGCAGACGAGAAAGTGAGATCCAGCTGGAGGGTTAACAACCCGCTGAGCCATCATTTATGTAGGTTCTTCAACACAATGACTGTCTCATGTGGCCTAAACAACCAGTGTGAAGGGCATTTTCTGATTTCATTAAGATCTTTCATACCCTCAAGTAGGAGGGAAATGAGGAGCACTCTCCCCAAAATAGTCCACCGATAGAAATTAGTTTCCATTTTACGCTTGTTTTGTGATGGCACACAAGCCACGATCCCTAACCAGCTGTCTAAAACAAGGCCAATATCTGAAAGGAACAATGTCAAACAAGGCTGTATCACTGCCATGACACGTTCTTCAATCGTAATGTCATGTCAAGTTAAGTTTATTGTCATATGTACAAGTATAAGTGAGGAACAATGAAAATTGTGCATGCAGCAGCATCACAAGCATGTAGACAACAAACAAAAACACAGATCATATATAAATTACACATGTTTCACGAGACAGTGAAAAGAAGGCTGCAAAAAAAAAGAATTAGTGCAAAACACAATTAGAAAACAAGTCTGTGATAGTGCAATAGATAGTGTTCCATTGCTGAGGTAGGATTAGGGTTGTGCAGGTTGGTTCAAGAACCTGATGGTTGTAGTAAAGTAGCTATTCCTGAATCTGGTGTTGATTCTGTCCCACTTGCCTGACGGTAGCATGTGTGGCCGCATGCCCTGGGCATAGGGGATCCTTGATAGTAGAATCTGCCTTTGTGGTACAGTGCCTCATGTAGATGTTTTTGACGGTGGGGAGGGCTATGTCTGTGATGGGCCAGTCTGCGTCCCCCACTCTCTGCAGCCTCTTGTGTTCCTGGACATTGGAATTGGCATATCAGGCTATGATGCCATCAGTCAGGATACTTTATACAGTACACATGTAGAGACGTTAGAGTATTCGATGACATGTCAAATGTTTTTACATTTCTATGAAGGTAGAGGCGCTGGTGAGCCTTCTTAGTGATTACATCTATGTGCCAGATTACAGCAAGTCATCTGAGATGTTAACACCCAGGAGTTTGAAGCTGTTAACTCGCTTCATCCTCAACTCACCAATGAAAATTTGCATGTGGTATCCTGACTTCCATTTTCTGACCACCATAATACCTTAGTTTTATTGATGTTGAGCGAGAGGTTGGTGTTGCAACACTGTAACACAGGCATTCTATTTCTCTCCTGTGTGAGATGGATGTTCTATCTCCAAAGACCTTCCTGCAGGAGTAGAGCTAATATTCAATGCTAATGGAAAATCCTTCAACCTATGTTGCCTACACTACAGAACCAAAACCAACTGATTTTCACTACTCGAGCAGATGATGCTTGCATTGAAGCACCCTTGAAGCCCAAGCTCCATGCCATTGTCAACTTCTTGATTGAAGCATACGAGATAATGGTTGTTCAACTGAACAGCTGCAAACAAAGGTCCTCTTCCAGTATTGTCACCAAAAGTATAGCACCAGTCTCTGACAAGTTCATCAGCAAGAAGTTCTTGGGAGACACCATTCAGTGAAGGAACAGCTTGATAACGCAATTAAACATTGCCTTCAATATATCGCCTTGAACAAAACTCCCAGAATTATTGTTAGTTGTTACTCTGATCTCTGTCACAGATTTGGACAAGCTTACCCTGGGAAACAAACTCAAGCTATCTATTCTAGCAACGCTTCTTAAATTTTAATATACCTTTACTATACCAATTTTCAGCCTCCTTTGCTCCAGGGAAAGAAGAACCAACCGTCAGAATGCAGCTTGATAGGACTTTGGTGAGGCCACGTTTGGAGTAGTGTGTGCAGTACCTATCGCCCTATTTCAGGAAGGATGTCTGCTTCTATAATGATTGATGATCAAAAGGGTTGTTCTGTGAGGAAGGATTCAGTAGATAGGCCCATATACTGTACATAGCATTTTAGAAGAATGCTATAGTTGGAAAGTTTGCATCCAATCTCAATGTGAGTTCCACAGTTAGTGTGCAGAATTCTGTATAGAATTAACAGAATTAATCTTCTCACTGAGGAATTAACATTGTTCTCATGAGAACCAAACTCTTACTACATCACCAACTGACCTACAGTCCCCGAGAATCCTTTTAGGTTTGCAGGTGTGTGGAGGCTGTCCTATTTTTCATAGAACATAGAAAAGTACAGCACAGGAACAGACCCTTTGGCTGCCAATGTCTGTGCCAAACATGATGTCAAGATAAACTAATCTAATCGGCCTGTACATGATCCGGATTCCTCTATTCCTTGCATATCAATGTACCAATCTATAAGCCTTTCAAATGCCACTAACGTATCTGCCGGTACCCGGATGGGATGTCGAAGGACGAGAAGCCGAAGCCAAGATACCGAACAGAAACGATACCGAAAAGCCAAATAACCGAACGGGCACAACGCCAAACAGCCAAATAACCGAACGGACACGATGCCTAAAAGCCAAATAACCGAAAGGGCACGACGCCAAACAGCCAAATAACCGAATGGACACGATGCCTAAAAACCAAAAAACCGAAAGGGCACGACGCCGAAAGGATACGAACCCGAATGGACTCCAAGCCGAAAGGACAATCCGCAGAACTGACATGACGTCGAAATGCCGCCGAATGGACATGACGTCTCCGGGGACGGGATTTGTCCGATACCTTGTCAGCGATTGGTCTAGACGCCCGCGTCCATCACATCACTGGCCGGGGGAGACGGGAGGGTGGGGGGGATTTTTAATTTTCCTTCGACGCTTTTTGGACTTTCCTGAATATAAAATAAGACCCTGTGTGATTGGAACTTTTGGTTGATTTAACAAAATGATAATCCAAATTGGTTCCATAGATATTTACACCAACAGTAACACTGTGACAATTATAATTTGACTACCACAATACATACACTACTGTGCATCTTGAAGGCCAGTGGTCCTTTGGGTGTGAATCGAGAAACCAGACGAAAAAATATTAGTTATTTTAAAGAATATCTTAGCTCCCTGAGTCGGTTCAGTGATATGACAGTACTGGTCGTTTTGCGCTCGGCGATTTCCTTCGTGTTGGAAAAGTGCAGAGAAAACCTTTATCAAATGCATTGGGCGAAATTAAACAAATTTCGGAACCAGCTTTCGTCTGATCTAACCGACCGCATCAACTATAATCTGCTTTTCAGTGTAGGAAATACACTCAGGGTGATAGGGGAAATTGTAAAAAAATATGCAATATCAACAATGCCAACCATTTGCACGGGTTTGTAACTGAAGGTGCCGGATACAAAGGCAAGGAGGTTGTGTTGAACTTTGTTAAAACATTGGTTTCATTAAGGCTGGGATATTGGGCACTGCACTGTACAGCACGAAAGCACGGGAGAGAATGCAGACAAGATTTACCAGAACAGTGTAGGAAGGAACTGCAGATGCTGGTTTACACCGAAGGTAGACGCAAATTGCTGGAGTAACTTAGTAACAGGCAGCGACTCTGGAGAGAAGGAATGGGTGACTTTTCGGGTCGAGACCCTTCTTCAGACTGAACTGAACTCTCGTCGGTGAGAGTACTTGTGATTGTCTGAAGAAGAGTCTCTACCCACAACGTCACCCATTCCTTCTATCCAGAGATGCTGCCTGTCCTGCTGAGTTACTCCAGCTTTTTGTGTCTATCTTAAATAAAATTAAATAAAAAACACAGAGTGCTGGAGGAACTCAGTGGGCTAGGCGGCATCTGTGGAGGGAATGGATTAGGAGTTGTTTCGGGCCAAGGTTCTTCTTCAATAGGAAGGAACTGCAGATGCAGATGTCTTTGCAAGGGAGAGAGGGGGAGAGAGAGGGAGAGAGGGGGGAGAGGGGGAAAGAAAGAGAGAGAGAGGGAGGGAGGGAGGGAGGGAGGGAGGGAGGGAGGGAGGGAGGGAGGGAGGGAGAGAGAGAGAGAGAGAGAGAGAGAGAGAGAGAGAGAGAGAGAGAGAGAGAGAGAGAGAGAGAGAGAGAGAGAGGGAGAGAGATAGAGCGATTCTAGCCTCTTAACACCAAGCACCGTGGTAGATCAATGTTTACAAAAATAATCCGCTCTATGATCTTTGGCAGTGACTCCAAGCTTCTGAGATCCAATTAGTGTGTGAGGCAGGAGGCAGAGAATGGTAGCACTCTGACCCAAAATGTAGGGGAGAGAGAAGAAAAAGACAATAAACAGAGAATAAGAGAGGGTGGGTTTCTTAAATGTGTATATTTTAATGCTCGGAGCATTGTAAGAAAGGTGGATGAACTTAGAGCCTGGATTGACACCTGGAAGTATGATGTTGTGGCGATCAGTGAAACATGGTTGCAGGAGGGCTGTGATTGGAAACTAAATATTCCAGGATTTCGTTGCTTCAGGTGTGATAGAATTGGAGGGGCAAGAGGTGGAGGTGTTGCATTGCTTATCGGGGAAGATATTACAGCAGTGCTTTGGCAGGATAGATTAGATGGGCTCATCTAGGGAGGCTATTTGGGTGGAACTGAGAAATGGGAAAGGGGTAGCAACACTTATAGGGGTGTATTATAGACCGCCAAATGGGGAGCGAGAATTGGAAGAGCAAATATGTAAGGAGATTGCAGATATTAGTAGTAAGCACAAGGTAGTGATTGTGGGAGATTTCAATTTTCCACACATAGACTGGGAAACACATTCTGTAAATGGGCTGGATGGGTTGGAGTTTGTAAAATGTGTGCAGGATAGTTTTTTGCAGCAATACATAGAAGTACCTACTAGAGAAGGGGCGGTGCTGGACCTCCTGTTAGGAAATGAGACGGGTCAGGTGGCAGAGGTATGCGTTGGGGAACAGTTCGGGACCAGTGATCACAATACCATTAGTTTCAATATAATTATGGAGAGGGTCAGAACTGGACCTAGGGTTGAGATTTTTGATTGGAGAAAGGCTAACTTTGAGGAGATGCGAAAGGATTTAAAAGGAGTAAATTGGGACATTTTGTTTTATGGGAAAGATGTGGAAGAGAAATGGAGTACATTTAAAGGTGAAATTTTAAGAGTACAGAATCTTTATGTCCCTGTTCGGTTGAAAGGAAATAGTAAAAATCGGAAAGAGCCATGGTTTTCAAGGGAAATTGGACACTTGGTTCGGAAAAAGAGGGAGATCTACAATAATTATAGGCAGCATGGAGTAAATGAGGTGCTTGAGGAGTATAAAGAATGTAAAAAGAATCTTAAGAAATAAATTAGAAAAGCTAAAAGAAGATATGAGGTTGCTTTGGCAAGTAAGGTGAAAGTAAACCCAAAGGGTTTCTACAGCTATATTAATAGCAAAAGGATAACGAGGGATAAAATTGGTCCATTAGAGTCAGAGTGGACAGCTATCTGCAGAGCCAAAAGAGATGGGGGAGATATTGAACAATTTCTTTTCTTCGGTATTCACCAAGGAGAAGGATATTGAATTATGTGAGGTAAGGGAAACAAGTAGAGTAGCTATGGAAACTATGAGATTCAAAGAAGAGGAAGTACTGACACTTTTGAGAAATATAAAAGTGGATAAGTCTCCAGGTCCGGACAGGATATTCCCTAGGACATTGAGGGAAGTTAGTGTAGAAATAGCAGGGGCTATGACAGAAATATTTCAAATGTCATTAGAAACGGGAATAGTGCCGGAGGATTGGCGTACTGCGCATGTTGTTCCATTGTTTAAAAAGGGGTCTAAGAGTAAACCTAGCAATTATAGACCTGTTAGTTTGACGTCAGTGGTGGGCAAATTAATGGAAAGGATACTTAGAGATAATATATATAAGCATCTGGATAAACAGGGTCTGATTAGGAACAGTCAACATGGATTTGTGCCTGGAAGGTCATGTTTGACTAATCTTCTTGAATTTTTTGAAGAGGTTACTCGGGAAATTGATGAGGGTAAAGCAGTGGATGTTGTATATATGGACTTCAGTAAGGCCTTTGACAAGGTTCCTCATGGAAGGTTGGTTAAGAAGGTTCAATGGTTGGGTATTAATGGTGGAGTAGCAAGATGGATTCAACAGTGGCTGAATGGGAGATGCCAGAGAGTAATGGTGGATGGTTGTTTGTCAGGTTGGAGGCCAGTGACTAGTGGGGTGCCACAGGGATCTGTGTTGGGTCCACTGTTGTTTGTCATGTACATCAATGATCTGGATGATGGTGTGGTAAATTGGATTAGTAAGTATGCAGATGATACTAAGATAGGTGGGGTTGTGGATAATGAAGTAGATTTTCAAAGTCTACAGTGAGATTTATACCAGTTGGAAGAGTGGACTGAAAGATGGCAGATGGAGTTTAATGCTGATAGGTGTGAGGTGCTACATCTTGGCAGGACAAATCAAAATAGGACGTACATGGTAAATGGTAGGGAATTGAAGAATGCAGGTGAACAGAGGGATCTGGGAATAACTGTGCACAGTTTCCTGAAAGTGGAATCTCATGTAGATAGGGTGGTAAAGAAAGCTTTTGGTTTGCTGGCCTTTATAAGTCAGAGCATTGAGTATAGAAGTTGGGATGTAATGTTAAAATTGTACAAGGCATTGGTGAGGACAATTCTGGAGTATGGGGTACAATTTTGGTCACCTAATTATCGGAAGGATGTCAACAAAATAGAGAGAGTACAGAGGAGATTTACTAGAATGTTGCCTGGGTTTCAGCAACTAAGTTACAGAGAAAGGTTGAACAAGTTAGGGCTTTATTCTTTGGAGCGCAGAAGGTTAAGGGGGGACTTGATAGAGGTCTTTAAAATGATGAGAGGGATAGACAGAGTTGACGTGGATAAGCTTTTCCCACTGAGAGTAGGGAAGATTCAAACAAGGGGACATGACTTGAGAATTAAGGGACAGATGTTTAGGGGTAACATGAGGGGGAACTTCTTTACTCAGAGAGTGGTGGCTGTGTGGAATGAGCTTCCAGTGAAGGTGGTGGAGGCAGGTTCGTTTTTATCATTTAAAAATAAATTGGATAGTTATATGGAAGGGAAAGGAATGGAGGGTTATGGTCTGAGCGCAGGTATATGGGACTAGGGGAGAATACGTGTTCGGCACGGACTTGAAGGGTCGAGATGGCCTGTTTCCGTGCTGTAATTGTTATATGGTTATATGGTTAATTATGTGGGGTTCTATTTTATATTCAGGAAAATCCAAAAGCGGCGAAGGAAAATTAAAAATCCATCCCACCCTCCCGTCTCCCCCAGCCAGTGATGTAGGGGTCTGGACCAATCGCTGACAAGGTCTCAGACAAATCCCGTCTCCGGAGACGTCATGTCCGTTCGGCGGCTTTTCGACGTCATGTCCGTTCTGCGTATTGTCCTTTCGGCATGGAGTCCGTTCGGGTTCGTATCCTATCGGTGTCGTGTCCGTTCGGTTATTTGGCTTTTAGTCGTCGTGTCTGTTCGGTTATTTGGCTTTTAGGCGTCGTGTCCGTTCGGTTATTTGGTCTTTTCGGCGTTGTTTTCATTCATTATCTTGGCTTCCACTTCTTCGCTTCGGCTTCTCGTCCTTCGACGTCCCGTCCACACACGGTATATGCCTCAACCTCTCTCTTTGGCAGGGAATTCCAGGCACCCACCACCCTCTGTGTAAAATAATTTCAATAGACAATAGACAATAGACAACAGGTGCAGGAGTAGACCATTCGGTCTTTTCAGCCAGCACCACCATTCAATGAGATCATGGCTGATCATCCACAATCAGTACCCCGTTCCTGCCTTCTCACCATATCCCTTGACTCCGCTATCTTTAAGAGCCCTATCAAGCTCTCTCTTGAAAGTATCCAGAGAACCGGCCTTCACTGCCCTATGAGGCAGAGAATTCCACAGACTCACAACTCTCTGCGTGAAAAAGTGTTTCCTCATCTCCATTCTAAATGCCGTACCCCTTATTCTTAAACTGTGGCCCCTGGTTTTGGACTCCCCCAACATTGGGGTCATGTTTCCTCCCTCTAGCATGTCCAAATGCTTAGTAATCTTATATGTTTCAATAAGATCCCCTCTCATCCTAAATTCCAAAGTATACAAGCCCAGCCGCTCCATTCTCTCAGCATATGACAGTCCCGCCATCACAGGAATTAACCTTGTGAACCTACGCTGCACTCCCTCAATAGCAAGAACGTCCTTCCTCAAATTAGGGGTCCAAAACTGCACACAATACTCCAGGTGTGGTCTCACTAGGGTCCTATACAACTGCAGAAGGATCTCTTTGCTCCTATACTCAACTCCTCTTGTTATAAAGGCCAACATGCCATTCGCTTTCTTCACTGCCTGCTGTACCTGCATGCTTACTTTCATTGACTGATGAACAAGGACCCCTAGATCAATAGACAATAGACAATAGACATTAGGTGCAGGTCATTTGGCACTTCAAGCCAGCACCACCATTCAATGCATGGCTGATCATCCCCAATCAGATCCCGTTGTACTTCCCCTTTTCCCAACTTGACACCATTTAGATAATAATCTGCCATTCTGTTTTTGCTACCAACATCACATTTATCCACATTAAACTACATCTGCAATGCATCTGCCCACTCACCCAATCTGTCCAAGTCACCCTGCATTCTCATAGTATCCTCCTCACAGTTCACACTGACACCCAGCTTTATGTCATCTGCAAATGTTACTTTGAATACCTTCATCTAAATCATTGATGTATATTGTAAATAGCTGCGGTCCCAGCACCGAGCCTTGCGGTACCCCACTAGTCACTGCCTGCCATTCTGAAAGGGACTCGTTAATCCCTACTCTTTGTTTCCTGTCTGCCAACCAATTTTCTATCCATTTCCCCACACTCCTTTAAACTTTGCCCCTTGCATCTTGAAGCTATGCCCTTTAGTCTTTGACACTTTTACCCTGGGGAAAAAGGACTAGCTACCCTACCAATGACTCTTTGATCAGGTCTCCCTTCAACCTCTGGCTTTCCAGAGAAAAGATCCAAGTTTGTCCAACCTCTGCTTGTAGCTAATAACCTCTAATCCTGGCAACATTCTCCAAAACCTCTTCTGTACTTTTTCCAAATCTTCCACAGCCTTCTTGTAATAGGGCAACAAGATCCGCATGCAATACTCTGAATGCGGGCTAACCAAAGCACCTATAGAGTTGCATCATGACTTCCTGATTCTTATACTTAATGCCCCGATCAATAAAGGCGAGCATACCACATGACCTCTTTACCACTCTATCTACTGTGTCGCTACTTTCAGGGGAGGTATGGACCTGGACCCCAAGATCTCTCTGCACACCAATGCTGTTAAGGGTCTTGCCATATACCATATACATTCCTCTTACATTCAACCTCCCAAATTACAAAACCTAACTGACTTCATCACCCCTTATTTCCTATATCCTGATGTATACTGTGGTGGCCTTCCATATTTTTGCATATAATCATGGTTTTCACATTGCCATTGAACCAGGTTCAACCGGTTGCTAAATGCTTTGTTTTGCAGGCATGTTTAATTACAGGCTCCAGCTGAATTGTTGTGGCAGCAAATAAAAATGTTTACACTGAGAATGATATTTCTGCTGTCTACAATGCAATATACTTGTGTGATGCACCAATTGCCACTGTTTCCAATTTTATAAATAGTGCATAAACAATAAAGATATGCATTCACACTCCATCCAGTATATTGGAAGCAAACTGACACAGTGCCGAAAGCAAAGGAAACCAGTGCCCTCTTAGCATGTGCTGTTATTTCACTGTCAATTTACGATGTTTCAATAGCTGTAGGAAAGATGAAATAGCGGCACATTTGGATAGCAGTAACAGGATTGGTCCGAGTCAGCATGGATTTACGAAGGGGAAATTATGCTTAACTAATCTTCTGGAAATTTTCAGGATGTAACTCGGAAAATGGACAAAGGAGAGCCAATGGATGTAGACAAAAATGGAGAAACTCAGCGGGTGCGGCAGCTTCTATGGAGCGAAGGAAATAGGCAACGTTTCGGGCCGAAACCCTTCTTCAGACTGATGCAGGGTGGGGGGGGGGGGGGGGCGAGAAGAAGAAAGGAACAGGAGGAGCCAGAGGGCTGAGGGAGAGCTGAGAAGGGGAGGAGACAGCAAGCGTAACGGAAATTGGAGAAGTCAATGTTCAGGTCACTGGGATGCAGACTGCCCAAGCGGAATATGAGGTGCTGCTCCTCCAGTTTCCGGTGGTGCTCACTCTGGCAATGGAGGAGGCCCAGGACAGAAACATAGAAACATAGAAAATAGGTGATCATCCAACTCAGTATCCTGTACCTGCCTTCTCTCCATACCCCCTGATCCCTTTAGCCACAAGGGCCACATCTAACTCCCTCTTAAATATAGCCAATGAACTGGCCTCAACTACATTCTGTGGCAGAGAATTCCAGAGATTCACCACTCTCTGTGTGAAAAATGTTTTTCTCATCTCAGTCCTAAAAGATTTCCCCTTTATCCTTAAATTGTGACCCCTTGTTCTGGACTTCCCCAACATCGGGAACAATCTTCCTGCATCTAGCCTGTCCAACCCATTAAGAATTTTGTAAGTTTCTATAAGATCCCCCCTCAATCTTCTAAATTCTAGCGAGTACAAGCCGAGTCTATCCAGTCTTTCTTCATATGAAAGTCCTGACATCCCCGGAATCAGTCTGGTGAACCTTCTCTGTACTCCCTCTATGGCAAGAATGTCCTTCCTCAGATTAGGAGACCAAAACTGTACGCAATACTCCAGGTGTGGTCTCACCAAGACCCCGTACAACTGCAGTAGAACCTCCCTGCTCTTATACTCAAATCCTTTTGCTATGAATGCTAACATACCATTTGCTTTCTTCACTGCCTGCTGCACCTGCAAGCCTACTTTCAATGACTGGTGTACCATGACACCCAGGTCTCGTTGTATCTCCCCTTTTCCTAATCGGCCACCATTCAGATAATAGTCTACTTTCCTGTTTTTGCCACCAAAGTGGATAACCTCACATTTATCCCCATTGTACTGCATCTGCCATGCATTTGCCCAGTCACCCAGCCTATCCAAGTCACCTGCAGCCTCCTAGCATCCTCCTCACAGCTAACACTGCCCCCCAGCTTCGTGTCATCCGCAAACTTGGAGATGTTGCATTCAATTCCCTCTTCCAAATCATTAATATATATTGTAAATAGCTGGGTTCCCAGCACTGAGCCTTGCGGTACCCCACTAGTCACTGCCTGCCATTCTGAAAATGACCCGTTTACTCCTATTCTTTGCTTCCTGTCTGTCAGCCAGTTCTCTATCCACATCAATACTGAACCCCCAATACCGTGTGCTTTAAGTTTGTATACTAATCTCTTATGTGGGACCTTGTTGAAAGCCTTCTGAAAGTCCAGATATAACACATCCACTGGTTCTCCCTTATCCACTATACTAGTTACATCCTCGAAAAATTCTATAAGATTCGTCAGACATGATTTACCTTTCATAAATCCATGCTGACTTTGTCCAATGATTTCACCACTTTCCAAATGTGCTGCTATCCCATCTTTAATAACTGACTCTAGCATTTTCCCCACTACCGATGTTAGACTAACTGGTCTGTAATTCCCCGTTTTATCTCTCCCTCCCTTTTTAAAAAGTGGGGTTACATTAGCTACCCTCCAATCCTCAGGAACTACTCCAGAATCTAAAGAGTTTTTCGGAATTCGGAATGGGAGGGGGGAGTTGAAGTGCTGAGCCACAGGGTGATCAGGTTGGTTAATGCGGACCGAGCGGAGGTGTTCGGCGAAACGATCGCCAAGCCTACACTTGGTCTCACCGATATAGATCAGCTGACATCTAGAGCAGCAGATGCAATAGATGAGGTTGGAGGAGGTGCAGGAGAACCTCTGTCGCACCTGGAACGACTGTTTGGGTCCTTGAATGGAGTCGAGGGGGGAGGTAAAGCGACACGTGTAGCATCTCTTGCGGTTGCAAGGGAAAGTGCCCGGGGAGGGGGTGGGGCGGGTGGGAAGGGAAGAATTGACCAGGAAGTTACGGAGGGAGCGGTCATTGCGGAAAGCAGACAGGGGGGGGGGGGGGGATAGGAAGATGTGGCAAGTGGTGGGGTCACGTTGGAGGAGGCGAAAATGACGGAGGACTATTTGTTGTATGTGACTGTTAGTGGGGTGGAAGGTGAGGACTAGGGCGACTCTGCTCTTGTTCCGAGTTGGGGGATGGGGAGAGAGAGCAGTGTTGCGGGGTATTGAAGAGACCCTGGTGAGAGCCTCATCTATGGTAGGGGAGGGGAACCTCCGTTCCCTGAAGAATGAGGACATTTCCGATGCCCTGGTTGTAGTGTACGTGGACTTTCAGAAAGCATTTGATAAGGTCCCACATAGGAGATTAGTGGGCAAAATTAGAGCACATGGTATTGGGGGTAGGGTATTGAAATGGATAGAAAATTGGTTGGCAGACAGGAAACTAAGGGTAGGGAGAAACAGATCCCTTTCAGGAATGGCAGTGACTAGTGGAGTACCGCAAAGCTATTTACAACATACATTAATGATTTAGATGACGGGATTAAAAGTAACATTAGCAAATTTGCAGATGACACAAAGCTGGGTGGCAGTGTGAACTGTGAGGAGGATGCTATGAGGATGCAGGGTGACTTGGACAGGTTGTGTGAGTGGGCAGATGAATGGCAGTTGCAGTTTAATGTGGATACATTTGAGGTTATCCACTTTGGTGGCAAAAACAGGAAGGCAGATTATTATCTGAATGGTGTGAAGTTGGGAAAAGCAGAAGTACAACGAGATCTGCGGGTCCTTGTTCATCAGTCACTGAAAGTAAACATGCAGGTATAGCATGCAGTGAAGAAAGCCAATTTGGCCTTCATAACAAGAGGAGTAAAGAGGTCCTTCTGCAGTTGTACAGGGCCCTAGTGAGACCACACCTGGAGTATTGTGTGCAGTTTTGGTCTCCAAATTTGAGGAAGGACATTCTTGCTATTGTGGGAGTGCAGCGTAGGTTCACGATGTTAATTCCTGAGATGACAGGACTGTCATATGTTAGAAACATAGAAACATTGAAAATAGGTGCAGGAGTAGGCCATTCGGCCCTTCGAGCCTGCACCGCCATTCAATATGATCATGGCTGATCATCCAAATCAATATCCCATACCTTCCTTCTCTCCATACTCCCTAATCCCTTTAGCCATAAGGGCCACATCTAACTCCCTCTTAAATCCAGCCAATGAACTGGCCTCAACTACCTTCTGTGGCAGAGAATTCCACAGATTCACCACTCATTCCACAGATTCACCACTGTGTTGATAGAATGGAGCGGCTGGGCTTGTATACTCTGAAGGATGAGAGGTATATTATTGAAACATATAAGGTTATTAAGGGTTTGGACACGCTAGAGGCAGGAAACATGTTCCCAATGTTGGGGGAGTCCAGACCAGGGGCCACAGTTTAAGAATAAGGGGTAAGTCATTTAGAACAGAGATGTGGAAACACTTTTTCACACAGAGGGTTGTGAATCTGTGGAATTCTCTTCCTCAGAAGGCAGTGGAGGCTAATTCTCTGGATGCTTTCAAGAGAGAGTTAGATAGAGCTCTTAAAGATAGCGGAGTCAGGGGATATGGTGAGAAGGCAGGAACGGGGTACTGATTGTGGATGATCAGCCATGATCATATTGAATGGCGGGGCTGGCTCGAAGGGCCGAAAGGCCTACTCCTGCACCTATTGTCTATTGTCTAAAACTATATCTATATAGTTAAGTGTGAGGAAAAATCGAACATGAAAGGAATGCTAATTGCATATTTTCTAACTAGCATCTGACACAGCTTTGAGACTGACACACAACTGTATAATTGTGCAAAATACTCAAAATATGACCCTAAATTTTGTCTTATGATCCAACCTGCTTTATAAATGCTCTGAATCTACATCTCTCAAAACAAATGTGAAAAATTAAAGCAAAAGTTAGCCTATTCTCTCTGCTTCCATCTATGGGCTCTATCTCATCAAATTATACAACGAGTAACTATTTTGCATAGCTGTATTATAATTTATTATTGAATTTGTATAATTAAGTATTTCAAGATTTTCACACCATATCAGCACACTCTCTAGGTTTGTTTTGATATCACAACCTGTATTAACAAATATAAAAGTATAAATATATTGGACCTTAATTTTCAAATATAATTTTTAAATATTGTTGAACATTTGCTATATACAATTTGATAGCGTGAAAGAAAAACATGCAAAAATGATGTATGTCTGTTCATCTGTGGCAAAAATCCACAATGGTATACACGTCAATAAATAATGATAACATCAGCACTGTTCACACACACCTAAGGCTATTATTTCATTGGATTGGGTCCAATATTAGTCTAATCCCCAATTGTTTGCTTTACTTCACTAGCTGCCAACAGCATAATACAAATCTGTTCTTCACTTACACAGATTCTTTCACATAATGTCATTCAGTTCCAAAAAAAATGAATTTATTGGTTTAGTACTCTTTGAATCTAAAAATATCTAGAATAATTCTTGAGACATAGATACAAATAAATAAAACAAGAATGATTTGCACCTATTGGTTAAGCAATGAAAAGGTTTCAAACATTAATTCTTCATTGATAATTATACTTAGCTATTTGTGCTGTTCTCTGCTTAAGGGCAGTATGGCAATAAAAATATGCAGCTATTTTCATCAAAATTACTGCAAATATTATTGTCTGACAGACTAATGGCAAGTTTGTGTGAAATATTTATTTTTAAATACATTTTGTGACATTTAATAACTGACACGTGGTAATTATTAATCAGCATTTATATTGCGAGTTGAAAATACTATTAATACCACATTTACACAAAACTAAAGTTGCCGTAGTTGGATACATTTTTTTCCAATTCTGCTGAAGTTTAATATATGTATCTGTGTCTATGGTTGCTGTCAATACCTTCCAATCTCTAACCTTAGCAACCAAGTACTAAGAAGGTGACCTCTATTACTCATCAATGGGCTGGATTTAAAACTTGGATTTCCATGGATGGAAGAACACTATTAGTCATCCCGTCCTTAATATTTACACTTCTGAATAAACCTGATTGTCATTTATGATATTTCAAATCAACCTTGCTCTTCGTACAGATATCAAGCTGAAAATTAAATGCAGGACTCTTCTTGGGCATGGAACATTATGCAGAGACACTCCAGCTAATAAATCTTCTGGGCTAATGCATTCCAGATGGAATCTGTGTTTCACGGTTTTAACCTTTCTAAATCCTTTCCAAATTTCCTCCCACAAAAGATTTTCAGTGTGCAAAAGCTTCCAAATTTGATTGAAAAGGTATCAATAATAGCTGACATGCAGTCATTGTAATTTTCTGAAGAAATGTTGTCCTTCTTTTGGAAAAAGAACGTGTCATTTACATTAATACTGGGCATCTGATGTGGGAAATAGCACTCAAATTTGATAATATATAGTCATATTGTCTTTATTCAATTGCCTGAAACCATCTGTTAAAATTAAGTTTCATTTTAATTACTATATTGAATAGTTATTAAACTATTTAAAATGAAACTGAACATATTAATTTTTAAATGTCCATAATGCTGCAATTTTTTAAATTTTGTTCACCATAACACACTTTCTTTCCAGCAATAACATAGTTACGCAAGCAGTTAACTCAATGTAGTATTATTGTGATCTGCTGGCAGCAAAAGGTTCCAGCTTCTTCAAGTAGCTATACACACAACTCAACATCACAACTCAAAGCAGATGTCATCATAATGATGCATACCCCAGGATAAGTGTTTGCACAAATATAACAACTGAGTTAACCAGACAATTGAGCCCTTTGTTTTAGAATTAAGATGGCCTAACATGATTAAATATCTGAAATAATAATGTATCCACCCATCTGCACAGATGCTACCTAACCTGCTGGGTGCTTGCACTACAGTTAAAAACAACATTAACCTGTTCACTGGCAAGTTTTTTTTCCCCACTATTGGCCATGACCCGAGTTTACTCGGGGTTTGCACTGGACAGGTTAATCCAGCGCACGAGGTATTGGTGGTGCTGAACGGCTCGACTTTCAGGTCTATTGGATGTTATTCAAAATTAATACTCAAACACTCTTTTAACTCACTTAAAAATATATATATCACACTGCACCAAGGCAAAAATACATCTTTCAGAGAACTCAGTAAATTACATTGGAAAGCAGGAAATAGAAGTAGGTGAGTTTCAAGGAAACTTGCTGCCCTTCTTAAAGAAAGTCATCCTTAGTTTTCTGGCACCTCACCGGTAGCTAATGATGATACAAAAAAATCGTAAGGCCCCAGCAACTCCTCTCTTCCTTCCCATAACATCCTAAGATACATCTGGTAAGGCCCAGGGATTTATCCACATATATGTGTTTCAAGATCTTCAACGCCTTCTTCTTTGTAATGGTGATATGCTCCAGAGTATCACTGTTTCCTGCACCCACTGGTAAACTCAAACCTACATGTCTGTTGTGCTATTCATTTTTTGAATGCAATATACTCATTCAGATTCATTCAGATTCAATTTTATTGTCATTGCACTTTTCAGTGCAACAAAATGGTTTAGCCTACAGTCATAACATAGAATAAATAACAAAAACACACACTCAACACAGTTTAACACTCCTAGTGGCGGCGCGGCTCTGGCTGCAGCGGCTCTCCGGCAGTCCTGTTTGTTTTGTGTTTTTTGGGTTGTTTATTTTCGTTTTGGTTAGTCTAGTTTTGGTTTTTAGTTTGTGTTTTTTGGGGGGGGGGGTTGAAACGGGGCTTGCTGTCTCTCCCTGCGGGGGAATGCGACTTTTTTGTCGTATTCCCCTTCTCTGCCTCCGTCTGCGCTGAGGCCTAATGGCGGAGCTGGCGACCTCGAGGCTCAGGAGGCAGAGCCCGCCAGGACTCGCACTGAGCTCGCTCCCGTGAGGACGGCCCGGCTCGGGGCTGGAACAGGGCTTTCGTGAGGGGCTGTGACGGCCGGCCCAAGGAAGGAACGGTGCTCCCGTCGGAGTGGCCGAGCTCGGGGAGGTACGGCGTTCCCAGCCCGAGGGAGGAGCGGCGCCCGGTCGGGGCGGCCCAGCCCGAGGGAGAAGCGGCGCCCAGTCGGGCGGCCCACCGAGGGAAAGAAGGGGACCGGGTCGGGCGGCCCAGCCGAGGGAGGAGCGGGCCAGGGGCGGACAGACGGGAGGAGCAGGCGCACGGTCGGGGCGGCCAAGCCCGAGGAGGAGAGGGGCCCGGTCGGGGCGGCCCCGCCGAGGGAGGAGCGGCGCCAGGTCGGGCGGCCAGCCGAGGGAGGAGCGGCGCCCAGTCGGGGCGGCCCAGCCGAGGGAGGAGCGGCGCCAGTCGGGGCGGCCTGGCGCGAGGAGGAGCGGCGGCCTGTCGCGATAGGCTGAGACTGTGGCAGTACCTCCTCACGTGAGGGCGATCCGGCTCGGGCCTGGAACGATGCTCCGGGGGCTGGGACGGCAGTTCTGGTGGCGGTGGCCTGAGACCGGGGTTCGGCCGCGGGCCAGCGGCTGCGTCAGCAGGTCTGGTGAGCGGCAGCTACGACCACCCCGGGCCGCGGTGTTTGAGCTGCGGGACAGGTTTTAACATCGCCCGGGGGGTATCGCCTCAGCGCAGAAGGAGAACAGGAGGGAAGAGACTGCAGCCCTAAGACTTTTGCCTCCATCACAGTGAGGAGATGTTGGGTGGACTCACTGTGGTGGATGTTAATATGTGTTTATTGTTGTTTTTATTGTATTGTATTGTATGTATGACTGCTTCAATTTCGTTCAGACTTCGGTCTGGATGACAATAAAAGGCTATCTATCTAATCCACCACAGTGAGTCTACCAGGCACCTCTTCACTTTGATGGAAAGCAAAAAGTCCCAAAGTCCATGTCTCTTCCCTCCTTGCTCTCCCATCATCTCTATACACACTTTGTATTTATCATGGTGAAATTTCGAATTATAAGATATGTCCAACACATTCCACCCAGCGCAGAAACCTCGATCCAGAGTGGAAGTCAAGTCTAGTTGAATTTATTGTCATACGCACAAGTATGGTGCGGTACAGGTACAATGATAATCTTGATTGCAGCAGCATCACAGGCAAATACTCAGGCAACACACCAAAACATAAATTATACATAGATTACACATAAGTTCTGCAAGATAATAAAAAAAAGACTGTTCAAAAAAAACAGGATAAGATATTAGAGCAAAACACAATTAGAAAAACAAGTCTCTGGTAATGCAAGAGCAATATTCCATTGCAGAGGTAGGACTAGGATTGCGCAGATTGGTTGAAGAACCTGATGGAAATAGCAGTTCCTGAACCTGGTGGAGTGGGACTTCAGGCTTCTGTATCACCTGCCCAATGGAAGCAGCGAGAAAGGGTCCAGATTGTAGGGATTCTTGAAGATAGATGCTGCTTCTTGAGGCAGAACCTCACATGATGTTTTCAACACTCAAGATGGACTGTCCCCCACTCACTGCAGACTCCTGCATTCCTGCGCATTAAAATTGCAACTACAAGGCATGATGTAACTAGTCAGGATATTTCTAGTCTCTGCTGAATATCTGTGCCAAGCCTAACTCTTATTTGCCTGCGCATAATCTATGTCCCTCCATTCTCTCCGTGTCCATGTGCCTCGCTGAAAGTATCTCAAAAATGCCAGTATTATAACTATCTACACCACTACCACCAACTGCGCATTCCAGGCATTCACCACCCTCTTGCCCAGCACCTCTCCTTTAAACTTTGCTCTTTCCTCCTTAAAGCTCTGCCCTATAATAATTGCTATTTTTATCCTCAGAAAAAGGTTCTGTCTGTCTACCCCATCATTGCCTCTCATCTTTTTTTATACTTCTATCAAGTGTCCCCACAACCTCTGGCGTTCAAAGGAAAACAGGCATCTGTAGAAGTTTGTTTGTATTTGGTGACATGGCAAACACCCGTAGTCAGAATCGAACCTGGGTCTCCGGGTCTGTAAGGCAGTAGCTCTACTGCTTAGTGGGAGAGTCTCGGACCATTGGGCCTAGACTCTTGATGAAGCCGAATTTTAGTTAAAAATATAAGAAGATATTAAATTGGCTTCTGGGCTAGCTTACAGCTTATATTTAGTCTCAAATTAGGCTTGCCTCAGGTTGCGGGTGTGTGAGATAATAAATTCTATAACATTGTCTCCCAAGTGACAAGCAGAGAGGAGAAGCTAGAGAGATCTCTTTGAAGTAAGATGCCATAAACCAAATGGCCAATGTTATGGGGGAGGAGGCGAGAAAGGAAGAGAGAAACAGCTAGTCATATCTGTGAAGTAAGATGCCATAAACCAAATGGCCAATGTTTATGAAGGACGAGAGAGGAACCAGGGAAGTAGTAAGATAAAATGTCGTAAACCAAATGGCCAATGTTATCTTGTACTATGTAAACAAAAGGCCTTTGATGTGATGCATTCTGTGGAAACCTTTTCCTGTACCTCTGACCATGACTAATGTCTGTGAAATGTGCTAAGGGGACAAAAAAACCCTATTTAAGGCAATGTAATTCTGTTGTACAGAGAAGTGGACGGAAGACGGTCAAGTGTATGTATTGGTCACTTGACTGGAGTTCTCCCTCCCTTCCATCGGCCGATGTTAAGTAAAGTTTTGAACTGGTCTACCAAACAGTTTGTGTGGTGTCTGTTTATTAAGAAGCGAACCTGGTTTAGTAGTTAAGAAAGTAGCTTTTTCATTGGCGTAGTTATGCAGGCCTCGCTGGGACCACATCAACAGCTGACTGTGCAAGAGGTTGCAGAGGTTGCCGGGATTGGAAGGGAAATAACTGAGCTCTATCGGCCCCCTTGTCAGACCGACTCCCTAGAAACTCCCGGGAACATCTGTGATCCTTCATCAGACATTGAATTGGTTCCCTGCCGAGGTTCTTAGAAACAGACAAAGGTAAGACCAGTTGGGCTTTATATGGTTTTTTTTTAAGAAGGGATTGTGTATGTATTTTTAAGACAGAATTGTGTATGTATTTTTGAGAAGGGATTGTGTATGTATTTTTAAGACAGAATTGTGCATGTATTTTTAAGAAGGGCTTGTGTATATTTTTAAGAAGGACTGGAGCGATTCCTCTTTCTATCTCTCTTTGTTTTCTCTTTTTTATCTCTCTCTACTAAGGGCTCATCGGCCTCATTGAGACATCCGTGATTTGTCGGGTTGAGATACGGGGGGTGAGGTGTTGTATATTAAGGTTAAAACGTCTGCCAGGTTGAGACACCTGGGGCTTATTTTAAGGGATAAGAAGTCTGCCAGGTTGAGAAACGGGGGTCTTGGTTATCGAGTTGGCCTCGTTGAGACACTTGGGTCGTATATTAAAGGGTTAAAAAGTCAGCCAAATTGAGAAACTGGGGTCTCGAGTAGCGAGTCGGCCTGGTTGATATATTTGGAACGATTCGGAATTAAGAAGTCTGTTTTCTCTCTCTTTCTATCTATCTATGGGGAATGCTCTGGATAACAGTCCAACATATGTGTTATTTGAATCCTAGGTATAATAAGAAATTTAGAATGTTAAGTTACAAGTTGACCAAACGGTTAGGGGATGAAGCCTGGCCAGTAGGGGGAACATGGAATGTAGAGACATTTATATGGGAAAGGAAGGCAGAAAAGAAATGGAAGAAAGGAATTAAAACATGGGACGCAGACGCAGTGAAGAAGCATGAGGAGAATATAGAGTTTGAAGTTGGATGGATGCTGTATGTAAGAAGGGTATAGAGTTAAGAAACAAGGATAGCACTCGGAAAGGATGGAACGTATTGCAACTAGAATGCCAGTGGGCAGAGGAACAAGAGGAAATAATTAAAAGACAGACAGGAGGTGAGAAACAGGTGATGGTTAGTAAAAAATAAACCCAGTACTGGTAAATCCTCTGGAGGAGACTTCATGTCTGGCACGACGACCCTATTTGGTAATGAAGATGAGGAGTTAGATAATCTTGGGAGATGTCCACCTCCCTATGCCCTACCAGTAGCAATGGCATCTTTACCTGTGACAGTTCCGACAGTAACATCCCTATACCTTGAAGTTCTGACCTTACAAAGCTCCCCAGGATTGGGAGCACGGGAATGCCTTTCTGTGCGTAATTTGTTTAAGGCATTGATGCTACCAGAACAGCTGGTCATTGTTAAATGTACTGCACACACTGGTGCTGGGGACCCTATAGCAAAAGGCAATGAGTTGCCGATAGTGTATCCAAACAGGGCAGCCTGTACATCCAAATGCGTAGTGACAGCACATAAACAGATGCTAGCAAATAGAACGGTCCTGCCAAACATGAAGGAGGTATGTACATTACAGAGGGACGCCTCTCATATATAATAATAACTATGGAAACAAGAGGGCTGTGCCATTGATTCAGCACACCCCGCTTGGACAAGTTGGTGTATTCGATACATTTTTACTCGTCTTACCCATGCTGGTAAGGAGGGAATGATAGGGTAACAAAGGAAATGTGGTGGCAGACCTCTGAATGTAAAATTTGCCAACAAAGTAATCCAGGCAAATCAATTAAAATACCCTCAGCGGTGACGCCAATGCCATCACGATCGTTTGAATGCATACAAGATTGATTTTATTGAAATGCCAAGGGCCCAGTGTTATAAATATTGCTTAGTGATTTTAGATTTATTTAGCAGGTGGAATGAAGCTCTACCAACCACTAATAATACTGATGAAACTATGGTAACATTGTTGTTAAGAGAAGTTATTCCCAGGTTTGGCCTACCTACTGTCATAAGTTCAGACAATGGTCCTCATTTTAACCACTATTAATAAGGAAAAATGTGCACATTTTAATATCCGGCAGAAATTTCACTGTGTACACCACCCACAGGCATCTGGGATGGTGGAAAGAGTCAATGGGGATTGCAAAACAAAATTACCCCGGAGGTAAATCCTTTTTCTGACAGGCAACTATGTTATAAAAAAATTGGGGATGAAGGGAAATTTGATGGAGAAATGAGGAAAGAGCTAGGGAGACTGAAAAGTCAAGAGGAGTCTGACTAATCATGATCTGGATCAATGTCCAATTAGGGTTAGGTAACCAGGATTGTGGTAAACAGAAGTCTTGTCAGAAAAAGGGAAATTACACAGAGACGTCTTTGAAGATGAAATTATATACTGCTGGTAAAACAATGTTTTTGTATATGTACTGCTTGTAAAACAATGTTTTTTATGTGGAATGTGCGAAATTTGAAGCAATGAGCAAAGTTGTGTATCGTTTTAAGAAGTTTGTCCTTTAAAATGCAAATGGACAGACAGTTTATGGTGTGCTCCATTAAGAAACAGGCATGAATGGGGGGCGGAGCTATACTCGAATGATAAAATGTGTTGGTTGATTATAAATCTTTTGAACCAAGTTTAAAAAAGACTCATCCCGATTAAAGTGTTAAATGAGATTGGAAATGTCAAAATTACAGAGAAAAAGAAAATGTATTATTGATTACTGATTCTGAGTGAGTTCTTTTGGGAAAGATTGTTTTGATATGATAACAGAGGTTGTCTTTTAAAATGCAAATGAAGCAAGATTACTGTTTTCAAGCAAACAAAAAGATTTTGAAGCATGGGCTGTTTGAGGGAAATGATGGTAGATGAAAAATTGTATTATGACTTACAAAAGGGGGTTTGAGGGAACTCACAATGAGGGATGAAAGGTGAGAAGATAAAGTAGATTGGGGAAGAGAAGCTATTTGGAGAATTGAATATTTAGGTGGGGAGAGCCTCTTCGGATATAATTGGATTAAAGAATAAGTTCACAGGGATGTGTTAAGAAGGAGGATACTGGAGGATCAAAGGAAGATAAAAGTGCTGGAGAAACTCAGCTGGTGACCAAGATTTACAAACTTTTTATTGATACAGGAAAAGCCACTTACAGGCCCTGGGCAATTAACTAATTATGTATGGCCGGCAATTAACCCATGTCTTGCCAGATCTACATTCCCAGGTTGGAGGAGTTTTTGCTGGAAACCAGTGACCAAGGCCATAAAAGCTATACGATGATGGTGCTGGGACAAGGAAAAATTGAGACTGTATTGAAAAGAACAACCAAGTGTTGCTAACAACATGAACTGCTGTAAAGTTTGAAGATCATCGTCGCTGGATACATTTGATTGACTGTGAACAGTTTGTGGAAACAAGGACGATGGGCTATTGATGCTCCCTTTATTCTGGGGTGGCCCAGCCCACATGGACTGAACTCTCTTCAGAATGGCAAGCTTGCGGACTAACCCACATTTAAAGGATGGTACACATCTCCTTTTAAACAAGATTGAAGTCAAACATGACAAGCGCAGCAAAGATAGCCTGACTACAGACAGTAAGAGGTCTGCAAAGGCCAGTTAAATCTACCTGTTTTTGCCACAACCAAGGCACTGGTGTATTTTTAGAAAACAGTATATTTGTGACAGGGCATTGTTATGTTGCAAATGCAGTGCCACACAAGAGAAGCATGAACCAGTTACACCAGCACACGGGGAATTCCAAGCGAAGCCGAATAAAGGCTGAGCAATTTTTATGATCCTTTTCCTGTCCTATGGTAGTATCTTAGTGTCACGTTCGGGGGAGGTTGGTGGCCATTTAAAATGTTTGGAGGGACTTGTGGAACGATTGTCCACTATGAATTGATTCTGTTACTAGTGTACTATTAATTTGTCTGATGAGATGCTTATGGTCATTCGTATGTACTCAGCAAGGACTGTAGTTGTTATCAAAATTTTGATAAAACGATGGAATGATGAAGCCGAATTTTAGTTAAAAATATAAGAAGATATTAAATTGGCTTCTGGGCTAGCTTACAGCTTATATTTAGTCTCAAATTAGGCTTGCCTCAGGTTGCGGGTGTGTGAGATAATAAATCCTATAACATTGTCTCCCAAGTGACAAGCAGAGAGGAGAAGCTAGAGAGATCTCTTTGAAGTTAGATGCCATAAACCAAATGGCCAATGTTATGGGGGAGGAGGCGAGAAAGGAAGAGAGAAACAGCTAGTCATATCTGTGAAGTAAGATGCCATAAACCAAATGGCCAATGTTTATGAGGGACCAAATGACAGCGAGGAAGCAGCGAAAGAGCTAGGGTGATCTCTGTGAAGATAAAATGGCATTATCCAAATGGCCAATGTTTATGAAGGACGAGAGAGGAACCAGGGAAGTAGTAAGATAAAATGTCGTAAACTAAATGGCCAATGTTATCTTGTACTATGTAAACAAAAGGCCTTTGATGTGATGCATTCTGTGGAAACCTTTTCCTGTACCTCTGACCATGACTAATGTCTGTGAAATGTGCTAAGGGGACAAAAAAACTCTATTTAAGGCAATGTAATTCTGTTGTACAGAGAAGTGGACGGAAGACGGTCAAGTGTCTGTATTGGTCACTTGACTGGAGTTCTCCCTCCCTTCCATCGGCCGATGTTAAGTAAAGTTTTGAACTGGTCTACCAAACAGTTTGTGTGGTGTCTGTTTATTAAGAAGCGAACCTGGTTTAGTAGTTAAGAAAGTAGCTTTTTCACTCTCAGAATAAAAGGATGCACCTTTAGAAAGTAGATGAGGAGGAATTTATTTCGTCAAAAAATGACGAATCTGTGGAATTTATTGCCACGGATGGCTGTGGAGGCCAAGTCATTGAGTTATTTTAAGACGGAGAGTGACAGATTCTTGATTAGTAAGGGTGTCAAGGAATATTGAGAGAAGGCAGGAGAATGGGGTTGAGAGGGAATGGTAGATCAGCTATGATTGAATGGTGGAATAGACACAATGGGCCGAATGGCTACTTCTGTTCCTATGACATGAATATGAGTTTGTACGTTCTCCCTGTGTCCGCGCGGGTTTTCTTCAGGTGCTCCCGTTGCTTTTCACATTCCAAAGACATGCGGGTTTGGAGGTCAATTAGCTTCGGTAAATTGTCCCTAGTGTGTAGGATAGAATTAGTGCACGGGTGATCGCTGGTCGGTGTGGACTTGGTGCGCCGAAGAGCCTGTTTCCATGCTGTATCTCGAAATTAAACTAAACCCTGTATATCAGAATTATATGCAGTAAATAGTTAATATCATTGACTTCAGAGCTTTTCAATTGCGGTAGGTATCGGTGATGTTTATGTGCTATTACCACGTTGTTGATCTTCCAGGGTTTGACTGTGATCAGCACATATTCCAGGAAGAAATAATTTTTGAATCTAACTACAAAAGCTGTGTATATTTTAGCAATTATCTCGCTAAAAGTGACTGAATATTTTCAATGCAGAGAAGGGTGAGAACAAATGTCCTGTTGGCTTCCATTGACATATGGAAAATTAGGTCCATGTCTGAATCATACTATCTATCTCTATGCTATTAAAAGTCTCATCTTGTATGTGTGTATACATGTGTGTGTCGTCTGTGTCTTTCTACCTTCGTCAGAACGCCACGCGCTAGCGCAGAAATTTCTGCACATTATTAATCACATTAACCCCATCGACAAAATAAACTGCTTCACTTCACATTTCATGCTATATTTCACGTTTCAGCTTTTTTTAAATAGCCAAAATCAACTTTTTCAACGGCAAACCTCCTTCAACCCGCTTCGAGTGACGTCACAAAGGGGGAGTGGACGGCCACCAGCTTCCAGTGACGTCAGGGGGAGGGCCGCATTTAAATTAACGTTTCCCTTTTTCCGACCCGGGCTTCTACCCACGACGCCCCGGCTGGGGTTTTCCGCAGCCATCAAGGAGGCCTCGAGACCGTGGTGGTGAAGGAGACATCGAGACTGCAGCGGCGAGGCCTCACAACGATAGGACTGCTGCGGCGAAGAGGCATCGCAACGGTGGATCTTCGCGGCGGCGGTGAGGGCTCGCGACAATGGGGCCGCGACGGTGGTAGGGGAACGAGAGGTGAAGGAGGGATTGGGGGAGGGGAGGATGAGAGGGGAAATATCCTGGGGAGGTGAGGAGGGAGCGTGGGGGGATTGAGGGAGAGGAGGGGGTAGGGAGGGTAGTTGCCACGTCTACATTCCCTCTCTCGCCCTCTCCCTCTCTACCCCCTCACTATCTACCCTCATTCCCACCCTCTCTACCCCCTCCCTCTCTATCCCCCCTATCCCTCTCCCTCTCTACTCTCCCTCCCCCCCAACCCCTCCCTCTCCCCCCCTCGCTCTACCCCTTCCCTCTCCCTGTACCCCTCCCTCTCTCTCTCTACCCCCTCCCTCTCTGCCCCTCTTCCTCTCTACCCCCCTCCCCCTCCCTCTACCCTCCTTCTCTACCCTCCCTCCCCCCCTCTCCCTCCCTCTCTACCCCCTCCCTCTCTACCCCCCTCCCTCTCTCCCCCCCTCTCCTCTCCCCCCTCCCTCTCTACCTCCCTCTCTACCCCCTGTCCCTGTCTAGGGACTGAAGAGGGAGGGTGGAGGAAGGAGTGCTGGTGGACAAGGAGAAATGAGCCTCGCCTGTGCAGTTGGGGGCTATGCGTGAGAGGTGAAATATTGGGGGAATGGGTGAGTGGTGGAATATTGCATTGGGGGAGCAGACCCAACGGATCTGCACTTGGTCTAGTATACTTATAAAACTCATTGTGTGTGTGTGTGTGTGTGTGTGTGCGTGCGTGCGTGCGTGCGTGCGTGCGTGCACGCTTGCGATTTTGTTTCTTCAGCAAATCGCTACGCGAGAGCACTGAGATTTTTACACAATCTCACTCACATTTTTCCCGTCCATGCCATAATCATGTTCCCTTCAGATTTGATGCTATATTTCACGTTATTGATGATTAACGTTTTTAAAAAAAACAACTTTGAGAAGAATAACTGTGACTGCTTTGAGATTTTTCTGGCAGCTTCTAGTGATGACGTCACAATGGCATCTCACAGTCATCCAAGCACAATGGGATCTCATTTACATACACTGCCAATTACGTCACAATGGGATTGTAGCCCTCCTAGCTCTAGCAGGTGCAAATGCATTTTTCTTAAAGTAACAGTACACTGAAATGATTTTAAAGTTTAAAATGAGGGAGTGTGAATAAAGCGAAATGAGCAGCCCCTGCGCAGCTGGGGGCTATGGGTGTGGTAGAAACGGGTTGCGTTGGGGGAGCGGGTGAGTCGTGGATTATTGCATTGGGGGAAAGGAGCACAACGAGTCCCATTTGGTATAGTTATACTTTAAAAATGAGTGCCACGGTTAGATAAGTTTGTCCTGTTTCTTTTATATGCAACTGCAGAGGTCTGTGAATAATACTCAACAGCTGTGGTAAGTAGGCTCAGATGCCCCAAAATGTATTTTCTACCACCAAAATGCAAGTTCTTGCTGTGGAAGGAATTTAAATGTATCTATGTCATGATTTATGTTGCTGCCAAACAATGTTAAAATGTTTTAACTATAAAATCACAATATTTTCAGAAAAGAAATGCAATTTATGGAAACACATTTTTTGTCTGAGAAACAAAGGCGGTTGATTTCTCTGTCAGATTATTTTTTTTCAATGAATACTGTTGAGTGTCCATTAATAAAATAGTTTTTGTATTATTTCTAAGTTGGCATAAACATAGTTTATCAAAGATGCACTCCATTCATAATATTGTCGAATATTATCACATTTATTCATGTTGTTATTAGTAGTTATATGCCAACAAGTGTAAAAAATAGCAAGCCCTATCTTAGATTACTGTTAACTTCTAATTATCATAGCACTGTTTAATGGAAGGACTTAAAAGGTGAGTGTGCTTTTTCTCTAAACAAAAATATTGATTGCAGTACTAGTGTTAGGGGGCGCAAGTGGGCCAACTAACAGTCCAAGGCCATAACTCAGTAGACATATTATGCAAGGATTGAAACATATATTAGAACTTTCTAAATTAAGTTATGTTATCACATCACAAGACCTAGAATGCGATTTCTGACATTCCATGTCCTGATACTTCCGAAACTGGAGAAAATGTGCAGCCAAATCATAAACTAACGAACTGCAGGATGTGTCGACTGAGGTTGTTCACACATTATCTGATGAACCAGAACCAAGCCCAAAACGAATAACGGTCGACTAGAGTTGTGAATTTATCCAAATAAATCCCAAATAATCCCCAATGATTTATAAAAGAGCACTATTATATTTGTTTTAAAAACAGTGGGACATTCTCTGATCTCTAATCGTGATCGAGTGTCTTGCTATGCATTCGTAGATCTCGTGGTTGTGAAAAAATATATAATGTGGCAGCCTGAACAGCACACACTTGCCTGAGAGATCTCTGTATACTATAATCAGTTTACTCTTTGTTCTTTGAAACTTGAATATGAGCAAACTCTTTCAGAATGGAAGCAGAACTGACCAAACTATCCGAGAAACCTAAAGAAAAACCTGAATTTGACAATTAACATCCAGAGGATGTTACCATCACATTACCAAAGACTATACCATGAGATTTTATTCCACTGATTGAAAATGTGTAACTAACTTGTAACTAGTATGGAAACACAGAGTCCGCAGATGCTGGAATCACGAGTCAAAAACAACCTCTTGCCTGGAAGAAGGATACCAACGTTGTTTGTCAATTTCCCTCCATAGATGCAGCCTGACCCACTGAGTTCTTTCAGATTTGAACAAAAGATTTGAACTCTGGGTTCGATTTTGTTTTAGCACCATGAAGATAAGGCAAGCTTCAGATTCAAATATACTAAGTTATCATCTAGTACTCAAGAGTAATAACATGTTTAACGTTTTTATTGTATGATGGTGCTGTTGGTTACTACAAATCTTAACATACAATATACAGAATGGAACAGTACAGCACAAGTACAAGGCCTTTGAATGAACCATGCCATGTTAATCTCCATTGCCTGCACGTGAGCCATATCCCTCCATACCCAGCATATCCATGTGCTGATTTAAAAGCCTCTGAGATGCCACTATCGTATCTACTTGCATCACCATCCCTAACAGCACATACCAGACACAAGCCAGTCTAGCCTATCTATGACTCATAATTTTATATACCGACTTGCCCACACCGACCAACATGTCCCATCTACACTAGTCCCACCTGCCTGCGATTGGCCCATATCCCTCTAAACCGTACCTGTCAAAATGTTTCTTAAACGTTGCAATAGTACCTGCCTCAACTACCTCCTCTGGCAGCTTGTCCCATACACCCACCACCCTTTGTGTTTAAAAATTACACCTCAGGTTCCAATCTCTCTCCCCCCCCCACAATGTGCCAAGAGCCTTTTTGACCACCCTATTTACTTGTGATACCACTTTTTAACAATTTCTAGATCCCTCTGCTCTACAACATTCCCTAGCCCCACTATTCACCATGTAGGTCCTTCCCATGTTAGTCTTCCCAAAATGCAATACCTCACATTTCTCTGTATTAAATTCCATCAACCATTCCTCTGCCCACCTGCAGACTAGAGGGCATCTGCCCGGCATGGTGGCACAGTGGTAGAGTTGCTGCCTTACAGCGCTTACAATGCCAAAGACCTGGGTTTGATCCTGACTACAGGTGCTTTCTGTATGGAGTTTGTACGTTCTCCCCGTGACCATGTGGATTTTCTCCTAGAACTTTGGTTTCCTCCCACACTCCAAAGACGTACAGGTTTGCAGGTTAATTGGCTTGGTATATATGTAAAAATTGTTCCTAATGTAGGATCGCTGGTCAGTATGGACTAGGTGGGCTGAAGGGCATGTTTCCGCGTTATATCTCTAAACAAAACTAACCGATCAAGATCCTGCTGCAATTTCTAACAACCATCTTCACTATCTACAATACTATCCCCTTTTGTGTCATCTGCAAACTTGCTAATCATGCCATGTACGTTCTCATCTAAATCATTGATATAGATAACAAACAGCAATGGGCCCAGCACCAACCCTGAGGCACAACACTAGTCACAGTCCTCCAGTCTGAAAAGTAACCTTTCACTATCACCCTCTGCTTCCTTCCATGAAGTCAATTTTCCCATGGGATCTAACCTTTCACAGCAGCCTACCATGTGGAACATTGTCGAATGCCTTACTAAAATCAATTTATACAATGTCGACAGCTCAGCTTTCATCAACCCTTTTTGATCGCCAAGAAGTCAATCTGATTCGTGAGATATAACCTCCCGCGTATAAAACCATGCTGACTATCCCTAATCAACCCTTGTCCATCTAATGCATGTATATTCTATCCCTTAGAATACTCTTTACTAATTTTCTGATGTTGTTAAGCTCACTGGCCTGTAGTTCCCAGCCTTTTCCCTGCAGTCCTTCTTGAATAGAGGCACACCATTTGTCACCCTCCAGTCTTCCGGCACCTCACCTGTATTTTTTGTAAATCTCAGCCAGAGCACCTGCAATTTCCACAAGCTTCCCACAGTGTCCTCTGATATATTTGATCAGCCTCAGGAGATTTGTCTACCTTCATATCGGTCAGGACTTTAACACCTGCTCGACTGTAATACTGACTGCTCTCAAGCCACTTCCAGTGACTGCCCCAAGTTTCTCAGTCCTCCTGCCTTTCTGGGGGCTATGAGTGAGTGCTGGAAGATGGGGGAACGGGTGAGTGGTGGAATATTGTGTTGGGGAACGGGTTGCGTTGGGGAACTAGACGGTCTAGTCCCAGTTGGTCTAGAGTACTTATAAAATCTCCTGGGATTATTCTTAATGCTATCTGCCAGATATATCTCCTGTCCCTTTTTGCCCTTCTAATTTCCTTTTTTAATTTTCTCCTTAGTTTCTAAAACTCCTCCCATGCATCTTAATCTTCTGGATCAGCCTACCGTGAAGAACTTTATCAAATGCTTTACTAAATCCCATGTAGACCGCAACTACAGTCCTACCCTCATCGCACAACTTCTTCACCTCCTCAAAAAATTCAATCAAGTTAGTAAAACAAGACTATAGTGGATAAAGCCAGTTGTCTGTCCTGAATTCTCATATTCTCTTAACAATTTGTATTACTTAGTATTGGTAAATTAAATCAGCAGGATAACTCACTTAAATGTGGACAGTTCATAAATAACTTTTGCACATTTTACTTTAAAAAAAGAACAGGCATTACTAAAACATACAGTATAGGTTGAAACAGGACTTTTTAGTAATATGCACAATTAATGGCTTTGCTGCAAGAAAATGATTTATCATTCTGAAGTTCTCAGCATGACATTTACAGGCCAATAATTTGACAGCTTTGGTGTGCAGATTTATACTGTAATTAACACCAACATACTTCTGCTCTGAATCAAGTACAAGGTGTTAGCAATCAAAAAGATACGGAGAGGTTATCCCATATATTGTAGGATAGTTTTTGGATTAAATCATACTTCTGTTATGACTGGAGACCAAAGGTGCTTTATGCATCTTTGGGATTTAGAATCGTAGAATTTCAGAGAATGGAAACAAGCCGATTGGCTCTGAGTTTGTGCTGACTTTCAAACACCGATTTAAGTAAGTAAGTTTAAGTAAGTAAGTTTATTGGCCAAGTATTCACATACAAGGAATTTGCCTTGGTGCTCCGCCCACAAGTAACAACATGACATACAGTGACAGTTACGAATGACTCAGAAAACACTAAACATTAATAATAATAAGACATTAATGATAAAACACCATTGATCAAGCATGTGAACCAATAAAATACCAGATCAAAGGGAGGCTACAGATTTTTGGCTGTTGAGTAGAGCAACTACTCGTGGATAAAAACTGTTTTTATGTCTGGCTGTGGCAGCTTTGACGGTCCGGAGTCGCCTTCCAGAGGGAAGTGATTCAAAGAGTTTGTGGCCAGGGTGAGAGGGGTCAGAGATGATCTTGCCCGCTCGCTTCCTGGCCTTTGCAGTGTACAGTTCATCAATGGAAGGAAGGTTGCAGCCAATAATCTTCTCTGCTGATCGGACTATTCGCTGCAGCCTCCAGGTGTCGTGCTTGGTGGCTGAGCCAAACCAGACCATGATGGAGAAGGTGAGAACAGACTCTACAATGGCCGTGTAGAATTGGACCATCATTGCCTGTGGCAGATTGTGCTTCCTCAGCTGCCGCAGGAAGTACATCCTCTGTTGTGCCTTTTGACTGTGGAGTCGATGGTAGCCCCCCACTTAAGGTCCTTTACAGATTATATACCAAAACAGATTATATACCAATCCCATTTTATTCTCCCACCAATTGCCCGAATTCCAAAATATACCTTTACATTAGAGGCAATTTACAGTAACCGATCAACCTACCAAACCTGCATGTCTCTGGGATATGGGAAGGAAATGGAACACCTGGAAAAAACCCACATGGCCACAGTGAATATGTGCAAATGATACACAAGCAGCTCACAAGATCAAAGTTGAACCTGGGTCACAGGAGCTGTAAGGCCACAGCTCTTCTGGCTGCATCACTGTGCCTAAAGTTGTTGGCAACTCCAATGAATTCATAGAAAAGTTTATTTTCGGGTTAAGAGCACCCTGATTGTGTGGGAATTCACAATACACTGGTATCTCCCTACAGTCCTCAAAATGTGCTCCAAGGAACGAGAGTGCAACTAGAATGGGTTCACTTTTATTAAAGAGATGCATTACTGACAGGCCAGGAACCTGGCGCAAATCCAATCTCTCATTGCTCTCTGCCTGGGACCTGGCAAAACCCCCTGATCTCCGCTGGAGTTCCTGCGGCAATGAATTGTCTCATGACTCATTGTTCTGAGTGGTCATCCATGGAGGATAATGTAGGAAAGGCTGATATGCAGGGCTCACAACTGGCTGGCATGATTAGGGACCGGCAGCAGTTGCTTCATGTGTTGACAAGTTGTCTGGATCCGATGCTTTCTCTCTATAACATCACATTTACTTGATGCAATGGAAGCCACTGTCTCCCCAGCACAGGGATCTCTTCATGGTAATAAGATTAAAAAATGGTTAATGGCCTTTGAGCTTGCTATCATAGAGAAAGCTCTTGGCTGGGGAGAACTATGCAGCTGAACCAATAGAGGAAAAAAGTAGCTTTCATCAATTAAACAGAAGATAATGATAGAGCATGTGGGATCTGGGTCAAATGTCTACACATCTGTCCATCCACAGCAATAGCAGTGTTTACGGAGTCAGCCAGGATACACTGGAGCCTCACAGAGGCAATGCTCATCCAGTCCATCCAATAACAGCCCCGAGGTTTGTAACCAGCACCGCAATGTGCAGCAATGAGGAAGGCTGCCCACCAGCGCACTGCCCAAGTGCTCGCTTTTATTAAAAGTTTCAATAGACAATAGACAATAGGTGCAGGAGTAGGCCATTCGGCCCTTCGAGCCAGCATCGCCATTCACTGTGATCATGGCTGATCATTCACAATCAGTACCCTGTTCCTGCCTTCTCCCCATATCCCCTAACTCTGCTATCTTTAAGAGCTCTATCTAACTCTCCCTTGATAGCATCCAGGGAACTGGCCTCCTCTGCCTTCTGAGGCGGAGAATTCTACAGATTCACAACATTCTGGGTGAAAAAGTTGTTCCTCATCTCCGTTCTAAATTGCATACTCCTTATTCTAAAACTCTGGCCCCTGGTTCTGGACTCACCCAACATCGGGAACATGTCTCCTGCCTCCAGCGTGTCCAAACCCTTAATAATCTTAAATGTTTCAATAAGATGCCCTCTCATCCTAAATTCCAGAGTATACAAGCCCAGCCGCTCCATTCTATCAACATATGACAGTCCAACCATCCAGGAAATTAACCTTGTGAACCTATGCTGCACTTCCTCAATATGAAGAATGTCCTTCCTCAAATTTGGAGACCAAAACTGCACACAATACTTCAGGTGTGGTCTCACTAGGGCCTTGCACAACTGCAGAAGGACCTCTTTGCTTCTATATTCAATTCCTCTTGTTATGAAGACTTTGCTGTACCTGCATGCTTACTTTTAGTGGCTGATGCACAAGGATCCCCAGATCTCGTTGTACTTCCCCTTTTCCCAATTTGACACCATTCAAATTATCTGCCTACCTGTTTTGCCACCAAAGTGGATAACCTCACATTTATCCACATTAAACTGCATCTGCCAGGCATCTGCCCACTCACCCAACCTGCTCAAGACACCACGCATCCTCATAGCATCATCCTCACAGTTCACACTGCCACCCAGCTTTGTGTCATCTGCAAATATACTAATGTTACTTTTAATCCCTTCATCGAAATCATTAATGCATATTGTAAATAGCTGCGGTCCCAGCACCGAGCCTCGCGGTGCCCCACTAGTCACTGCCTGCCATTCTGAAAGGGACCTGTTAATCCCTATTCTTTTTCCTGTCTGCCAACCGATTTTCTATCAATGTCAGTACCCTACCCCCAATACCATGTGCTCTAATTTTGCCCACTAATCTCCTATGTATCAAATGCTTTCTGAAGGTACATTACATCCACGGGCTCTCCCATGTCCATTTTCCTAGTTACATCCTCAAAAAATTCCAGAAGATTAGTCAAGCATGATTTCTCTTTCGTAAATCCATGTTGACTCGGAATGTTGCTATCCAAATGTGCCGATATTTCATCTTTTATAATTGACTCGAGCATCTTCCCCACCACCGATGTCAGGCTAACTGGTCTATAATTCCCTTTCTCTCTCCCGCCTTTCTTCAAAAGTGGGATAACATTAGCTACCAATCCACAGGAACTGATCCTGAATCTATAGAACATTGGAAAATGATCACTAATGCGTCCACAATTTCTACAGCCACTTCCTTAAGTACCCTGGGATGCGGACCATCAGGCCCTGGGGATTTATCAACCTTCAGGCCCATCAGTCTACCCAACACTATTTCCTGCCTAATGTGGATTTCCTTCAGTTCCTCCGTCACCCTAGATCCTCTGGCCACTAGTACATCAGGGAGATTGTTTATGTCTTCCTTAGTGAAGACGAATCCAAAGTACCTGTTCAACTCATCTGTCATTTCCTTGTTCCCATAATAAATTCATCTGTTTCAGTCTTCAATTGTCCAACTTTGGTCTTAACTAATTTTTCCTCTTCATATACCGAAAGAAGCTTTTACTATCCTCCTTTATATTCTTGGCTAGCTTATCTTCGTACCTCATCTTTTCTCCCCGTATTGCCTTTTTAGTTATCTTCTGTTGCTCTTTAAAAGTGTCCCAATCCACTGGCTTCCCATTCATCTTTGCTATGTTATATTTCTCTTTTATTTTTATACTGTTCCTGACTTCCCTTGTCAGCCATGGTCACCCCTTACTCCCCTTGGAATCTTTCTTCCTCTTTGGAATGAACTGATCCTGCACCTTCTGAATTATTCTCAGAAATACCTGCCATTGTTGTTCCGCTGACATCCCTGCCAGGGAATCTTTCCAGTCAACTTTGGCCAGCTCCTCCCTCATGGATTCATAGTCCCCTTTGTTCAACTGTAATACTGACACTTCCGATTTTCCCTTCTCCCTCTCAAATTGTAGATTAAAACATCATATTATGGTCACTACCGCCTAATGGCTCCTTTACCTCGAGCTCCCTTTCAGAAGGATATTGGTATATTATTTTCACATGTACTGAGATAAACTGTTAGCGTGCTATCCAGTCAAATACTATACATGCAAAAGCACGGCGGCAATGTAAAGAGAAAAATGCCAGAGTTCAGAATGTCATGTTACAACAATATATCTTTACAGTTACAGAGAAAGTGCAGATAATAAAAGTGCAAGGGCTGCTTTGAAATCTTCTGCCTGATGGGAGAGGGGAGAAGGGGGAATAATTAGGGTATAAATGGTCTTTGATTACGTTTGCTCCCAAGGCAGGGAAATGTAATGAATGAAATGTAGATGGATTTGATAAGGTGGGGGGAGGTGGGTTTATGTGATGGACTACATCTACAACTCTCCTAATTCTTGAACTTAGGCAGAGCTGTTGGCAAACCAACATTTGGTGCATCACAATAGGATGCTTTCTACAATGCATCTGTAATTGTTAAGAATTGTGAGAGACATACCAAACTTCCTTAGTCTTCTGAGGAAGCAATGGCGTTGATTTGCTTTTATGTTGGCAACTTCAATGTGATTGTTCTAGGATTATTGGTGATATTTATGCCTGGGAACTTGAAGCTCTCGACCATCTCCATTTCGGCTACATTGATGCTGACCGGGGCATGTGCACCATGTGATTTCCTGAAGTCAATAGCTAGCTTCTTCATCTTGCTTACAATGAGGGAGAAGTTGTTGGCTTGACACCATGTTACTCCATTTCATTATAGTTTGAGATCTGGCCTACTACTCTGGTGTCACCTGCAAACCTGTAATTACAGTCAGAGCTGAATTTGCCCACAGTTGTGAGTGTATAAAGCGTATAGTAAGGGGTTAGACGCAAATCCTTGTGAGGTACTGGTGTTGAGAATGATCATGGAGCATGTTCTTCACCTTTCCTCATTGATAGTGGTGTATATGTCGGAAAGTCGAGGATGCAGTTGCAGAGGTGGATGCTGACTCCTTGATCCAGGAGTTTGGAGATGCTCTTGGTTGGGCTTTTGGTGTTGAAGGTGGAACTACAGTCAATAAATAGGAGTCTGACATAAGTGTTATCCAGATATTCCAGCAATGAATGTCGGGCCAAGGATCTGGTGTCAGCCATGAACGGATTGGGATGGTCAGTGAACTACAGAGGATCAAGGCGTCAGGGTGGTTGGAGTTAATACAGGTGTGTGTTATGACCAGCCTCTTGGGGCACTTTATGATGGTGGATATCATTGAAACTGGACAGTAGTTATTAAGGCACCTTAATTTCTTTGGTGCCAGAATGATATTGGTCTTCTTAAAGTGGGTATATACCTGTTAATGAGTGGACTGAAGAATCAAGGGCATTGTAATAAAACAATGCTCTGCAGGATAGTGCTAAGCGAGATACCAGTGCAATGGGATTTTCCTGCTCTTCATTGGCAGGATATACATAGTTAACTTTCCACAGTTTAACCAATATACGATACGATACAATAGAACTTTATTTATCCCAGGAGGGAAAATGGCCTGCCAACAGTCATAAAACACAACTAGATACATGAAACATGGAACATGAAATTAAGGTGACGAGTGGAAAGTCCGGTATAATTGTCATGGAGTGATGCAGCATGGAAACAAGTCTTTCACTTCAACTCGTTCATACCAACCAAGGCGCCGACTGAGCTAATCCCATTTCTCTGCGTTTGTCCCATATCTACCCAAAGCCTTCCTATGCATGTATGTACTTCTTCAAAAGTTTTTTATACATTGCAATTATATCCGCCTCTCCCATTTCCTTGGGCAGCTTATTCCATATATTCACTATCTTGCCCATTTAAATCTTTCCCCTATCACCTTAAACTGTGCCCTCAAGTTTCAGACTCTCTTTGCCTGGGAAATAGAATATGACCATCCACCTTATCTAAGCCTGCATGACTAAATTCCAGAGCTGTCGCACTCAAACATGCATCAAAATACCCTACAGTTTGCTCTGTGTTCAAATCTTAACCCATTACTACCATATCAATGTTATTATTTTCATATAACTTCAATTAATTACTATTAAACACTCAGGCATGGGCTGATAAGTAGCACATCTGCTCCATAAAGCAGCAACATGGCACAGCTGGTAGAGCTGCTGCCTCACAGCATCAGAGAGACGGATTTGATCCTGACCTCTGGTGCTGTCTGTGAGGTATTTGTATGCTCTCCCTATGACCACTATGGTTTCTGCCAGATGCTCTGGTTTTCTGCCATATCCCCAAGTGGTGCAGGTTTATAGGTTAGTTGGCCTCTGTAAATTGCCCCTAGTGTGTAGGGAGTGGATGCGAAAATGGGATAATATAGAACTAATATGAAAGGGCGATCGATGGTCAGAGTGGACTTGGTAGACCAAAGGGCCAGTTTCCTTGCTGTATTTTGCAATCAACTCAATCAATCAAAAAATATATAAGAGTGACCGTCTTTAACAAGATAGAATCTAACCAACAACTCTTCATGTGCAAATGTATTAACATCCCTGAGGGTCACCAATGAGCAGAAAGTCAATTTTACCAGCCACCTCACTTTACCAGCCAGTGGCTACAGGGTAGGTCAGACGTCCTGCACCAAATCCCTCACTTTCTGACATCCTGGGTCTTTACCACCATGAAGGCACAAGCAGGAATACTTTTCATTTGCTTGGATGAGTGCTTAGATTACAACTTAGAAAGCAGCCTGGATAAATTACCCGCCTGTCCTCCAGCTAAAGGCGGGACGGTGGCATAGCGGTAGTGCTACTGCCTTACAGCGCCAGAGACCTGGGATCAATCCTGACTACGGGTGCTTGTCTGTGCGGAGTTTGGACGCACTCCCCATAACCTAGATAGGTGTTCTCCGAGATCTTTCCTCCCACACTACAAAGATGTACAGGTTTGGAGGTTAATTGGCTTGGTATAAATATAAATTGTCCCGAATGTGTGTAGGATAGCTTTTGTGTGCGGTGATCGCTGGTCGGTGCGGACTCGGTGAACCAAAGGGCCTGTTTCCGCACTGTATCTCGAAAGTAAACTAAACTAAAACTTAACGCATTCATCCCACCACCATTGGTCCACAGTGGCTTCAGTGTGCACCATCTACAAAATGCCTTAACAACACGATTTGCCAAACCCACAAGTTCTAGCACGAAGTACAAGGTTAGCGAGCACACTTGCAGGTTCCACTCCAAGCTAGACACTTTTTTGAATTGAAATATATTGTCAATCCTTCATCGTCACTGGGGCTGAATCATGCAACTCCCTACCCAACAGCATTGTTGGAAAACCATCAACACAATCACTGCAGCAGTTCAAGGGAAGCTCACCAACTCCTTCTCCAGGGATTAAGGAGGGACAATCTATGCTAGTTTTACCAATGATATTCAGATGCCAAAAACAAATCAATAAAAATTAATTATTATGCTTTAAATATTTGTCAACTATTCTGTTTCAATGTAAAATCTACTGGCAATGTTTGGTTTATGGAACGAGATATACAAATAAATTAGCATAACACAAGTAAAAAATATTAACTTTGACCATGACCAAAATTAATGGGAAATAAATCTCAAAACTATTAAATTGTGACTATTGAATTTCCATCTCTTCCACTCTACACAGAATTATTTTTGACAAAGGATTTTAAGGCACCAGCCTAATGAATACTGAGGATTTAATTTCCTTCTTTTTTGAATAAAAGAGTGTATTAAAATGAAACAATATTTAAAAAAACACTCAGATGGCCTGCAATGAAAAAAAGCTGAACAATATTTGGTTGTTAATTGGCAAGTAAAATTAATTGCCACAACAGTGTCAGATAATGATCATCTCCAATGGGTTAGCCTTAATGTATATATATATATATATATATATATATATATATATATATATTTAAAATATTTTTATTAGAAGCAAACATATTATAAAGTATAGTTACATATTATAGTAAAAAAAACTTTTCATATACATCAAACATATATTATTAAAATTTTCAATTGTCGATTAATTCTGCTTCTAGTGTTTTTTTAAATATAGATAGAAAGAGAGAGAAAGAGGGAAAAAAGAATTACGTATCAAAAAAGAGAAAAGGTGGAATGAATTACTTATAATACGTCATTGGAGATAAGTTCGTAGATTATAAAGTATAATTTTTCATCTAATCCTGAGTTCAAGCTTCAGTTGGGTTTTCGTGCTGGGCCAATCTATCCCTTCAAATAGTTAATGAATGGAGCCCATATTTTAACAAAAAGTTCTTGTTTGTCCATTAAGACAAGTCTAATTCTTTCTAGATGTAGGGTCTCTGACATTTCCACAATCCACATTTTAATTGTGGGGGTTATAGGGCCTTTCCAAAATTTTAATATTAATTTTTTCCCAGTTATTATACTGTAGTCGAGAAAGTTTATTTGGCTTGTTGTGAGTGTTAAGCTTTGTTCTGATATCCCAAGTATTATTAATTTTGAGTCTGGATCCAATTTAGTATTAACAACTTCAGAAATTATTTCAAAAATATCAGTCCAGAAATTTATAATTTTTGCACAATTTTCAAAAGAATGTGTTAAATTGGCATCTAGATGCAGACATTTAAATAGGAGAAATATGTGGGAAGATTCTATTTAGTTTTATTTTGGAGTAATGTAATCTGTGTAAGACTTTAAATTGTATTAAAGCATGTCTGGCATTTAACGAGCATTGATGTATATGTTGTAAACTTTCGTCCCAAATATCTTTCGTTATAGGATGACCTAACTCATTTTCCAATGTGTATCTATTTAGTTCCATCGGTGGTACCTCGTTGTTTAAGAGGGTGTTATAAATATAAGCTATTAATTTTTCAGTGTTAGGATGCTTATTCAAACATTCATCAAGAATTTTTGGTTCCCATGTCCTATAAACTTGTATATTAGATTTAACAGATATCTACAAATTAGAGATTATGAAGAAATTATTTGAGTGCAGTCCATGATTCTGTTGTAACTCTTGAAATGAAAGAAGGATGCCTTTCCTATAAAGATGTCCAATCTTTTTAATTCCATAATTTTTCCATTGTGTGAAACCTTTATCCAATATGGATGGCTTGAATAAAGGATTATTTACAATGGGAAGACATAGTGGTATATTATTCAATTTTAAAGCTTTTTTAAATTGTTTCCAAATTCGTATTCCACTATGTATTATAGGGTTTTCCTTATAGGTTTTTTTTATGCAGTTTTGTGGGAGCAAATATAATCGAACCAATTTCAAAAGGTAAACAGTCTAAAAGCTGAACAATATTTGGTTGTTAATTGGCAAGTAAAATTAATTGCCACAACAGTGTCAGATAATGATCATCTCCAATGGGTTAGCCTTAATATTTGACAGCAATACTGACGCATCTTGGTCATAACCACTGACCAGAATCAGTTTAAATAAGAATGACAGGTGGGTGAGAACTTGAGCAGCGGGTCAGTGGTTGGAAGGGCTGATGAGAAAATGGAGGTTATGACAAGTAAGTCTCAAAGGAAGTACAGGAAGGGAGAGGTTCATGAAAATGGGGATAATGAAGAACTGAAGTATGTCTACTTCAATGCAAGGACTATTGTGGGTAAAGCTGGTGAAATTAGAGCCTGGGTCAGTGCTAGGAATTATGTTGTTGTGGAAAGGTGCAGGTCATCCTCAACAACTCCGGGCACCCCCTCCATGAAACTGTGGAGGGTCAGAGAAGCACACGGAACAACAACTGGCTCCTCTCCCTGCACTGTAGAACAGAGCGGTTCAGGAGATCCTTCACCCCTGCAGCCATTAGATTTTATAATACTGACCATTAAGCTGTATGGGGATGCTTTGCACTTTTAATAGTTATTTATTGGGTTATTTTCAGTATTTATTGTGTTTATGTATTGTCCGTATTTTATGTATTGTCTGCTTTACGTTCTGACTGTGTTGGCTGCTGGACATCTGAATTTCCCTGAGGGGATTAATAAAGTATTTATCTATCTATCCATCTAACACAAAAACTTGGTTGTGAGAGGGACATGATTGGCATTTCAACTTGCCTGGATTTCAATGTTTCAGAGGGTTGAGCTGAAAAATACAAATGATTCTAATGGGATTATATTTTTGACAACCCAATAGCCAGTGGGAGATAAAGGGTCAAATATGTGGACAAATGATAATAGGATGCAAGAGCCACAGGGTTGTTGTAGTGGACGGCTTTAACTTCCCCAATAATGAATTAGATGGGGCAGAATTTATTAGGTGTATCCAAGAAGATTGGATGTGTATGTGGATGGTCCGATTCAAGAATTCCGTATTGGACCTTATATTGGGAAACGAGCCTGGCTAGGTGATTGGTGTTAGGGTGGAAGAGCATTTTGGACATAATGCTCACAATTTCAATGGTTTTAAGAATGTTTTGAAAAGGGACTGGTCTGGATGTTGGGGGAAGACACTAGATACTTGGGGCAAGATATTCAGGAAGCGAAGCAGTGCACGTGCCCCAGTATACATTGATGGCGCAAAGTAGAGATAGTCATAACCTTCAAGTTCCTAGGAATAAATATCACCAGCAATTTGTCCTGGACCAGCCATAGCAAACTATGGTCAAGAAAGTAGTTATACATATATACATATCCAGAATTAAGTATTTACGGAAAGATTCAGGCTACACTAAAAATGTTCACATTGCAGATATGAGAATACTTGGAAAAGAGATATGACATTTGCAGGTGAAGTTTATTGCAGGACCACCAGATATTTTCTTTATCTTTGCTGGATTTCCACACAAAAGTAGCAAAAAGAGCACTGAGTTATAACCTGCTATTCCAGGGAAACTGCAGGAGTTAACTGCTGAGAAGAAAATGCAAGTCCTGGATGCTACAGTAGCAGAGACTGAGTGTGTACGTGTGCGGTTTTTACCAGCGCACCAACACAGATAACGACATCACAAGGGAAAATGTAAGATTACAAGGACATGTATAAGAAGGTAAGACACCTGGGGTGTGATCCAGGCGGAAAAGGAAATGTTGCCTTGCACCAGGAAGATTCGGTCCAGCAAGTAGTGGTGACATGGAGGAGTCAGATGAGATCTATGTATAGGAAGGCATATACTGTAAGAGAGGCTTTTAGATAGGTATTCCAAAATGCTTGGAGCAGAATCTGGCTAGTCAGACTGGATCCATGATATGACGGCGTGGGGAAAGAGCCCGTCCACATTTTCTTAAGAAATGTGTGGAGCCAGGAGAACCTCACTTCCAAATTCAGGGTTTTCCTTTAAAATCATTTTAAATCTTTTTTTTTGTTTTATTAAAGTTGTTGTTAATCCAGTAGTGAAGCTCATACTGACTGAAATCATTTAATTTAAGTGAATGTTCATTCTGTTCATGCTTTTGGTCTCTCAGCCCCTTCCCTTTACTGAACCATATGTCAGCCAACTGCACTGGAGTGTTTCTACGGCTGTCACTGCAAAGCACAAGGAAAATGTCTGCATAAATGTATGTGCTGCACCTTGTACCGTGCTGCACACGAATATGACATCCTTTTGTAATCCATCTATCTATTATATAAAAGTCTGTGCCTGTCGCCTGCGGTCCGTCCGGCTGCCTTTCTGCCTTTTGATTCATTTCCATCGTGTGATGTCACAATGCCCAATGCTCGCAGATGTCCAATCACAATGCCCAATGCTCGCAGATGTCCAATCAGAATGGATCCATTTACATGGACGGCTGCCGGCTGCATTTCTTCCTTTGATTCACTGCAACTCCGAAACCAGACGCAGAATCGCCGACATCTTTTCCATTTCGGTAGAGATTTCACTTTTCTTTCTAAGTATCCGCTCCTCATTACATTTCGTCGTGTTTAAGTACACGTTTTTAATCAAATCCTTCCCCCCCACCCCCCAATATTTCAAAAATAAACTGGTTTCTCACCCATAGAAGCAGCACCAGCCCCAGCCCCTGGTGAACGTTCCATCGTGTGATGTCACAATGCCCAATGCTCACAGATGTCCAATCGGAATGGATTCATTTACATATGGATTTGCAGGAGCCCCAGCACCTGGTGAACGTTCCATTGTGTGATGTCACAATGCCCAATGTTCACATATGTCCAATCGGAATGGATTAATTTACATATGCCTTTGCAGGAGCCCCAGCCAATGGTGAACATTCCATTGTGTGATGTCACAATGCCCAATGTTCACACATGTCCAATCGGAACTTAAGAGGGAGTTAGATGTGGCCCTTGTGGCTAAAGGGATCAGGGGATATGGAGAGAAGGCAGGTACAGGATACTGAGTTGGATGATCAGCCATGATCATATTGAATGGTGATGCAGGCTCAAAGGGCCGAATGGCCTACTCCTGCACTTAATTTCTATGTTTCTATGTTTCCCTCTCCTCTCCTCACCCCTCTCCCTCTCCCACCCATCCCTCTCTCCCCACCCCCCTTCCCTCTCTACCACACCCCCTTCCCTCTCTCCCCCCGCCCCCTTCCCCTACCCCTCTGTCCCTCTTCCACCACTCCCCCTACCCCTCCCTCCCCACTCTTCCACTTCTCTCCCCTTACCCCACCCCTCTTCCTCCTCCACCCCTCTCTCTTCCCTTCCCCTCTCTCCCCCACCCCTTCCCCTACCCCTCTGTTCCTCTTCCACCACTCCCCCGTCCCTCTTCCACCACTCCCGCTACCCCTCCCTCCCTCCCTCCCCACTCCTCTCCCCCTCTCCCGCTCCTCATCCCTCCCCCACCCCCCTTCCCTCTCTACCCCACCCCCTTCCCTCTCTCCCCATGCCCCCTTCCCCTCTGTCCCTCTTCCATCACTCCCCCTACCCCTCTCCTCCTCCCTCCCCACTCTTCCTCTTCTCTCCCCCCTCCCCCCTCCTCTCTCCCCACTCCTTCCCCTCTCTCCCCCCACCCCTCTCCCCCTCCCTCCATTCTAGGCCTCCCTCCCCATCCCCCTCTCTCCCACATCTCTCTCCCCATCCCCCTCTCTCACCCCCTACCCCGCTCTCCTTTCTCTCCCAAATCTGTCCCGTTTCCTCCTCCACCTCTCCCCTCCCTCCCCTCTTCTCATCCCCCTCCCCCCACCTGTGTGTTTGGGGGGTGGTTAATGTGAGTGTGATGCCGCAGCCCCCCCCCCCCCCCCCCCCCCCAATATTTCAAAAAATACTGGCATCTCACCCATAGAATCAGCCCCAGCCCCAGCCCCAGCCCCAGGTTAACGTTCGATCGTGTGATGTCACAATGCCCAATGCTCAAAGACATTGTTGCCATAGAGGGAGTACAGAGAAGGTTCACCAGACTGATTTCTGGGATGTCAGGACTTTCATATGAAGAAAGACTGGATAGACTCGGCTTGTACTCGCTAGATTTTAGAAGATTGAGGGGGTATCTTATAGAAACTAACAACATTCTTAAGGGGTTGTACAGGCTAGATGCAGGAAGATTGTTCCAGATGTTGGGGAAGTCCAGAACAAGGGGTCACAGTTTAAGGATAAGGGGTAAATCTTTTAGGACCGAGATGAGAAAAACATTTTTCACACAGAGAGTGGTGAATCTCTGGAATTCACTGGCACAGAAGGTAGTTGAGGCCAGTTCATTGGCTATATTTAAGAGGGAGTTAGATCTGGCCCTTGTGGCTAAAGGGATCAGGGGGTATGGAGAGAAGGCAGGTACAGGATACTGAGTTGGATGATCAGCCATGATCATATTGAATGGTGGTGCAGGCTCGTAGGGCCGAATGGCCTACTCCTGCACTTAATTTCTATGTTTCCCTCTCCTCACCCCTCTCCCTCTCCCACCCATCCCTCTCTCCCCCACCCCCCTTCCCTCTCTCCCCCCGCTCCCTTCCCCCATACCGCTCTGGCCCTCTTCCACCACTCCCCCTCCCCCTCCCTCCCCACTCTTCCACTTCTCTCCCGTTACCCCACCCCTCTTCCTCCTCCACCCCTCTCTCTTCCCTTCCCTTCCCCTCTCTCCCCCACCCCTTCGCCTACCCCTCTGTTCCTCTTCCACCACTCCCCCGTCCCTCTTCCACCACTCCCGCTCCCCCTCCCTCCCTCCCCACTCCTCTCCCCCTCTCCCTCTCCATATCCCTCCCCCAACCCCCTTCCCTCTCTCCCCCACCCCCTTCCCTCTCTACTCCCGCCCCCTACCCCTACCCCTCTGTCCCTCTTCCATCACTCCCCCTACCCCTCCCCTCCTCCCTCCCCACTCTTCCTCTTCTCTCCCCCCTTCCCCCTCCTCTCTCCCCACTCCTTCCCCTCTCTCCCCCCACCCCTCTCCCCCTCCCTCCATCCTCCCCTCCCTCCCCTCCCCATCCCCCCGTCTCTCTCCCCATCCCCCTCTCTCACCTCCTACCCCGCTCTCCTTTCCCTCCCAAATCTGTCCCGTTTCCTCCTCCTCCTCTCCCCTCCCTCCCCTCTTCTCTCCTCCCCTCCCCCCACCTGTGTGTTTGGGGGGTGGTTAATGTGAGTGTGATGCCTCAGCCCCCCCCCCCCCCCCCCCCCGCAAATGCCGTTGGGGAAACAGACCCAACGGGTCTGCACTTGGTCTAGTATAATTATAAAACTCTGATCTTGGATGTATTTATTTGTGTATTTGTTTGTTCGTCTGTGATTCACATCTCCTCGAAAACACGACGCGCTAACGGTGAAATGTTTACATATTCCGATAGAGATTTACGCCATGATGTCAAAAATCACCTCATCGGAAAATTTGATGCATTATGTCCTGAGTTATTTATGAAAATGTTCACAAATGTGCAGAAACTTGGAAAAAAATAACTGCTTTTCCCCTGCGCTTAGCCCTGCTTGCAACATTGTTGCTATCCAAGTACACCGAGTTCTGCTCGCCCTAGCAAGGCGAAATGAGCAGCCCCTATGCAGTTGTCGGCTATGGGTGGGTGCTGGAATAAGGCTTGCTTAGGGGGTCCAGGCCTCCCGTGTGACAGTTGGTCGAGTGCTTCTTAATTCCTCAGATGAGTTTTGCAGGATTATTCATAGAAAATAGTGAGCCAAGCTTTTTTTGAGGACATTGTAGGATGTCCTGTCATGAGGCCAAATAGAGTTAACCTGCCTAATTTACGAAGTATTGCATTAGAGATCAATCAAAACTGTCTGCTGTTGTTAGATTCCCTCACAGCAAAATAATATAAGGTTACAAACATTGAAGGTTTAAAGGCTTATGATGATGACATTATGAAAACACTGTTTTCCAGAATTCCAACCCACAACTGAATAACACCATGAGAATTTTGACTAGACAGGAACAACCACTAGCTTGTGAGTTGAGATACTGCTGGAAATGTCAGATGATCTAAATTTTATGATGCTGCAAGATGCCAGCAGAAGGTCTGTCTCTGTTTCATGCCCTGCTGTTTGAGAAATGTCTGTCATTCTAAAGTCATTGCTGTGAAAGGCACCCCAGAAGTGTAGAGATAGATGTACTTGCTCAAAGCATATTGCTGCACAGCATCAATAATGTGTTCCCTTTGTAGAGACTTTGTAGCATTAACAGGGCCTTATTGCGGCTGTCAAGATATGATCTTAGATTTGCAATTGTGCAAACTGATAGCTAAATGCGGCGCAATGTTAGAAGTTTGGCTGCAATTTCAAATGCAATCATGAGGTTACTGACTGTATTTCTTTATCCTGCAAAATATTGACACTTCCCACCTGCTGTCAACGTATTCCATTGAGAAAGCCCCCCATGGTAGGCCATTTGATAAAGTCCCCTATGGTAGGCTGATCAGAAGATTAGGAAGTTGGGGTATAGCTGAAGAATAAATATGACCGCAACTGATAGCATCCCACTGACTGAAGATTATTCCAAAGAGTCTGATCCCGCAAAGAACACACAGCATATGGACGTGGTAGGCTAAAATTATCCTGAGGCTAGCGGTTGCGATTGAGGATGGCCTTGACTTCAACTATGAAAGCAGTCCCAATATTTATGGCTATGCGAGGACACACACAGCAGTGGGGATTATCTGCCACGCCATCTTTCTCAAGGAGGTTTTGATAAGATAGAAACTTCTTATGAAGGCTGGATGCACAAGGCCTAGATGTTAAACCATTCTTTGCCTACTGTAATTTGGAGGCCAGTGCCAGCTGTAAAAATGAGTGTCATGTCTCAACAGATGCACCTTTTTGTTGAAGCAAAAATGCTTAAAAGGCGCAAGGAATGTTCAATTTACATGTGAGCAGAATGCACATTAAGCTGTGAGTATGCAGAGTGGAGTGCAGCAGTCTGGCTATGAATGCAGGGTGCATGTGTTTGACACTTCAAAACAAATTGTTTCTGAATAAAGTACTGGTAAAAGTTGTTTAATCCATGAATGAAGATTGTCCCATTTTTGTAGATCAATGTGCTTGAAAGTCTTACTGATAATGAACTTAGGGCATGACACAACTATTGATGTTATCTGCGGTAGTTTTCCAAGCAAACTACTGTAAAAAGTCCAAGCAAATACGAAACTCTTGCCTAGAAACCGGGCAATGATGTTAGAAATGAGCACTAAGATACATTGAAATGTGTAAAATTGCTTCACTCTGCCTTGATGTTATTTTATAGAATTGTTAGAATTAGCTTCTAGCCTTAGTATATACTAGACTAAGTGTTCGGCATGGACTTGTAGGGCCAAGATGGCCTGTTTCCGTGCTGTAATTGTTATATGGTTATAAGTGGGACCTGTTGGGTCCCATGTTCACACAGGAGGATTGGTCCCCCAACGCAATATTCCACCTCTCCACCAATTCCAATATTGGTGGCCAGTGGGGGGGATGGGGTGGGGGGGGGGGGGGGGGCTTTCTGGAGTGCTAGTATGGGTGTTGTGGGCCAAAGGGACCGGTTTCCAGAGGGCTAGTATGGACATTGTGGACCGAATGAATTCTTATAGAAACATTGAACCATAGAAAATAGGTGCAGGAGGAGGCCATTCAGCCTTTCGAGTCAGCACCGATGTTCATTGTGATCATGGCTGATTGTCCCCAATCAATAACCCTCGCCTGCCTTTTCCCCATATCCCTTCATTCCACTAGCCCCCTAGAGTTATATCTAACTCTCTCTTAAATCCAGTCAGTGATTTTGCCTCCACTGCCCTCTGTGGCAGGGAATTCCACAAATTCACAACTCTCTGGGTGAAAAAGTTTTTTCTCACCTCAGTCTTAAATGGCCTCCCCTTTATTCTAAGACTGTGGCCCCTGGTTCTGGACTCGCTCAACATTGGGAACATTTTTCCTGCATCTAGCTTGTCCAGTCCTTTTATAATTTTATATGTTTCTATAAGATACCCCCTCATCCTTCTAAACTCCAGTGAATACAAGCCTAGTCTTTTCAATCTTTCCTCATATGACAGTCCCGCCAATTCTTGGGCTGGCAGCTCAGTCACTCAGGCCTGGAGAGCTGGTAGTTCACTCACAGCTATTCCTTGAAATTCCATTTCAAGCAGAGTGCAGGCCACCAAATTCAAATGCAATTTCATACCATTTCAAGCAGAGTGCAGGCCACCAAATTCAAATGCAATTTCATACCATTTGGGCATTATAATCAACGCCGGAAGGGGCGTTACCTTAATCGTGGTGATTGGCAGGTGAGAGGACCAATCAGCTGATCTCAAGGTTTTTCAAACATTCATAACTTTTTTATTTTTCATCGATCAGAAAAATCCTCGGGGCTGCGTCAGCGGAGGACTGTGAGTAAGATGGCCAAAAATCATAGCGATATACAGCAGCGTGTTTTCTAAAATCAATATACAGCGCAGACACGAAGTGGTCAAGATGAGACTTTTAGTTATATAGATTTAGTGGTAGATTTAGCTGATTGATATAATTGGTCTAACCTGCATTTTCTCTGCTGAGTGTATATAATCAACATTCTCATCAGCATGGCATCTTGAATGAACTGCATAGAAATGTGACAATGTGTTTTAGACCTCAACGCTCTCTATCAGCACCCAAAAAGCAATTGCTACCAATACCATTTTCACACCCTGTAAGTAAGTAAATTAAAAATTATTCTACAAGTTACAGAAAGGAAATAGAGGGCAAAAACATCCAAGAGTTTCATATGTATTTAACTGAACACTAGACTAAGTGGGACCCGTTGGGTCCCATGTTCACACGGGAGGGCTGGTCCCCCAACGCAATATTACACCTCTCCACCAATTCCAATATTGGTGGCCAGTGTGGGCGGAGTTGGAGCGTTAGTATTGGTGTTGTGGATCGAAGAGACTGGTTTCCAGAGGGCTAGTATGGACATTGTGGGCCGAATGGATTCTTGGGCAGGCAGCTCAGTCACTCAGGCCTGGTGGGCTGCAGCTCAGTCACTCAGGGTTGGTGGGCTGGCAGCTCAGTCACTCAGGGTTGGTGGGCTGGCAGCTCAGTCACTCAGGGTTGGTGGGCTGGCAGCTCAGTCACTCAGGGCTGGTGGGTTGGAAGCTCAGTCACTCAGGGCTGGTGGGCTGGCAGCTCAGTCACTCAGGGCTGGTGGGCTGGTAGATCAGTCACTCAGGCCTGGTGGGCTGGCAGTTCATTCACGGCTATTCCTTGAAATTCCATTTCAAGCAGAGTGCAGGCCACCACATTCAATGTCATAGCATTTCAAGCAGAGTGCAGGTCACCACATTCAATTTCATAGCATTTCTAGCAGAGTGCAGGCCACCACATTCAATTTCATAGCATTTCAAGCAGAGTGCTGGTCACTAAATTGCCAAACAACTCATTGCATTGTCATTAAGCATTAAGGGCTAACAAATCATTTATTGCAAGTACATTGCAGACTCACAGTTCAGCTAATTAACAGCTTAGAATCACAGTTGTGGACTCTCCCTCGCAATCTTCCAAAGTGACTGATTCACGTCCAGGCATCTGGGGTTTTATAGTCCTGCCACCCCCTCCCCCCACCCCCCTCCCCCCACCCCCCTCCCCCCCCCCCCCCCCCCCCCCCGGAAGGGACGTTACCTTCATTGTGGTGATTGACAGGCGAGAGGACCAATCAGCTGATCTCAAGATTTTTTAAACACACATAACTTTTTTTATTTTTCATCGATCGGAAAAATTCTCAGGGCTGCCTCAGCGGAGGAGTACTGCGAGTAAGATGGCCAAAAATCATAGCGATATATGGTAGCGTTTTTTCTAAAATCAATATACAGCGCAGACAGGAGGTGGTCAAGATGAGACTTTTTCAGTTATATAGATAGAACAGTCCAACACAGTAACGGGGCCTACACCCACAACGTTTGTGCCAAACATGATACAAGCTAAACTGATCTCACCTGCCTATACATGATCCATATGCCTCCACTCACTGCAATTCCATGTGCCTATCTTCAAGTCTCTTAAATGCCACTATCATATTTAACGCAAACACTTGCGCTTGGTTTGCCAAGGCCTACTATTTTTCCCGGTTCCTAACCATAACTCCTCTTCACACAAAAACCCTCCTCTCCTGTATCAACCTATTACCTGTCAGCGTTTGGCCTCGTCCTCCTTAATTCCAGCTTTCTTCCTCCCCTTTACTATCAGTCTGAAGATAGGTCCTGACCTGAAACATCACCTCTCATGTTCCCCAGAGATGCTGCCTGACCCACTGAGTTGCTCCAGCACTTTGTCTTCTTTTGAAAACCAGCATCTGCAGTCCCTTGTTTCTACACTCCATACCAACCTTAATGTCCAGGGCAACCTCCATTACCAGAGTGAAGCCACACACAAACTGGACGAAAGGCACCTCATTGCAACCCAACAATATGAACATTGAATTATCCAAATACAAGTAACTATAAATCCCCCCTCTGCCCCTGTTTCCCCATCCCACTTTCTTTCCCAACCTCTCTCTCCCCCGTGCCTCATCTGGACTCACACCTATTGCTCCCCTCCCCTTCCACCTACACTCCTTCCTCTAGCTTCACAAATCGCAACTCTTCAATAGTTTTGTCTCATGCATTCTGTCTTTTCACCTGTGGACTTTGTCCAACCATCTGCCAAATACCCCCCACCCCCCAGCAATCTCCAGCTCCCTTTCTTATCAATTAACCTGCTATCAAAATGCAAGAGTTTTTTTGTGTCTTCAGCATTTTTCTTCTTCTGAAGGTACTCTTTCATGGTGTCCAATAAATCTAGCGTTATGCTTTCTGACCTCCATGGATGATCACAAAAGAGAATAAATAATTGGCATTTCTGAGAAAAGATAGATTTAATTTAATAATAATAATAATAATACATTTTATTTATGGGCGCCTTTCAAGAGTCTCAAGGACACCTTACAAAAATTGAGCATGTATAGGAAAAACATGTAAGGGGAATTAAATAAATAGTAGAGACATGACTAGTACACAAAGTAAAGACAGAATTCAATACAAAACACAGCATGAGGCAAATTAATGCACAGATGAAAAGGGACGGGGACGTGGGGCTAAGGATAGGCAGAGGTGAAGAGATGGGTCTTGAGGCGGGACTGGAAGATGGGGAGGGACACGGAATTGCGGATCAGTTGGGGGAGGGAGTTCCAGAGCCTGGAATTTCAATGTTGCTTTGGCCCAGATCAATAATTGAACACAACTAAAATTCCCACAACATTAACAGAAATTAACATCTACATGCGTTATTTGAAACTTTGTTTTTTGTATTAATATTTTGAAATTTAGTTTAGTTTAGAGGTGTGTTGTGGAAACAGGGCCTTCGGCCCACCGAGTCCACGTTGACCAACAATCACCCATACACTAGCCAAGTTGGAGCGGCCGGGTCCAGTCGCCGTTGTGGTAGCTCCGCGGAAACTGTGTGTATTTTTAACTTGCATGTTCGTTTTAAATTTATTTCTAAGTACTAACTCTCTAGCACTAACAACGTATGACCGGGAAACTCTCGTAAAACTAAACTCTAATGTAACCGGAGACTTTTTAAACATTGTACTCACCGATCCAGCGTGGCCAGCAGAGATCAACTGAGCGCGCCGCGGCAAGAACAATGGGAGCGAGGGTTCAAGGACAACCCGCAGAAAACATCGGGGTAAGTGGGGGGGGGGGGGGGGGGGGGAATCGGAATAGGCTGAGAGCCCAAGCCTTCCGTCCTCCTCTGCCCAGCATTCTTCTGGCGAACGTCCAGTCCCTGGGAACAAGCTGGATGGCCTCAGGGCGAGGGTCAGATTGCAGCGGGACATAAGGGACTGCAATATCCTCTGTCTGACCGAGACATGGCTGACCTCGCTGATTCCGGATCAGGCAATCTGCCCAACCGAGCCCTTCACTGTTTACCGTGTTGACAGAACAGAGGAATCTGGGAAATCCAAGGGTGGAGGAGTCTGCTTCATGACCAATAATAACTGGTGCAGCCCTGAAATTTTAAAGACGTTTTCTCGTTCCTGCTCACCGGACCTGGAGCATCTGACGATCTCATGCCGTCCATTCTACCTTCCCCGTGAGTTCAGCTCGGTGATCATCACAACCGTCTCCATTCCACCGCATGCGGACACAGAAGTGGCACTATCGGCCCTACACGATATGCTATGTCGACATCAAACCAAGAACCCGGATGCGGCTATGGTGGTGGCTGGAGATTTTAATAAATCAAATCTCAAAAAGGTCATGCCCAACTTCTACCAATACATCACGTGTGCCACTAGGGGGAAAAGAACATTGGACCACTGCTATACGCTGTTCCAGAAGGGCTACCAGGCCGTTTCAATCCCTCCTTTTGGAAAATCTGACCACGCTGCCATTTTCCTGCTGCCGGAGTATAAACAAATGATAGTACGAGAAGCGGCAGCAAGGAGGGACGTAAAGCGGTTGTCCGACCAGTCAGAGGCCATGCTGCAAGATGCACTGAGCGATGTCGACTGGAATATGTTCCATGCAAGTTCCAGTGACGTCAGTGAGTTCGCGGAAGCGGTCACGGCCTTCATTGCAACAATAGCCGATAACATCTTCCCCACTGTAAGGGTTAGCATCGTTCCGAATCAAAACCCCTGAGTGGACAGGTCCGTTCGTGTTGCCTTGAATGCTCGCACCACTGCTTACAACTCTGGCCTGGCATCCGGAAATATGGACGTCTACAAGGTAGAGTCCTACCGACTGCAAAGGGCGGTGAAGGATGCAAAAAGGAGGTACAGGGACAGGATGGAGTCGCAGATGGAGCAGCAGGACACCAGACCCCTTTGGCAGGGGGTATGGACTACAACTAACTACCGGAGCAGCCCCCCTGTACCGGAAGTACCGGCACCTCCCTAGCTGATGACCTGAACTCTTTCTATGCACGTTTCAAGATGGGCAACATCACCCCTAGCTTGCCGGCTAACGACAACACCGCCAGCGCGCTGGCTAGCGAGGCTGGAGGGAGGTCCTCCGCTGGGGATGAATACACATTCTTGTTGTCCGAGCACGACGTGAGGAGGGCTCTGACACGTGTGAACACGAGGAAAGCTGTAGGCCCAGATGGCATATCTGGGCGAGTACTTAAGTCTTGTGCTACTCAGCTAGCTCCGGTGCTCACTACAATATTCAACCTCTCCCTGGCCAAATCCGTGGTCCCTACCTGCTTCAAACGATCCATCATTGTACCTGTACCAAAGAATGCCTCTGCAGCTTGTTTGAATGATTACCGACCGGTGGCCCTCACCTCGGTAGTCATGAAATGCTTTGAGAGGCTGGTCAAGAACCACATCTGCGCCTTCCTCTCTCGCAACATGGACCCGCTACAGTTGTGCCCTTCTAAAGTCCACAAACAGCTCCTTTTGTTGACATTCAAGAGGAGGCTGTTGTCTTGACACCAGAGTGCCAGATCAGCTACCTCTTCCCAGTAGGCCTTCGCATTATTTTCGGTGATCAGGCTCACCACCACAGTGTCATCAGCAAACTTGACTAAAGAGTTGGAGCTGAACCTAGCCACACAGTCATGTGTGTACAGGGAGTACAGTAGGGGGCTGAGGACGCAACCCTGGGGGGATCCTCTGCTCAGGGTGAGGGTCTTTGATGTATTTCCTCCCATCTTGACTGGGGCCTGGCGGAGAGAAAGTCCAGGACCCAGGCACACAGGGGAGTGTTAAGCCCCAGTTCCAGCAGCTTCTCAGCCAGTCTGGTGGGGACTATCGTGTTGATGGCTGAACTGTAGTCAATGAACATCATCCGAGGACGCACACGCCACTGAAGATAAATGGGGATACTTTGGATAGGGTGAGCTGCTTTCAATACCTGGGAGTCCACATCACTGAGGATCTGACATGGACATCACACGCTGCCGCACTGGTGAGTAAGGCAAGGCAGCGCCTTTACCACCTCAGGCAGCTGAGGAAATTCAGAGTCTCTCTGAGGATCCTCCAGTGCTTCTACTCAGCGGCTGTAGAAAGCATCTTGCCCGGAAACATCACAATCTGGTTTGGGAACTGCTCTGCCCGGGACAAGAAGGCTCTGCAGAGAGTAGTGCGTTTGGCCGAACGCACTATGGGAACTACACTCGCCCCTCTGCAGGAACTATACATCAGAAGGTGCAGATCCAGAGCCAGCAATATTATGGGGGACCCCTTCCACCCCAGCAATGGACTGTTCCAGCTCCTAATGTCAGACAAACGCCTCTGCTGTCATGCTGTGAAAACAGAGAGGATGAGACGGAGTTTCTTCCCAGAGGCCATTAGGACTGTAAACTCTTATCTCACCAGGGACTAACTTACTGTACCAAACTACTGTTGCGTTGTGTCCTTTTAAAATTGCTGGGGGGTTTTCTCACCAATATGTAATTACTGATTCTGTTCTATTCTGTTTTGTAGTTTTTTGCACATTCCGCAGGCATTGCCACTTTTCATTTCACTGCACATCTCGAATGCGTATGTGACAAATAAACTTGACTTGACTAGTTCTATCCTATGCACTCGGGACAATTTTACAGAAGCCAATTAACTTACAAACATATCTTTTTCCTTTTCTATATCTTTTTCAAATGTCTAACATTCCAAACAGAAGCGAAGAAGCCACTGGTAATGAAAATTGAGTAAATTAGGTGAAAAGTGTCAAAATACTTCTATGAAATAGACGGTCCGAAAATATACAGCACAGGTAAATTAACCACAAATTGATATTGCAAAATGTTAGGTAAATGTGTATTTGAAGTGCAACTGTGTTGCGGTTATAGGCTTATTAGAGGTTAAAGATTAAATATTTTCATTGATTATCTACAAGTAAATGAAAGTTCTATGCCCTAATAAATCATCTCACAGAACAGTTAAGTTACTTCATGAAAATTAAAAGAAAATATGTTCAACTAAAGTAAAATAAAAGCCGGGTATATTTATAATGGGAAAGACTTAAATCCTGCCATAGCTGCACCATATTCCTGAGATGAAAATATATTTGAATATTTTCAAGGAGTTTTTCTCACAACTATGAAAACAATGGGAATTCCCACCCCCCTCCACCGCCTCCCCAGTATACGTCTAATTAAAGTTCCATCCTTCGAGAACAAAGTTGAAATTGAACAAAGCTGAGAGAAGAATTGCTGTTTCAAAGGGAATTCTAGGACTGCTGAGCCATTTGTTTCACTGAAATATAGCTTACCCCAGACTCCCCTGACTCTGGTCATAATTTATGTATGGACCATATGGAATCTCTCGCAAGGGGGATTTGATGGTTCATAAGTTCTAGGAGCAGAATTAGGCCATTCAGCCCATCAAGTCTACTCCAGCATTCAATCATGGCTGATCTATCTTTCCCTCTCAACTGGATTCTCCTGCCTTCTCCCCATAACCCCTGACACCCTTAGTAATCATTGGGTCTTAGTCCAATTCTGCATCTCCTGAACTGGAGTACTGGATCATGAAATGCCGACCCTTTTATCTACCTTGGAAATTCATCTCTACTTTGTGCCATTGTACTACCCCAAGCTGATCCTAGTTGACACTGGGAAAATTACAGTTGGTCATCAACTATTGAAGCAAAAAAACCTGATGCCCTATTCATCAATGGCGATGACGTCAATCAAGTAAACTTTAGGATTGTACTCCCCACATACTATCAGATTGTCTCTTGCCCCACGTAGGGTTTTAGCTCTCTAGACCACAGCTACACCGCCATCAAGTATGCCTATCATTCCACCCCCAATTATTTCTGCTAATGCTGCCCCTGCTGGCTTACAGGTAGAGACTGAAGCGCGAGGCACCAACACAGAGAAAAATACAGCAATGGCCCAAGGATGCTGAGGATCTATTTCAGGACTTCCTTGAATCGGTACACTGGAACATGTTCAAGATCACCCCATTTAGCCTGAATGGATATATCTCAGTTACATCAGTTTCACCAAGACTCCATACTGACAGACAATTAGAGTCCATCCTGTCCAGAAACCCTGGAAGAACAGTGAGAATTACTCAGATTTGAGGCTTTCAAGAGGTACATTTCAAGAAGGCCAAGTATGATTTCCATAAGGTTTTCAGGGATCCCAAGAGAGATTTCCAGAACAGGTTAGAAGCTCAAATCAATCAAGTGGATGCCAGGTGACTGTGGCAGGGCCTGAAGCCCAACACGGGCTACAAGTCGAATCGGGAGCAATCTCCGGCAACGATACATCTCTACTGAATAAACTGCATGCCTCTTACACCCAGAGTTACCCCCTACCTTTTCCATCTTCTCTGACATCTTCAACCTCTCATTTCAATTCTCTACTGCTCACCATCTGTTGCAAGGAAACCTCCATCATTCCAGTCCCCAAGAAAAGTACTGTCTCAATAACTACCACCCTGTAGCGCTGACATTAACTCTAATGAAGTGCTTTGAAAGATCAGTAATAGCTCACATCAGCACCAGACTCTTCAATCTAGACCCCATTAATATGTGTACAGGAAAAGTAGGTCTATGGAGGACACCATCTCTTGTGCACTACATTCATCTTTGGATCATTGTGACAATAAGAACAGCAATGCAAGATTCTGTTTGCTAACTGCAGCTTAACATTCAACATCTTAATACCAAATAAACACATCTCTAAATTCATGGATCGTAGCTTCTGTGCATCCATCTGCAACTGACTTAGAACATTGAACATAGAATTATACAGCTTCAGTCCAGAATGTCTGTGCCGAACATGATGCCAAGACCAACTCTTATCTGTCTGCACATAATACATATCACTCACTTCCATGCATATCCACGTGTCTATCCAAAAGTATTTTAAATGCCACTATGATATCTGCCTCCACCATCCCCCTCTCATCATGAAGCTATTCCCTCTAATATATGATATTTTTATCCTGGGAAAAAGGTTGCGACTGTCTACCTTATCTATGCCTCTCATAATTTAGTATACTTCTGGACTTCCTGAACAACAGGAATCAGATAGAATTGGTCATAACATTTCTTCCACCGTGACCATCAGCACTGGTACTCTTCAGAGTTGTGTGTCCAGACCCCTGCTTTCCACCCTGTACACCCATGACTGTGTGGACAAGTACACAGCACCAATTCGATCTTTAAGTATGCTGAATACCCCATTATTGTTGGCAGATCAGCAACAATAATGAGAGGGAGTACAGGAATGGGATTGGGAATTTCACATCATGACGTCAGAACAACATCCTAGCCATAAACATCAGCCAGATGAAAGCATTGGTTGGGTTGTTGTTGACCTAAGGAAGCTAGGGGAAGGGGCTGTGAACACAATCTTGTAATCTTGTCTTCCCGTCTGCAAAGTCTTAGGCATCCATATAATAGTTTCTTCCCCACTTATTAAGGCAGCCTATTCCCCGCTGCTATCGGACTCCTGAACCAGTCACCCCTTTCAGATTCTATTCCCAGAGGTGTCACCATGTCCTCTTACTCTTAACTCTACTTAATTTCTTGATTTTGTACTTTAGTTATTTTTTTACACTACAATCTTTGCAACATTCTGTTGTTTTCCACGTGCCGGTTATTTATTGGTATATTTATCATCACCGTATGTATACTGTTTCCTCTATTAGCTTCTTGTGAATAAGGTATTTCATTGCACCCTGGTATACATAGAAACATAGAAATTAGGTGCAGGAGTAGGCCATTCGGCCCTTCGAGCCTGCACCGCCATTCAATATGATCATGGCTGATCATCCAACTCAGTATCCCGTACCTGCCTTCTCTCCATACCCTCTGATCCCCTTAGCCACAAGGGCCACATTTAACACCCTCTTAAATATAGCCAATGAACTGGCCTCAACTACCCTCTGTGGCAGAGAGTTCCAGAGATTCACCACTCTCTGTGTGAAAAAAGTTTTTCTCATCTCGGTTTTAAAGGATTTCCCCCTTATCCTTAAGCTGTGACCCCTTGTCCTGGACTTCCCCAACATCGGGAACAATCTTCCTGCATCTAGCCTGTCCAACCCCTTAAGAATTTTGTAAGTTTCTATAAGATCCCCTCTCAATCTCCTAAATTCTAGAGAGTATAAACCAAGTCTATCCAGTCTTTCTTCATAAGACAGTCCTGACATCCCAGGAATCAGTCTGGTGAACCTTCTCTGCACTCCCTCTATGGCAATAATGTCCTTCCTCAGATTTGGAGACCAAAAATGTACGCAATACTCCAGGTGTGGTCTCACCAAGACCCTGTACAACTGCAGTAGAACCTCCCTGCTCCTATACTCAAATCCTTTTGCTATGAAAGCTAACATACCATTCACTTTCTTCACTGCCTGCTGCACCTGCATGCCTACTTTCAATGACTGGTGTACCATGACGCCCAGGTCTCGCTGCATCTCCCCTTTTCCTAATTGGCCACCATTTAGATAATAGTCTGCTTTCCTATTTTTGCCACCAAAATGGATAACCTCACATTTATCCACATTATACTGCATCTGCCAAACATTTGCCCACTCACCCAGCCTATCCAAGTCACCTTGCAGTCTCCTAGCATCCTCCTCACAGCTAACACTGCCCCCCAGCTTAGTGTCATCCGCAAACTTGGAGATATTGCCTTCAATTCCCTCATCCAGATCATTAATATATATTGTAAATAGCTGGGGTCCTAGCACTGAGCCTTGCGGTACCCCACTAGTCACTGCCCGCCATTGTGAAAAGGACCCGTTTACTCCTACTCTTTGCTTCCTGTCTGTCAGCCAGTTCTCTATCCACATCAATACTGAACCCCCAATGCCGTGTGCTTTAAGTTTGTATACTAATCTCTTATGTGGGACCTTGTCGAAAGCCTTCTGGAAGTCTAGATACACCACATCCACTGGTTCTCCCCTATCCACGCTACTAGTTACATCCTCGAAAAATTCTATAAGATTCGTCAGACATGATTTACCTTTTGTAAATCCATGCTGACTTTGTCCAATGATTTCACCACTTTCCAAATGTGCTGCTATCCCATCTTTAATAACTGACTCTAGCAGTTTCCCCACTACCGATGTTAGACTAACTGGTCTGTAATTCCCCGTTTTCTCTCTCACTCCCTTCTTAAAAAGTGGGGTTACGTTTGCTACCCGCCAATCCACAGGAACTATTCCAGAATCTAAAGAGTTTTGAAAGATTATCACTAATGCATCCACTATTTCTGGAGCTACTTCCTTAAGTACTCTGGGATGCAGCCTATCTGGCCCTGGGGATTTATCGGCCTTTAATCCATTCAATTTACCCAACACCACTTCCCGACTAACCTGGATTTCACTCAATTCCTCCAACTCCTTTGCATGACAGCAAACTAATCTGAATCTAATCAAAACTAAATCTTCAATCCTACAAGATATTCAACACTGAGCATGTGACGGAAACACTCCACAGAAAGTAATTTAGACAAAATGATTAGATATGTATGAGGCTATAAAAATATTTTCTCACAATTAACAAATATTATTTGTAACATATGTTCTCTGTTAAAAGATGACACTTGGGTTAGGATAGCTTCAGAGTACTGAAAGATAGGAAACCCCTGCAGTTTCCACTGCCTAAACCAAAGAATGATATGCTGCAGAGTGAATAAAAGAGGAAATGCAATGTAGATAAATTGTTGAACAAAAGCAGAAGGAAATCTAATTAATTTAAATCACGGGATAAGGAATTGAACAAAATGAATCTAACATCCTTGAAAAGGTTGAAGAAATACTGGAACCAATTTTGCTATCAGTGTCATACTGTCTGGGCATTTAAAATTCTTTAGCCTTCATCTGCACGCCTCATCAGTCAGCTGTCTGCTCAAAACATACAGAAATCAATAGGAGATATTTTATGGTGACACAATAAACTGCAATTGCTGGAATTTTGAGCAAAAGACGAGGTGCTGGAGGAGTCATCAGGTCAGGGTGGGAGCGGACAGATGACGTTTTGGGTCGGGACACTTCTCTGGAGTCTGAAGAAGGACCCCAATCTGAAGTCATTTTTTCATTGTCTCCAGATGCTGCCTGACAGATGCTGCATGAGTTCCTCCAGAATTTTGTTTTTTGCAAAGGGTATTTTACTGCACGATGGTGCTAAGGAAAAGTTCACAGAAAGATAGGTAAAACTCAGGGAAGATTTTTTTTAAAAGGACAGAAAGTACTGGAGTAATTCACCTTCTTCCACCCTGCCTTTTGCAAAAGATGCCTCAATTTCTCCGTCTTTGCCGCAATGGAAACATTCTAGGATATCCGAGATGTCCTCTTTATTCAGTAAACATGGTTTCCCCACTGCTATCATTGATGGATCCCTCATCCCTGTCTTGTAGCTCTGCTCTCACTCCCCCTCCCCCCAGATGGAACATGGACAGAAATCCCCTGCTCCTCACCTTTCACCCCACCAGACTCCACATCCAATACATCATTCTCTGACATTTCCGCCATCTTCAAAGTGATCCCACCATTTCTTTGCATCCCAACCCCTTTCCACCTTCCAAACTGACCGGTCCCTCTGCGACTCTGCCATTCCCAGCCAAATCACCTCCTGCCCAGGCACCTTCCCCGAGATGTAACACCTGTCCCTTTACCTCCTCCCTCACGAGGGACCCATTAGTCCTTCCAGGTGAGACAGATTTTTACGTGCATCTCCTCTAAGCTCATCTACTGCATCCGATTTTCTTGATGTGACTTCCTTTACATCGGCGAGACCAAGCATTGACTCAGCAATCATTTCATCGAACAGTTGCGCTCGGTCTGCCAAGGGCTACTGGACCTTCTGGTTTCTAACCCTTCTAACTCCCCTTCCCAGTCCCATACTGTCCTTTCTGTCCTGGGGAGCTTTACAATAGACAATAGACAATAGGTGCTGGGAAAAGCGGATTCGACCGCGAGAGAAGCGGGACACAGCACTTCGCCAGCCCCCGCTGCTCCACCCGTCGGGATGTGTCCCGGCAGCGGGGGCTGGCGAAGTGCTGTGTCCCCTTCTCTCGCGGTCGAGTCCGCTTTTCTCGCGGTCGGACCCTCTCTTTGCTTGGCCGGACTTTGTCTCACGTCCGGGCTGACTCCGCTCGCGGCCGGCTTTCTCACTCGGCCAGTCCGCTTCTCTCGCGCAGTCGGGCTTTTTCTGCTCCCGGCCGGCTGGAGACTCGGTTGTCGTCGCTGGCGGTCGCCGGACCTGTCCGTGGGCTACACGGTACTAGGACCTCACCCGACGTCGGTGGCTACTGGGCCTGGCCGTGAGCTACACGGTCCTGGAAATCACCCGAAGTCGATGGCGGTGCTCTTCCTTCCCGTTCCGACCTTTCTTTTTCTTTTTGCATGGAGAGTGGTCTCGGAGGCTTGAGTCCCTCTATATATATTTTTTTTACTTTGACACCATGTAACGTTCTCTGTCAGGCCCTTTTGAGACTAGCACAAAGAATACACATCCGCCTTTGTGTAAGATAAGTAATCTGCAATGACTGAAACTTCCAGAAGGTCACTTGACCTCAGTCACGAGGCGCAGGTACATTTGCCAGCTTCTGCTTTTGGCCTCAAGGGGCACTGGCAATTACATTAGATATTACATTACATATACATCACAAATTCCATTCTAATACATTCAATGATAGTACATTACAAATACATCACATCTCCCCCTTCACTTTAATTACATCACATAGATCATTCAGCCCTTCAAGCCAACACCGCCATTCACTGTGATCATGGCTGATCATGGCCGTTCCTGCCTTCTCCCCATATCCCCTGACTCTGCTATCTTTAAGAACTCTATCCAACTCTCTCTTGAAAGCATACAGAGAATTGGCCTCCACTGCCTTCTGAGGCAGTCAAGTCCACAGATTCACAACCCTCTGTGTGAAAAAGTTTTTCCTCATCTCCGTTCTAAATGGCTTACCCCTTATTCTTAAACTGTGGCTCCTGGTTCTGGGCGCCCCCAACATCGGGAACATGTTTCCTGTGTTTACCAGGGTGAGGCCATAAGCAAACTGGAGGAACAGCACCTCATAGCAATACAGCACTGAAACAGGCTGTTCGACCCAACTTGCCGACACCAACCAATCTATAATAGTTCTACCTGCCTGCATTTGGCCCATATCCTTCTAAACCTTTCTATTTTCTATCGATATTCGATTTTCTATCCATTTACCTGGCCAAAAGTATTTAAAATATTGTTCTAGTACCTGTCTCAACTACCTTCTCTGGCAGCTCATTCCATATACCCATCACTCTTTGTGTGGAAAAGCTGCTCCTCTGCTTCCTATTAAATCTTTCCCCTCTCATCTTAAACTTATGACTGTGGTCCTTGATTCCCCTACTCTGGGTAAAAGACTGTGCATTTGCCCTATCTATTCTCCTCATGATCTGATACACCTCTATAAGATCACCTCTCATACTCCAGCACTCCAAGGAATAAAGTCCTAGCCTGCTCAACCTCTCCCTTTAGCTCAGGCCCTCAAGACTTGGCTGCATCCTCATAAATCTTTTCTGCACCCTTTCCAATTTAACAACAATGTTCCTATAACAGGCTGATTAAAACTGATCACAATACCGTACAGCTGTAACATAACTTCCCAATTTCTATACTCAATACCCTCACTATATAACCATATAACCATATAACAATTACAGCACGGAAACAGGCCATCTCGACCCTTCTAGTCCGTGCTGAACACGTATTCTCCCCTAGTACCATATACCTGCGCTCAGACCATAACCCTCCATTCCTTTCCCGTCCATATAACTATCCAATTTATTTTTAAATGATAAAAACAAACCTGCCTCCACCACCTTCACTGGAAGCTCATTCCACACAGCCACCACTCTCTGAGTAAAGAAGTTTCCCCTCATGTTACCCCTAAACTTCAGTCCCTTAATTCTCAAGTCATGTCCCCTTGTTTGAATCTTCCCTACTCTCAGTGGGAAAAGCTTATCCACGTCAACTCTGTCTATCCCTCTCATCATTTTAAAGACCTCTATCAAGTCCCCCCTTAACCTTCTGCGCTCCAAAGAATAAAGCCCTACCTTGTTCAACCTTTCTCTGTAACTTAGTCGCTGAAACCCAGGCAACATTCTAGTAAATCTCCTCTGTACTCTCTCTATTTTGTTGACATCCTTCCTATAATTAGGCGACCAAAATTGTACACCATACTCCAGAATTGGCCTCACCAATGCCTTGTACAATTTTAACATTACATCCCAACTTCTATACTCACTGATGAAGATCAATGCACAAAAAGCCTTTGTGACTACCTTATCTACCTGTGACACCACTTTCAAGCTCCACAACTCTTTCCAGAGCTGTGCCATTTATTTTCCTGACCTGGTTTGACAGCAAAACCTTATATTTATCTGCCTTAAACGCTATTAAACATTCCTCTGCCCACTTGCCCAACTGACCAAGATCCTGCTATAATATTTGATAACCATCTTTGATATCTACAGAACCATCCATTTTAGTGTCAACTGCAAACTAATTAATCAGGCTTTGTAAGTTCTCACCCAAATCTTTGATATAAACTGCTTGGTAGCTTTTAACCCAATGGTATGAACACTGAATCCTCCAATATTAGGTAACTAATCGAACCGCCTACCTTTTTTCCCCATAAATTTCTCTTTTACTGATCACTCAAAGATCAATAATGCTTTCACCATGTTTCTTGCTCTAGAGCTGTGATATTTAAAGAGACATCTACATTCTCATTTGCAACATGTGCAGTCCACTGCAGAACATTCAGGTAGCTGCCAGATTATTCTGAAATCAACTCCAAAGTAAGTAAGTAAGTAAGTTTATTGGCCAAGTATTCACATACAAGGAATTTGCCTTGGTGCTCCGCACACAAGTAACAACATGACATACAGTGACAGTTACGAATGACTCATAAAACACTAAACATTAATAATAATAAAATATTAATGATAAAACACCATTGATCAAGCATGTGAACCAACAAAATACCAGATCAAAGGGAGGCTACAGATTTTTGGCTGTTGAGTAGAGCAACTACTCGTGGATAAAAACTGTTTTTATGTCTGGCTGTGGCAGCTTTGACAGTCCAGAGTTGCCTTGCAGAGGGAAGTGATTCAAAGAGTTTGTGGCCAGGGTGAGAAGGGTCAGAGATGATCTTGCCCGCTCGCTTCCTGGCGAGCAGGCAATTAGCTCATCTGCTCTGATAATGCTGAAAGACTTGTAACTTCTAAATCTGACTTTTTGGACAATTAATAATCAAATCGGCACAAACACATGCACATGTTCGGCTGGCGACCGGAAGGTGGCCGGTTCGAATCCCGCTTGGAGTGCATACTGTCGTTGTGTCCTTGGGCAAGACACTTCACCCACCTTTGCCTGTGTGTGAGTGATTGGTGGTGGTCGGAGGGTCCGTAGGCGCAGAATGGCAGCCACGCTTCCGTCAGTCTGCCCCAGGGCAGCGGTGGCTACAGAAGTAGCTTACCACCACCGAGTGTGATTGAGGAGTGAATGAATAATGCGATGTAAAGCGCCTTGAGTATTAGAAAGGCGCTATATAAATCCCATCCATTATTATTATTATTATCTGTTGTGCTAATTTTACAAATAGATTGCACTTTGTTATTCGGTACAGCTATCAGACCACTAGAAGGCGTTCTCCTTTCTTTGATGGGGAAGCAGATTCCTTGCTGGATGCTCATGACTAGCTCTTGCCCTGGAAGGGCTCCAGCCGTAGCTGGTGGAATTTAGCATGTGGGGCAGATGCAAGGGTATTGATTAGAGTTCTGTGGAGGTGGGAAAATCGTGGGAGAAAGAGGACTTTCACACTTCACAATCGCATCAGAAAACTGAGAGGATCAGGCAGACAATGCTATGCATATCTGCGGTTAACAAAATCTCACTAATGTTTCCATTATCTCCTGTCTATCCCGATGAACAACTCATGCAAATAATTTGGTGCCTGAAGACTGTGGTGGTGGCATTTCTTGTTGCTGCAATCTGCTTGGTTTATAGATCAACCTGGGTCATGTTTAGCAGAGCGCTGATGGGTACTGTCCAAGACTCCATAGTGGCATGAAGTTTTGAGTGGAGTCAGTCTGCGCCTTCTTGGAAGCAGTAACCTGATCCATCAACTGTTGTGTGGTGTCCGGTTGAGACGTATGTATCAACTCCAAGTCAGTCGCTGCCAGACATGAATGATGAACTACTCCAAATTCCAAGTGTACATTAGGTCTAAAGGGCCTGTCCCATTTGGGCGTCATTTGCGCGTTATTTACGACATAATTTACGCGTCATGACGCACGATGCGCGCATGGCGTGCATTACGCGAGCATGGTGCGCGGTGACATAGGCAGTGACGCGCGGTCACGCACGTCGCCCCAGGATTTTGGGATTCACAAAATCTTTGCGCGCCACATGCGTGATACGCAAATGACACCCAAGTGGTACAGTCCCTTAAGAGACCAAGTACTAAGTATTTAACTCTGCATCTAGTTGAACTTTCTCCCCCATAGTTCCCAATCCCATGGAATGATACTATTGTGAGGATTGACGCCCCCAATGAGCTGATACGGTATGGCCATTACCTTTATCGTCTTAATGGAAAAGTGCGCTATTTGGTGTTCAGCTCTTCTGGGAAATCCCCCAATTAATCAGATCTGCTCTTTTGCTAGGATTACTACAAACCAGTGAGGGAACATGAAATACCAAGGAGAGGGAATGGGTCCTTGTTGCAATAGACTCATCAACTTAATGCCAGGATTCACAGGTATAAACATACATTTATTTGAAATAAGAGAGAAGCAGTATATTTACTTTATTTTACATTATTTTAATATTTTAAATTACTTAATAGCATTTTAAGATGTTATTAAACCTTTACATTTTAAAACAATGTTTTAGTTTAATTATTTTGTCAGGTTTCCAACATTTCTGGCGTTTAAAGTAGGCTGGAGCACTGCGCGGTTTCAGCAGTCTTATATGAAACTAACTACAGAGGTTTATTTTTACAGAAGACACTTTAAGACAGCTCCTTTCGAGTCAGAAGTTGTTGGGGTATTCCAGACAGGGGACTCAGAATCGGAAACATACTTGCAGCAGAGAGCCTCCATGCCTCATGGGGTCAGCTCATTAAAGGACCTGTCCCACTTGGGCGTCATTTGCGCGTCATTTACGCAATATCATTTACGCGTCACGATGCACAATGCGCGCATGGCATGCATTATACACACATGGCGCGTGGTGAGGCGTGGTGGCGTAGGCAGTGACTCGCGGTCGCTCGCAGCACCCCAGGGTTTTGTGATTCACAAAATCTTCGCGCGCCACCTGCGTGACGCACAAATGACGCCCAGGTGGGACAGGCCCTTAAGTTTCCTGCACTCAGAACAGATTAGTGCTGGTGGGTGGGTGTTTCATGTGACTTTAATTGCCAGGGAATAGCTCATAGAGTGGATAATTCCTCATCAAATACATTTCTCTACAATTACTTATAGAAGCACAATGCAGAACATTTATAAAAATATAAATGAATGCAATATGTGTCAGAAGAGCAATGCCCTTTTAAACCTGCAAACTAAAGATAATCTACTAATTCTGATAATGAAATATTGCAACAATGAAAATCGATATTGACTCGAAATATTCAGTAAGACTAGTACAAGCAGCTTTAAGAAATAACTTTTCCTTTTTATTCATTGTCACATTACGCGTGACAGACACAAAAAGCTGGAGTAACTCAGAGGGACATGCCGCATCTTTGGAGAGAAGGAATGGGTGACATTTCAGGTCATGACCCTTCTTCAGCCTGAAGAAGGGTCTTGACTCGAAATGTCACCCATCGCTTCTCTCCAAAGATGCTGCCTGTCCCGCTGAGTTACTCCAGCTTTTTGTGTCTATCTTCGGTTTAAACCAGCATCTGCAGTTCCTTCCAACACAGTCACATTACAGGTATTTTTTCCTTGGGTGTTGGAATTATATAACCTTAGCAGCAGTTTTTATTGCTTAACGTACATCACTAATACAGATTCAAATTATAGTCGGTGCGTCATACAGCTGGAAACAGACCCTAAGGCCCAGCCCATCCAATCTGGCTAAGCAAGTCCCATTTGCTAATTCAAATACATGGTCATATATTTTTAGTGTAACATTAAAGTAAAACTAAATTTTTTACAATTGTTCATTACAAAATGTATAAAGTTGAATCACTTCATAGAAGTTATAATTGCAGTCAGCTTATATGAACTATTGTGGCAGCTAGCAAAAAGTCTGTCTTAATCGTATAAAATGTTGGATGGAACTATGAGTGGCATATGGGTTTCCATCAGTAGAAGACAAAACTGGGTAAAATGAATTTGGAATGAGGAAATACAAAAGGAAAAATGTAAGCAAAGCATGATGTAAAAATCTGATCAGTCATGTCGTCATAGCGTGAGACAGTGTGGAAACAGGCCCTTCGGCCCATCCTGCCCACACCTGCCAACATGTCCAAGCTGCACTAGTCCCACCTGCCACCGCTTGGTCCGCATCCCTCCAAACCTGTGCTATCGATGTACCTGTCCAACTGTTTCTTAAACGATGGGATAGTCCCAGCCTCAACTACCTCCTCTGGCAGCTTATTCCATACACCCACCACCCTTTGTGTGAAAAAGTCCCCCCTCAGATTCCTATTAAATCTTTTCCCCTTCCTCTGCTCCTCGAATCCCCTACTCTGGCTAAGAGACTCTGTGCATCTACCTGTTCCATTTCAAAATGGTTGTGTTTTTCTTCACATCAGAACAACCCCAATGATAAACCTCTCTCAGCAGGTTGTGTGCTTGATGTCCTAAAATGGTTCCTGGTTCAGCAAAATCTCAAGTCTACGTCTCTGCTCTTTATCTGGAATTGATGCTGTTTCAGCATTAGCTTTGAAATATCAACAAATTTAAAGACCAGGACCTGCCAGACCACTGTATATCAACAATCAAACATTTGACAAGTGTAAGACAGCTTCAAAAATAATTATTTTAGCAGCCAGAAGAAATAATCCACCAACCTTTAAGATGTCTGTGAAAATTGTGCTTGGTGAAGAGGTCTTTCATTTCTTTAAACCATCCACAGCTGTGCAAAATTATTGCAAACATGCCATGTGAAAATGGCAGCACTGGTATTCAAATCAGTGTTTGACACTAATTAATGGCATAATCTGCTTGCCCTCTGTGCTGCCTTTGATTACAAATCATGTATTCATAAACCCTAATACCAAGATAATGTCCAGCACACTGTCAAAGAATACACATCCCAAGTGCCATTTCCTTCCATTAGGAGGCAGTGTGGTGTTTAATATGACGTTGGTTGACATTAAGCCCTTCAAGGATGGAGCAAATTTAGCTATGATGATCAACGTTGAAACTAGCAGATAAATTATATCAGTCACTAGACTAAGTGGGACCTGTTGGGTCCCGTGTTCACACGGGAGGGCTGGTCCTCCAACACAATATTCCACCAGTCCACCAATTCCAATATTGGTGGCCAGTGGGGGGGGTGGGGCTTTCTGGAGCGCTAGTATGGGTATTGTGGGATGAAGGGACTGGTTTCCAGATGGCTAGTATGGACATTGTGGGCCAAATGGATTCTTGGGGAGACAGCTCAGTCACTCAAGCCTGATGTGCTGGCAGCTCACTCACTGCTGGTGGGCGAGCAGTTGACTCACGGCTATTCCTTGAAATTCCATTTCAAGCAGGGTGCAAGACCACCAAATTCAAATGCAGTTTCCTACCATTTCAAGCAGGGTGCAAGGCCCACCAAATTCAAGCGCAGTTTCTTACCACTTCAAGCAGGGTGCAAGGCCACCAAATTCAAGTGCAGTTTCATACCACTTCAAGCAGGGTGCAAGGCCACCAAATTCAGGTGCAGTTTCCTACCACTTCAAGCAGGGTGCAAGGTCACTGAATTCGAGTGCAGTTTCCTACCACTTCAAGCAGGGTGCAGGGCCACCAAACTCAAGCGCAGTTTTCTACCACTTCAAGCAGGGTGCCGGGCCACCAAACTCAAGTGCAGTTTCCTACCACTTCAAGCAGCGTGCAGGGCCACCAAACTCAAGTGCAGTTTCCTACCACTTCAAGCAGGGTGCAGGGCCACCAAATTCAAGTGCAGTTTCATACCACTTCAAGCAGGGTGCAAGACAACCAAATTGAAGTGCAGTTTCATACCATTTCAAGCAGGGTGAACCCACCATAAAATCACCATAAAACCACACAAAACACCACATAAACACCACACTAACAGTTCAGTAGACATTCAGTGTGTTCAGTTGATTCACAGCTCAGACAGAGTCGTGACCTCTCCCTCCCCCATCTTGCAGAGAATCACACCCACACTTCCGGGTTTTATAATCCCTCCCCCTCCCACTGGAAGGGGCGTGGCGGTGGGGGATTGAGTAAGATCACAGCCGTAAGTGGTAGCGTTTTATCCAAAATCAATATACAGTGCAAACAGGAAGTTGTCAAGTTACCACCACCAACAACCATTTGCAGTGCAGCATTTCAAAGCAGTCACCACCACCAACAACCATTTGCAGTGCAGCATTTCAAAGCAGTCACCACCACTGACAACCATTTGCAGTGCAGCATTTCAAAGCAGTCACCACCACCGACAATCATTTGCAGTGCAGTATTTCAAAGCAATCACCACCACCGACAACCATTTGCAGTGCAGCTTTTCAAAGCAGTCACCACCACCAACAACCATTTACAGTGCAGCATTTGGAATGGAATGCTATTTATTGTCATTCAAACCTAGGTTTGAACAAAATTACGTTTACTAGTTTTTTACATTACAAAAAAAAAGACCCACACTTAACACAGTTTACATAAACATCCATCACAGTGAGTCTCCAACACCTCCTCACTGTGATGGAAGGCAAAGTCTTATCTCTTCCCTTTATTCTTCACCCGCGGTCCAACTGCAGCATCTAGGCGAACTGGGGCTCCGATGTTAAAGCCCCCGGCGGACGATGGTAAGTCCTGTGGCCATTTAGCCACGCGGGGCGATGTTAGGCCCCAGCTCTGTGTCCTTTAAACCCCGCGGTTCAAGCAGACCAACCCACGGTCCAACAATCCAACTGCAGCGTCTAGGCGAACTGGGGCTCCGATGTTAGAGTCCCCGGCGGGCGATGGTAATAATAATAATAATAATGTCTTTATTTATATAGCACATTTTTAGTCAACTTGCATTGACCCCAAAGTGCTTCACACAATTACTTCCATACAGACAGGCAAAGGTGGGTGAAGTGTCTTGCCCAAGGACACACACAGGCAAAGGTGGGTGAAGTGTCTTGCCCAAGGACACAACGACAGTATGCACTCCAAGCAGGATTCGAACCAGCTACCTTCCGGTTGCCAGCCGAACACTTAGCCCATTGTTCCATCTGTCGTCCACGTAAGTCCCGTGGCCACTAACCCGCACGGGGCGATGTTAGGCCTCGCTCCGTGTCCTTTCAACCCCGCGGTTCCAGCGGGAGAAGCTGCCGTTGCAGGAGCTCCGAAAAGCGGTTTCCCACCAGGGACCCACGAGTTCCTGTCAGCCTGCAGCCGGAGCTTCCGAAGCTCCAAAGTAGGGTCGCAGCCGAGCGCCACCACAGCTCTCCCGCTCCGAAGTTGGCCAGCTCCGCGATGTCAGGTCCGCAGGCTCCGTGACTGGAGCAGTCAGGTTGGTCCCGGCCGGTGGACGCCGCCGGCGCCTCGATGTTAGGCCCAACGACACCGGAGACCCGACAGGGAAAAAGTCGGGTCCCCGTACAGGGAAGAGACTAACGGTTTCCCCCACATCCACCCCACACATATACACAGTTTCAAAGCAGTCACCACCATCAACAACCATTTGCAGTGCAGCATTTCAAAGCAGTCACCACCACCATCAACCATTTGCAGTGCAGCATTTCAAAGCAGTCACCACCACCAACAACCATTTGTAATGCAGCATTTCAAAGCAACCACATTTTCATTTTCAAACCACATTAAGGGCACTCACAGTTGACTTAGACATGTGTTCAGTGTTATTCACAGCTCAGAGAGACGTGACCCTCTCGCTTCCTCCATCTTGCAGAGACTGAGTGAGGCACACTTCCGGGTTTTATAGTCCTTCCCCCCTCCCACCAGCAGGGGCAGCAGAGAAAAAGTCAACATTTTAAAAACATTAATAACTCTTTTATTTTTCATCGATGGGAAAAATCCTCTTGTCCTGCGCAGCGGTCACCGAGTAAGATGGCCAAAAATCACAGCCGTAAGTGGCAGCGTTTTTTCAAAAATAATGAAACAGAAAAACAGGAAGTGGTCAAGATCTTACTTTTAGTAATATAGATAAGCACTAGAGAAGCTGAATTTTCAATAGTAAAAATACAGCTGATTATTAAATGGTGCAATAATTCTAATTTAAAACTCCTTGAGATCAATCACTTCAGAATGATTCCAATAATATGCATTAATATCATCAACACCAATTACTTGCAATGATCTGTCACTGATCAATTTGAGATCAACACTCCATGGTCCCAGTTATCATGATAGCTATGCTTCAAATATGGATTGGGTTATGGATAGTTGGACAAGGGATATTATCAGGAATTGGGTAGAAGGCTGCCATTAATATAGACAAGAACGAGGTCAGTCAGAACAGTCAAAGAAGCTTTCAAGAAACATGTTCTTGAAGGGAATTCAAAATTCAGTATGTCACAGCGGCTAGCTAGTTTCTTACTGAAATATCGTACCACGCAACAATCTACCACGGTATTCACTCCAGCTGAACTTCTCATGAAAATAAAGCACAGAACTAGACTGAGTTTGGTTCTATCTAACATGTGTCCTGAGGTTGAACGCAAATAATCTGATCAGAAATGTCATTATGGTGGAAGTCAAAAAGAACATAGGTTCAATATACATGATCAGGTTCGTGTTCTAAGCTCCCTTACAAAGCAAACAAATGGGAGGTGGGAACAGTAGTTGAAGTGTGTTGTACCAGGAAGTACTTGGTAGAAATTGGAGATTGTGTTAGAAGTGTGCACATCAACCATATGATCCCAGCTAGGGATGAACCAGTTCAAGAGCAAAGCATAGTTGAACAAGTAGATCTGTTAGACTTTGGTATTATATCAAGTTCAAATGTACGATCAGAATCTCCAAAAAGAGTGGAGACATGGGTAAATGATCTAGAAGTTGATTCTTATTCAGAGCCACAAACTGACTCTCCTTGAGAACCACAACCTGACTTCTCCCCCTAAATCACGCAGGAGATCAGAAAGAGGACGTAAACCAGTCATCAGATTAAATTTATAAAATTGTTCTTGTTTGGCTAATTTACAAGTTATTTTCTTTCCTAAGGGGAGAGCAGTGTAGTTTATATCATGATAACAGTATCTTTAAAAACTGAATAGCATAATGGTGTCATTTGTGTCATGTGATATATTCATTATCTTAGTCTTGTGAATATGTGTTTGTGTATGCACAATGTACTTTTGTAAAAAAAAAGAAGACCCACACTGGCAACAGCATGTACTGAAAACCTGTGCTTTGTTTCTATCTATATGCCACTGCCATAATATCTTTGCAAGAATTAAATGAATGACCTTGATCTTAGTGAATTCTGACCTCCCTAGACTGTGGTCCTCAACTGTCTGCACATTCTTATTTCCATACTTTTAGGAGAGCCAATGCTGTTGGTGCCCCCTGAGGCAGGGAGGGCAGCATGCTATGAGCAGGCCTTAGGCTGCATATCTTGAAGTCCACACTGCACGATGCTGACAACCTTTGACACCTCACCAGCTGTTTGATAGAAACATTTCAAAATTCCTAAAGTTGATTTAAATAATCAATAAGAAAATAGCAGCTACTAAGATTATTTACAAAGAAAAACAGACACAAAAAAAACATTAATATGCAGTCAAGCACTTAATCACACTTTGCTTTTTTGACAGATTTGGCAACTTTCCTAAAATGAACAGAGTGATAATTCCGATGCCAGCCTCTCCTGTAATGCTAAGGGCCAGATGCAAAATAGAGCTGGATATCCTGTTTAGGAACTCACTAGCAAATCTAGAGGCAAAGCAAACAGTCATGGAGTCATAAAGTTATACAACAGGGAAACAGGTTCTTCGGCCCAACTTGCCCATGCCGACCAACATGCCCCATCTACACATTAGTCCCACCTGTCTGCTTTTGGCCCACATCCCTCTAAACCTATTCTATCCATGTGCCTGTCCGAAGGTGATTTAGATGTTGTGATAGTACCTGCCTCCAATACCTCCTCTGGCAGCTTGTTTAATATACTTACCAGCCTTTGTATGATTTGATTTGATTTTGATTTGATTTGATTCCTTTATTGTCATTCAGACCTTTCGGTCTGAACGAAATTTTGTTGCCTGCAGTCATACACAATAAATAACAAAACATACAATAAACACAAATTAACATCCACCACAGTGAGTTCACCAAGTACCTCCTCACTGTGATGGAGGCAAAAGTCTTAGTCTCTGTCTCTTCCCTCCTTGTTCTCCCTCTGCGCTGAGGCGATCCAGGCCGAAGATGCCGCCCTCCAGTCCAGCGGACCTCCGTAGTGATGTCGCCGCTGCTGAAAGCCGGAACGCTGTCTCCGCTCCGAGTCGGCCCGCCACAGCCTCAGCTCCGAATCCCGCAGCCTCAGCGAGTCGGGCCACCGCTGCCTCAGCTCCGAGTCCCGCAGCCTCAGCTCCGAGTCGGGCCGCTGCCGAAAACTGGAACGCCGCATCAGCGAGTCTGGCCGCCGCCGCCACAGCCCCGAAGTCGGCCAGCCTCGCGTTGTGAGTCCTGACTGGCTCTGCCTCCGGAGCCTTGAGGTCAGTCGCAGTTGGAGAATGTATAAAATAGTTGCCCCTCAGGTACCTATTAAATCTTTTCACCCTCACCTTAATCAGGGCTGCCAACATTGGGTGAGAGTTTGGAGTGAGAAATTGCGAGAGACCAAGCCTGAGGGAGCATAGTGACCGAGGGGGGGGGGGGGGGGGGGGGTTGTGGGATGTGGAAGGGGGGTGTCCCATTGGTTGGGAGCTTTTGCATTTTTCAGCTTGAAATTGTGCAATCTGGTGCATTCTGTAGCGAGTCTTTTAACTTACACTTGAATGCAATATTTATGCTTTAAATTGGATTAGCTATGAATAAGGTTAGGCTACATTACATTCCTAATTACATTCCACAGTAGAGCCAGGCTCTGATCCACAGGTGCAGCACATGAATGATCTTAGTATATTAATGTATGGAAATCAGATCATAATCAAACACTTGGCCCATGTTGACCAACCTGGGTCTCACTGCACACTTGGTACTACTCCTGACCCTGACTCCAGTTGCATACCTTCTCTCATTCCTGACCCTGAGTCCAGTCTTACACCTGGCTTCTATTCTACCCTGATCATAACTGCTTACCTGCTTAGGTTCCCAGTGGTGAACACTCCCATTGTCCCAGCTTTGACTGCACACCTAGTACAATACCAGACATTGACTCTGGGTGCATACTTGGCCTTGCTCCTAGCCCCTCTGCACTGACAATATATCTGGCCCACACATAAAGCCCCATATCTGACCCCCTGGACTTAACCTATTACGTTCAAGTCCACAGGTGCTTATCTAATGCGGTAATCTTTTATGGGGCATTTCACAGACTAAATGTTGTATAACAAAATTTGCTACATCCATTGGCTTCCTTGTAATCTAACATGTTAGTTACTTTGTCAAAGAAGTCATCAATTGGTTGAACACAATTTCTCATCCATAAAATAATATTCACTCTGCTGTATGTATTCTGTTACCATTTCCTTCATTTTCCTAACAAACTGTCCTGAAGTCATTTTCATCCCCAATATTTTCAGTATTTTGCTGTCTTCCTCTCAGCTGGGACTTTTCCGAAATGCAAAGTCCAGTAACAATATATTTAAGCAATATTATTCTATTAAATATGATCTTGAGAGTACATCATATTTTCTGTGGTATTCATAAAAATATATTTGTTTTGATTGCACCTACCAACATGCATACATTATTATATTACAGTTAATATGTACCAAGGGAAAGTTTTTGTTCCAATGCTTCCCATTCCGAATTACTTTTACTTTGCAGTGATTGAAATTGAAATGAAGTTTAAATGGCATCAGAAAAATAAAACCTCCGGAATGGATGATATTCATTACGTGGTTGGTTGGAATCAGTATCAGCACAATTACTATATTAAACTTTGAATCTCAGATGTCCTGGTTCAAGCTAAAACTAAAGACAAATAATAACCTCCTCACACATCCCCCTGCAAGTATCTCTGCCACACCTTTAAAATATGCCCCTTCTTTGAACAAGCCCTTAAACATCGCATCTGAATCAGATTCCATCTGATTACACTCCTTGAGGAGGTTCATCTACGTGTTCAATTAATAAAATAATGAGATTGGGGACATTTCTATTTAACCTGTCAAAGGAATTTGGGAGGGGGGGGGGTTAGAAATAGTCAGTGAGGTAAACAAACATAATAGTTGAGTGGCAAATGACACTAGTGCTACCTTCCCAATATTTAACTGAAGGAAATAATGGGTATTGGGGCTATATGTTGTGACAGACAGCCTGACATGTCATTTTAATGTTACACTTATCCCATCCCCCTGGATATTCCGGATTAATGAATTAAGGTTTTGTCAACTAATTACAAACCAGGCTAATTACAAATCAATAACATTAGCCAACTCCGAAACACGAAGCGCTGAGCATTGGGATCCAGACAGCACGGACAACTGGCCTCAGTTCCCCGCTCACATCTGGCAGTGCTCTCTGTCTGAACTAGGGGCCACGGAGCGTTTTTGAAAGTGGGGAGGCTGAGCGATCACTGGCCTTGGGGGTACCATGCGAGGAAGTGGAGCGACCAAATGGGGGAAGGGTATAGGAGGAGGGCGTACCCCCTTCCACGATAGGGACTTTTTGAAATTTAATGTATTAAAATCATGTTTTAGTGCATTGTAGAAGTATGATTTCAATGTTTTTTGTTTGAAGTATTTTTAAGGTAACTTTTTAATGGCTAACTTTTTCCACACAAAGTGTGGTGGGTATATGGAACAAGCTACCAGAGGAGGTAGTTGAGGCAGCCCTGCCTTAATCCTATGCCTCTGGTTCTTGATTCTTCTACTATGGGTAAAAGACTTCTGTGCATTTACACTATCTATTCCCTCCATGATCTTATACACCTCCATAAGATTACCCCTCATCCTCCTGCACTCCAAGGAATAAGTCCTAGCTTGCTCAACCTCTCCATATAGCTCAGGCCCTCGAGTCATGGCAATATCCTCGTAAATCTACTCTGCACCCCTTCCAGCTTAACAACATCTTTCCTATAAAGAGTGACCAAAACTGAACACAATGCTCTAAATGTGGCCTCACTGATATCTTGTACAACAGCAATATGACCTCCCAACTTCTATAATCAATACTCTGACTGATAAAGGCCAATGTACCGAATGCCTCTTGACTACCCCATCTAACTTTGGCGCCACTTTCAAGAAACTAAGTGTACCTGCATATCATGAGTCTGAAGAAGAGTCTCGACCCAAAACATCACCCACTCCTTCTCTCCAGGGATGCTGCCTGTCCCGTTGAATCACTCCACAATGTTGTGTCCATTTACCTGTACTCCTAGATCCCTCTGCTCTACAACATTCCCCAGAGCCCTGCCATTCATTGTATAGGTCCTGCCCTGGTTAGACTTCCCAAAATGCAACACCTCACACTTCTCTGCATTAAATTCCATCAACCATACCTCAGCCCCTCTGATCAAGATCCTGCAGCAATTTTTGATAACCGTCTTCACTATCTACAATACCATCCACTTTAGTGTCATCTGTAAACTTGCTAATCATGCATTGTACATTCTTATCCAAATCATTGATATAGATGAAAAACAGCAATGGACCCAACACCAAACCCTGAGGCACACCACTAGTCACAGGCCTCCAGACCGATAAACAAACGGTCACCAACATCTTCTGCTTCCTTCCATGAGACCAATTTTCAATCCAGTTGACTATCTCTCCTTGTTCCCATCCAATCTAACTATCTCTCCGTGAATCCCATGGAATCTAACTATCTCTCCTTGGATCCTCTGCGATCTAATCTCTCCTTAGATCCCATGCTATCTAATCTCTCCTTGGATCCCATGCAGTCATTGGACATTTCAGGCTCCACATTTGTCCATGCATTTATCTGCTATCAGTCAGTGTGATCAACTTCATAACTTGCTTGGATTGAACTTCACGGTGAGGCAAAAATATTTCAAAATGGCAGTAAGACATACGTGAATACTTAGACCAAGAAATTGTTAAAAACAACAATGAATTTCTTTCTGGTGCTTGGCACTCAAAGCTGATATGAAATACAGTAATTTGTTTTAGAGACCAGGTACACAATGAATTTAGTTTCTCTATAAATTGCTAAACAATCTATGCTATTTCCACCCTTAGCATGAACAACACCAAATAAATTGCATCCTCTATCAAAATTAATTTCATATCATGTAACTTCTGAATTTACAACATAAATGTGATTTAAAATTGCAGTTGTCATTTGAAAATGGTAATTAATATCTTAAGACATATGTTAATTATTTGAGTTATGTTCCAGACATGAAACTCAACCTTGAAATTATATAAATGAGGTTATGGTGTTTCACAGCAGCAGATAGTTAAATGTTCCTAAAGGTGTTATTTATCTGTCTTATTAGTACCTTGTTCTGGCATTATAGATATCAGTAAACAATAGTTTTCAGAATACGAAATACACATAAGGTGAATTTCATCCTGAAAATAATTTTGAGGTAGAACACCAGATTAGGAATTGGAACTGTTAATTAATTGTAGTTAATGCAAAGAATCATGAAAAAATAAATTAACTCTTTAAAAATACATTCTAACCATAACAATTGTCCCATTTATTTTGGTCAACAATGAGCAGTGATCCATGAGGCTGCCCTGGCAGGAATTGCCATCTCAAAAGCCCAACATTGACAGGTCACTCTCTTCATACGAGGTCGGGGAAGGTGAAGGTCCCACCAAGTTCCACCCAAAGTGGAATTCACTGAAAATGACAATTCAGTTGTCTTGGATCCTGTAATTTATTGGGAATTTTGGAAATGGATGCATTAAAAAATAGAAATAGAAGGTAAGTCTGTGGAATTCTTTGCCACAGAAGGCAGTAGAGGCCAATTCACTGGATATTTTTCAGAGAGAGTTAGATATAGCTCTTAGGGCTAACGGAATCAAGGGATATGGGGAAAAAGCAGGAACATGGTACTGATTTTGGATGATCAGCCATGATCATATTAAATGGAGGTGCTGGCTCGAAGGGCTGAATGGCCTACTAGTGCACGTATTTTCTATGTTTCTAAGTCAAGTTGCACTACACTTTATATCTCTTATAAATCTCTTCTATATCTGAAATTTCATAATGTTGTCAATAAACTGCATATCTTTCTCAGTGGAAAATGACACTCATCTTTGGAAAATATACAGAACTAGAAGAGAATAGGTTGTATGGAGGCAGCAGGAGGAATGTCAATTGTTCTAATTTTATATGTAGGGTATGAATAGTTTGAATATCAATAACAATTATTTCCATGAAATAATCCTATTGCTGAAGAAGCAAGTTTGGACCTGAGAAAATGAGGGACCATTCGTCCCAGTAATGTAATATATTATTTCGCGTAAATTATTAACCAAAATATTGTTTCCAGTGGAATGTTCATTCGATCTTTGTAACATTTTATAACAAGTGCCCAATACGACTTCTAAGGTCAGTACTTTTTTGTTACAGTACTCGCCAATAGTGTGTCCCAGCACTTCTGAAGGGTTAAACATCATTATTTTGTTTTCCGGCAACTGGTTAATTTTACCAATGTTAATCATACCAGGCCCGGTACTTTTAACTGTTAAACCTAAAACCTAAAATCTCCACAATCATTAAGTGAAGATTAATGGGGATTATTTGCTGAGAACAAGTTGCTCCTAAAGAGGCAATAACTTATCAGATTTCTGGTATATAATGATATTGCGGTAATTATAAAAATGTTCTCAACTTGTATAGTATCTGACCTCCTGATAATTACAAGCATCTAATCCTGCTTCAAATATATAATTGAAGGAACAACTGTGATGTGATATTTTTAAAATGTAGCAGAGGATACTTTTGCAGTAAAGCTTCATTAATCCAGCACACTAAGGGCATGGGTGGTGGCAGACTAGTGGATTTGTCACACTGTTGCATATTATACTATTAATACTGAATGCACTTAATAATTTACCATTTTTTCCAATGTTACTCAGTAGAATAATACATTTTCCAGTGAATCTGGTGTGTATAAAGGGAGTGCGGGAAACAAGGGCCCAATATAGAACAGAACCAGGTACATTTCAAGGAAATGTGATAAATAGACAGACGAGTTTGAAGAAGAGTGTCGACCCGAAATGGCACCCATTCCTTTCCTCCAGAGATGCTGCCTGTCACGCTGAGTTACTCCAGCAATTTGTGTCTATCTTGAGTTTAAAGGAATGCGGGAACTGGACCTATGGAAAATTGAAAGAGAACACAGAGACTGGGGCTTTAGTAAGTGAAAAGGAGCACAGGCACTCAGTCCCCAGTGAGTGAAGGAGCACAAGAACCTGAACCCGTGTGAGCTGATGCTGACCCATTGGGCTTTCCAAATAGTTGGATAGTGCATAATCAGAGTTTTACTGCATTTAAATTATTCTTGACTATAGAATATACAAGCTATTTGTCCACTGGGAACTGTAAAGCAGATTTTACAATATTTAAGTAGAGGTACACAAAGGTAAAGTGAAAGAGCAGGGAATTTCTACCTGTGTCTGAATGGTGTCAGATTAGGAAAAGGGGAGGTGCAACAAGACCAGGGCGTGCTTGTACATCAGTCACTGAAAGTAAGCATGCAGGCACAGCAGGCAGTGAAGAAAGCTAATGGCATGTTGGCCTTTATTGCGAGATGACTTGAGTTTAGGAGCAAGGAGATCCTACTGCAGTTGTACAGGGCCCTGGTGAGACCGCACCTGGAGTATTGTGTGCAATTTTGGTCTCCCAATTTGAGGAAGGACATTATTGCTATTGAGGGAGTCCAGCATAGGTTCACCAGGTTAATTCCCGGGATGGCGGGACTGACATATGATGAATGAATGGGTCGACAGTGTTGCGGTGCTAATTTTTTAGGTGCCGGAGCTGTCAAATGGGCGTCATTTGGCCCATTCTTAGTCACGTGTGATTTAAAAGGTGAAAAAATGTGGAATACGTCTCTTCTAATTCTGAAAGCATTACAGGTCTATTGTTTTGTACTGTGTATATGATTCATATTTTTTTTCAGTTTATCAAGTGAAATCTTTATATGTTACTAGACCAAGTGGGACCTGTTTAGCCCCATTCCACCAAAACGCAATATTCCACCATTCACTCCACTGACCAGCATGTCCCACAGTCACTCTTATGGGCCTGTCCCACTGCAGGAGACTATGCAGTCGCCACATGTTCGCGGGTAGTTGCCGGGGAGTCGCCTTCATAGTCGCGAGGAGTTCCCGCATTCTGGGAACTAGTCGCGGCCTCATTATGGTCGGCGCAAATTTTTCAACAGGTTGAAAAATTACTGCCGACTAGAATGATGCCGCCATGGAGAGTAGCGAGAATTCTCGAGCCGTAGGTGGGTCTCCAGGAGGTCCTAATGGGTTGCCAGGAGGTCGAAGATCTTGGAGGTTCTCGTAGGTTGTATCCGGTGCTGGCCGTTGAATTTCATTGGATGAAAAAAAAGTAAGCAGTAGTTTTCAGAACCAAGGATACGTTAAATGTCTGCCGAGCTTCACAGCCTGTTTCTCTGGCTTCTTAAAAGTTGTCTCCACTCCTTCTCCCCCCTTCCCCCCCCTCTCCCCTCCTCTTTTAAAGGACTTACCGTACACTGCAGCCATCTTAATTACAGCGCCAACCTTACTGTTCACCACAGTGTGTATCTGTATCACCTTGGCTGTGCACTGTGTGAATTTTATAGACAGGGTAAGCGGGAGGAGCGCAGTCTAAAAAAATCACACGGGCTGGTGAAGATGCGATGTGTGTGTGTGTGTGTGTGTGTGTGTGTGTGTGTGTGTGTGTGTGTGTTCCACACTGACAGTCGCCATTCCAGTTGCCGGTTTTTCAAGCGACTGCCGGCAACTTAACAGTCGCCGGCAGTACTGCAAGGCTTGGTGCTGGGACCGCAGCTATTTACAATATACATTAATGATTTAGATGAAGGGATTAAAAGTAATATTAGCAAATTTGCAGATGACACAAAGCTGGTTGGTAGTGTGAACTCTGAGGATGATGCTATAAGGATGCAGGGTGACTTGAACAGGTTGGGTGAGTGGGCAGATGCATGGCAGATGCAGTTTAATGTTGGGGGAGTCCAGAACCAGTGGCCACAATTTAAGAATAAGCGGTAGGCCATTTAGAACGGAGATGAGGAAAAACTTTTTCACCCAGAGAGCTGTGGAACTGTGGAATTCTCTGCCTCAGAAGGCAGTGGAGGCCAATTCTCTGGATGCTTTCAAGAGTTAGTTAGACAGAGCTCTTAAAGACTATATGGTGAGAAGGCAGGAACGGGGTACTGATTGTGGATGATTTGCCATGATCACATTCAATGGCGGTGCTGGCACGGAGGGCCGAATGGCCTACTCCTGCACATATTGTCTATTGTTCACTTTCCAAAGAATGGGCCATTTCAGGTTTTGCTGGGGTGGGGGGGGGGGGGAGGGGGAGGGGGAGGGGGCGGGGGGGGGGGGGGGGGGGGGAGGGGGGAGGGGGGGGGGGAGGGGGAGGGGGCAGGGGGGGGGGGAGAAGCTCGTCTCCCAAGAGGGTCAAACAAGATTATAGCCTATCACTACATCCCAGTGTATAACTTGTACAATAAAACATATAATACTTAATTTAATAACATGACAAAATATTGCACGGTTGCCCTCATTAATTATCATGAAATATAATTATCAAGCAAGTAAAGAAAAAGACAGTAATCATGTATTTTACTAATTTACAAGTAATTACCTACTTACCAAATGCCACCAATGAGAAGTTTCACCATGATTTCCACAAAGAGTCGGGCGTAATATGTGTTTGGGGTTTTGAAGCAGCTCTTGTGATCCTGGTGTGGAAGGGATGGTGAGGGTAGGAGGAGATCTGTGTGGGGCAGGTGGTGAGGGTGGCTGGTCGTGGCGGGGAGAGGTGGTGGGTGTGTGTGTTGGGGTGCGGGGATCTATGTGCTGCGGTTGGGAGTCTTTGTGCGGGGGTCTCCCCGCGGACTCGGCTCTCTCCCCACCCCCCGTAGCGGGCAGCACAGCTCCAGGGGCCGCCGCTCCCGCACTCTCCCCATTGTTCCCCTCACAGTGTGACGGCGGGGAATCGAACCCTTCCTCCCCTTCGCTTCGCAGGGAAGATGCACTTGGTTGGGTGAGAAAGTGACATTGAATCCGCACCCACACACAGGGCCTTCAAAACTCGGTGCATGTCACCATTCACTAAATTCTGTTGAGTAGTGAACGGGAGCAGTTCGTGTCTCCGGAAATTACAGGTGGAGGTGAAATATACAGAGTGCTGACATCTGATTGGATGTTACAAAGGGTCTCTATGTATCGCCCTTATCACGACTAAGTATCACGTAGTGCTCCATTGGCATTGAACCAGCTGAGTCATTAATGTACCCAGTGAGCACGGTGAAATTTCACTACAATTCTGTTGATGAACAGAAGATCAGTGTTAAAATCTGCTGTTAAATTCCCCGCTAGTTAAAATTCCCCGCAGTTTATTTTGGCTTTTTTTTTTTTTACAGAGGTGCCGGTCTGGCACCAACTCGCCCTGATTCTCCCGCAGCTTCACACACACACACACACACACACACACACACACACACTCACACACACACACTCACACACACCCACCCACTCACACCGGCAAAGGACCACAACTGTACTTAATTCGTCGCCAGATCCATACCCTCAACAAACTCTTCCTCACCTATCTGGACACAAGTTTGCCCGCCTCCAGACCGGTCCATCCACCGACACTCGTCGACTCGACCGTCCACCCGCAGGCCCGGAGCTCCACCGCTGGATCGCAGCGCCACCGGCCCGACCACCACGAGGCCGAGATGGCCACCACGAGGAGCAGCAACAACATCCACCGCCTCTCCGACCTTCGCCACTTCCCGACCAAACCCAGGCCCGGACCGCCGAAACTGCCGCGGCTGCTGACGTTCACCAACTCCCCGGGCGGGGCCGCCGATGTCGTCGACTCTCACCACCTCCCTGGGTGGGGCCACCACAGCCGCTGTCGCCGACCTTCACTGTCTTCCTGACGCTGCTGCCCGTATCTCTACTCCAGCCCCCCACGGGCCTCCACCAGTGACTCCGCCGACCCTCGCCTCTCCACTGGCCACCAGCGGGCCAGAGCTGTCACCTCACCAGAGTTCCAGGCGCAGCACTAGGCCCACAACCTCCACGATGCAGACAGCACATGGTCTGACTCTTCTGGGTCCCAGTGCTCCCCCCTCCTACAAGGAAGACCCATCAGTAGTGATGGGTCTTCCCCTTCCCCCTCTTTTAATCAGGTCACCCCAACCACACACCCGCTAGTTAAAATTCCCCGCTTTTTTTGTCTTTTGTTTTTACAGAGGTGCCCGAGGCGGAGCGGCGCTCCAGCGAGCTCCAGCATTACTGCACCCCTGCTGGTCAGGATATCAAAGAAGGCCAAGACTTAAAAAAGACCATGGTCTGAGGACTGAGGAGAGGAGGTTGTGTCGGCCACTGATGTCAGGGGACTTTTCATTCATCACCCCCACTTGTAATACTATGATCATGCCTCTGGTATTTGCTAAGATTAGTTGAATCAAAAGTACAAGGCTTGACAATTTGCACTTTCTTGCTGTCTATTATTTTGGACTGTGAAGTTTAATGATGATAAATAATAGTTGGATAAAAGAAACCAGGACAATTATGTTGCATACGTTTTGCACCGTGTAATGTCCCTGTTCTCTCTAATATTGTACAGCATCACAAGGGAAAACTAAAGATAAAGTTTTTCTAATTTGTGAGAAAATAATTCAGAAAATAAGCATGACTAACCGTCGTTGTGAAACACTGCTAAATCAAATAAGCACAGCAGCCTCGGGATGGGGATCAAACGCTGACGATATGTGGAGTACATTGGAAATATGAGCAAGTCTAAATCTGAAATAATATTTTAAGAAATCTTTCAAATGTACATGCCACATTTAGATAAAAGGATTTAATCAGCATCTTCCTACTTCCCACGTCTCGATTTTTAAACCAGTAAAACAAGGAATCAATTGTTATATATCTATTAACCTTAACTAGCAAATGGATTGAACATTATTGTAAAAAAACTGATATGAATAAACTTGATTAGTGATAGAGCGTAATAAAAGTTCTTTCCACAATACATACGTATTGCATCATCTCCAATTCCAGCCCAGTTAGCCGAAGCAAAGATTTATAGCGTATCATTATCACTAATTCTATATAAGAAATACTAATGCTGTGTCCATGTCCAATTGAATCACTATTATCTGCAAAAGTGAAAGCAATCTGGTACAAAAATAGAGGTATTTTTATGGTTATGAAATTCACTAGTAGATTGGAATGAACCAAATATAAGTAACACAGAGCATTAAAAAAATGTGCATTCATTGATGGTTGTAGTGTCGCTTAATGAGGAATCTACAGTGATAATCCTGCTGTGATCAGTCAATGATTACATAAAAAACCCACAGCTCTACCTTCTGAAGTCTTGTACTAAATAGGATTGTAGAAAACACTTTCATGAGAGCATATTTAATAAAATATGACATGGTGAGAATGGAACTATGAAATGTAAGTAGATACACAATTTAATGTCTGGTCTATGCATAGTTAATCACATTTCTTTGCAAGAAAGAGAAAGATTCTCAAGGTGTCTGGGAATAAAATATTAAAAACATTCTCCTTAATAATCAATTAATAATCAATTGTAGAACAGCAAATTGGTGTTGTATTGATTACGCTGAATATGGTAATCTCCATGGCTTAATAACCAGTAATTGCTTATTGACCAGTCTAATGAGAAGAATGAATAGATGCTAAAATAAAATAAAATGCTGCCATTTGTTTAACCGTATCCAGCATGGACCAGAATAAGAACTAAACAGAGAAAATCACCTAAAAAGAAATTGGAAATTAATTGGGGGCAAATTAGTTTGAACATTTAAAAATTTGGCATTATAAGTGAAAACTGCAAGTTATTAGGTGTTTTTGTGTAGAACATTAAATCATATTCGGTGAATCAGATACTAATGGGCTGAAATGTGTTTATTTCAATGCAAGGAGTATTGTGGAGGAAGCAGATGAATTTTAGAAACTGGATTGATGTTGGGACTATGATGTGATTGTGGGAGGGATATGACTGGTTGCTCAATGTTCCAGGTTTCGATGTTTCAGATGTGATCGAGAAGAAGGCAAAAAAGATGGAGGAGTTGTGTTACTGATCAGGAGATGGCCAAAGCTGCACTCAGAGTGGACATACTGGAGGAATTGTCCGCTGAGGCAGTATGGGTGGACCTTAGAAATATGAAAGGTGCAAGTACTCTAATGGGATTGTATTATTCCATTCCATAGACACATAAAGCTGGAGTAACTCAGCAGGTCAGGCAGCATCTCTGGAGCAAAGTAATAGGTGATGTTTCGGGTCTAGACCCTTCGTCTATTCCTTTTCTCCAGAGATGCTGTCTGACCCGCTGAGTTACTCCAGCTTTTTGTGTCTATACTGGACCTTGTGTTGGGAAATGAGCCTGGCCGGGTGACCAGTGTTTCGGTGGAAGAGCATTTTGGGAATAGTGATCACAACTCTGAAGTTCTTAAGATTGTTTTGAATAGGGAGATGGCTGGACCTTGCAGGAAGGTGCTAAATTGGAGTAAGACTAACTACAATATTATTAGGCAGGAGCACGGGAAGGTACACTGAGCAATTGTTCTTGGTAAATCCACATCTGACATGTGGGAGTTGTTGAAAGGCCAGTTTATCGATGTTCAGAACTGGCATGTTCCAGAAAGGAGGAGGGATAAGGATGGCAAAGTAAGTGAACCCTGGATGAACAAAGAGGTGGTAAATTTAGTCAAAAAAAGGAAGTGCGTGCAAGGTTTGAGGTTTGAATCAGAAAGGGCCTTTGAGGAATATAAAGAAAGGTAAAAATTACTCGCGATTAAAGGCGATTAGAAGGGCCAAAAGGGACCACAAAATGGCTTTGGTGAGTCGGCGATGAAAGAAAATACCAAAGCATTCTATGCCTATATTAAAATAAAGAGATGAACCAGGGAAAAGGTAAGACCACTCAAGGATAAATGAGCGAATATGTGCTTAGAGTCTGGGGATGTAAGCGAGGTACTAAACAGGTATTTTGCATTTGTTTTCACCATGGAGATCAGTGAGAGCAGTGTGGAGAATACTAATATGCAAGTGCAGTTTGATAGTCTATAACATCCTGAAAGTGGCAACACAAGTAGATAGAGTGGCAAAGATGGCATATGGTATGCTTGTCGGGGTGACTCCATGACTCGTCTACCACCACCACTGAAGAAGGTAGCATGTATCATCAAAGATACCCACCATCTGGGTCACTTCTTCTTCTCCCTTTTACTGTTGGGTAGGAGAGACTGAAGCTACGTCACACACCACCAGGCTACTTTCCTACGACCATCAGGTTCTTGAATCAACCGGCACAATGCTAATTCTAACTCAGCAACAGAACACTACGGACCACCTCTTGCACTACCATGAATTTATTTTTTAATTGTGTTTTGTATTAGTGTCTTTTTCACTAACTTGTATTATTTATACATTATTTGTTTGTATGTTGTCTGAGTCTATGCTGCTGAAAGATTATTTTGGGCTAACGCAAGTAACATTCGCACCACACACGAACAGAATAAATATTCATAACAATAATAAAGATTCTTACTGCATGACACCTTGATATTGAATGGATCTCCTTCGCTGAAACAGCTATGATTAGCATTCATGTTGTGGGGGTGAGGGGAGTGGTGGTGGTAGGAAGTCTTGTGGTCATCATTGACAGCGGACATTTGTAGATCAGCCGCATAATTGCTACCAAAGCAGACAAAAGAGTGTGTATCCTACGATGAATGGTATATCCCTTATTTCCAAAAGCTACTTCATCATCCATGAAGCAGGAATGTATGGGATACTCTCCCTGAGATACAGCTGCAACACTGAAAAGAAACAATGCCATGGTGCATTGTAGATACAGGATATCTTGCAGAAATTCACAAGTCTTCTTCAATAACTCTTCCAAAAATTGCAACATCCTCAAACTAAATGGTCAAGAGCAGCAGGTGCATGGAAATACTATTACCTCCAAGAATCCTGTAATTCACATACCATCTTGACTTTCAACATTTAATGTCATCACTTCAGCTTTGTTAGTTCAACGTCCGCAATGTTATTCTTAATAGCAAAGTGATCGTATCATTATCACATGAACTGCAACAATTTCCAAGGGCAAGTGGTCATGGACAGTAAATTCTGGCCTTACCAAATCCAAGAGAATGAATTCAAATAAACAAACAAAATAAATTGTATGCTTAAGTGATCACAAACATTAATGAAATAACGGAAAATCCTATAACAAAGCTGTTATAAAAAGTGCATTGAAGGCGATGCCAATTTGTTATATCTCAACCAAAAATAGACACAAAGTATTTGCCTTACCAATATGTGATCATAAATATGGAAGAATAAGCACCAATCAGTCACATTCCAAACTCGACATACAAATTCAGCATATGGATGAATATTTTACATTTTTATTTTACTGAATTATTAACTGGTCAATTTGTTATATTTGTGTATGCCAATGGATCACATTTATGTAACAACTATGTCAATTATAAAGGTAAAATTAATAGGCATTTAATCAAAAGTAGTTTCCCCAAGGATACTCATTAATCAGAGTTTTGGATAATTGACAATAATGTTTTCATTAAATGCCTCTTTATACATCTATGGCAACTAGTGAGTATACATCACATGCAGTGATTGCAAGTGGAGCTCATAGCATCCGATCTTAAAGGTAATCAAGTTTGCTCACTTTAAGGAGAAGGCCATAACTATTTGACAGTGCAAAATAAAGGCAGTTCACATTTGAAGTACATCAGGATAATCATGGAAGAAAAATTAACATCCTTAATTTCATTTTGATTGGAATTAAACAGGTAACGAAAGGATGTTTTGGATGTGATAATTGGCATCTCTCGCTTGACCAGGTGCAGAAGTTGTTTGTGGGAATCGGCAAAGTAAGATTAGACGTATTACCTTTTGTCTGGGAATGTGTTGAAGGGTGGATGGTAAATGTAAACATGAAATAGTAGAGGAGATAATGAAGCTTGTTTTTCCTTTGCGAGAAGTTACAGTAGATCACCCGCGCCCCATACCGCTAGTAGCATAGAAATGTTACTGTAAATGGGGGGCTTATGATTGGCTCGGAGAAGGGACGGTGGCACGGGCCGCCTGAAAGGTGAGATGGAATAATGTCAAGATGCCCTTGTATTGTATTTGACTTGTATTAACCATCTGTTGTTGAATAAGATTAACATAAGCGAAAAGTATGTTGTGACTAATGAAATAATTGGTACCCATGTAGTTGATAGAATATTTTCGTGGAGTGGTATCTAACAAAAGTAAACAAAAGTTGTTTACTGCACAGTATAACTGTCGGCTAATTCTGCTGTGAAGTCAGAGAACTGGTGGGCTGTTTACTGCTACCATCTCTCCATGATATCATGCAATAAAATCTCTTGGAGCAAACCTACGAAGTCTGTTGCTTTTTGATTCCCTTTAATTTCCCTCTAAATTAATTTCTTCCACAATAATAGTTAATACATTGTCTCTAATTTATGACAGAAACCTTTTAACTGTACTCCATGAGTAACCAATTTAAATAAACCGAGCAGGTTGTCACACATACCTGTAGAATATGGCTTCCCATATTCTTTTCAAACATATTGATAGCGACGTTACTTGCAGTTCTCCTCCGTTGAGCTCCTAAAGCTATAGAAAGAAAAAAATATGTATATTAACATTGAACTGATATTTGCTAATACTAATAAAACGGGTAAGCAGAAAAATAGCGTAGTACGTTGATTGATGACTGTAAATATACTCATAAAATCCCATCGACATTCTGAAAACAACTAACAAACTTTGAAAGAAATGGATGCTGTGACTGAGGTAAATTGCAGATTTACTACACAAATATTCATCCTCAAAGAGGAAATAACCCCATATGCTCAAAAAATTCTCAGTTCTCAGCCCATTTCTCTTTTCAAATTAATCCTCCATTTAATTTTTTTTAACATCCACCAGATCAGAACCACGTCCTGTAGTCCCGCCACATTTACTTATGTGTTGTTGCCCAATTCTGCAAGTGATAAGATTAATGAGCTTCAAGAATATCCCCATTCTAAAAAGATGGTAGACTATCACGTCAGTACAAAAGACAAAACTAAGGCTTTAGCCTGAAATGCTGTCTGGGTGCTCCCATTATTCCTTTTCCTGAGACCCCCTACTTTGCAGAAACCTGTCTTCTGCCAATTTGGTTGACTTCATGAAATATCAAGAATATCAAGAATATCTTAATGAACTGGATGTGGCAGAGACTCTGCACTATGATGACATCAACAGTATGACATGTAACGTTCCAAAACTATCTAATCTCCACCCAAGCTTTCTAGTGCAGCAACAAAACCCTCATAATTTGACAAAATGAGGAAATGCCAATGAAAATCCTGAGCACAGGTGAACTAAAATCCAGATAAATGCTAGTTCCAGTTAACTTCCAAACACCTGAAAAACGATAGGAGTAATTTATAGCACTTTCAAGTACCACCTACTCAGCAGCATCCTTTAATCATTGTCAGCTTGGGATCTGGCTCCAAAATTCATCATTAACTTGCTTTAAATAACAATTAAAAAATGAATTCTAGACGTTAGATGACCAGAGTTTCCCTTGATTTTCAGGGTGGCATCAGTCAAAGTTTAGCCTTAAAGAACTCTGATAAAATTGTGGTCTATGAGAATGAGAGAGATAATTCCTCCCTCTGTAACATAAAAGAAGACACCTGTATGTGTTAAAGGTCAATTACCTCAGCTGTAAGATGCTGTAAAAGTCCCTCAGGAGTTTATTCCAGAAATATATTTTTTATTGATGTATTGATTCTTGGCTCACAGGCATGGGCAGCCTTATTGTCCATCTCCAAGTGGATGATGAAGAACCAGTGGTGTATTTTCAAGTCAGGATGCTGTACAACCGGAGGAGACCCTACAGGCAATGGTTATCAGAAGGACTAGTTCTGCTTGTCGCTTTTGAGAGCAGAGATCGTGAATTTTGGAGGTAGCGTAAGCATACCGCCGCGTATTTTGTAAAGATGGAACACTTTGTAACCACTGAATTCTAGAGTTTAGGGAATTAACGTTTCATGTAGTGAATGGGATATCAATCAATGATCTTAATGCTTCAATAATTATGAGCGGGGATATTCATGGATGATTGCACATTGTGAAGTTCCATGTGTATGATGCAGCAGTCAACACATACAAACAGTGCAACCAGACTAAAAAATAGCTATGCTGATAGTCATTCAGTGTGGAAACAGGCCTTTCGGCCCAACCTGCCAATGCCGACCAAGATGCCCCATCTACACTAGTCCCATCTGCCCACGTTTGGCCATATCCATGAAGTCCATGAAAATTGATGATGATAGGGCAGTGGATGCTGTATACATTGATTTTAGTAGGGCTTCCGATAAAGTCTCTCATGGTAGGCTGATCCAGAAGATTAAGATGCATGGCATTCACAATGACTTGATTGTAAGGATTCAGAACTGGTTTTCATAGAAGAAAGAGTGTTGTGGTGGAAGGAAGAAATTCTGATTGGAGGTCTGTCCAGTGGAGTTCTGCAGACACCTGTGCTGGGACCTCTGCTGTTTGTGATATAGATAAATGGTGTTATATGTAGATCAGTGTCACTCATGTTATGAGTCATACTTTGTTGCTCCGCCCACTAGTTTAACAGAAAGCTTCTCTTCCCTTTCTTCCTCAATCTTGAGTTATGTGTTAAGATGAAGTTACCTATGCTGTAATGCTAATAAAGTCTTTGGATCTTAATCACTGTGTGTGATCTAAGTTATTCCAACAGCAGAGCTCAACATGGTGTCAGAGTAGTCGGACTCACTCCCTTCCTAATTATATTGCTTTTATTTTATTTTGTTCTCTCCGGTATATGTTATACTATGACTACTGCTCTCAGAAAACCAGAGATCCTGGTGTTTGACGAAGCCCTCGCAGAACGGTAGCGCATATTTGAAAAAGATTTCTCTATTTACATAGAAGCGGCTCACCCTGCTGCTGCTCCAGGTGTTCGAGCTTCAATTCTTCTTAATCTAGCAGGCATAGAAGTTGCTCAACGTGCCAGAAGATTTCATTATGAACCGGCTAGGTTTGACCCAGCTGGTGTCCAGATCGCTCCCGCTGAATCTCTCCGGAACCCTGACTGCCAACTACGCAAATTCCGACAGTTATGTGAGTTAAGAACTAACTGGGTTATGGAGAGACATTTGTTCTTTTCTCGAAGCCAGAGACAGGATGAACCTGTAGAAATGTATGTTAGTGCTTTGAAGCACATTGCCAGCCGATGCGATTTCAGGGATATATGTGACAGCCTAGTCCGTGACCGTCTGGTTTATGGTGTCCGCAATGATAAATTATGCAACGAGTTACTGCGAGATGCTGAGCTCACTCTAGAGACTGCTGAAAACCGCTGCCACATTGCTGAAATGGATGACGCTCATACAAATGTTTTAGGGCACTGCCCCCACTCAGCTCATGACATTAATGTTGCAAGCAGTCTTATCAAATCTCTCGCCGTTCTCCTCAAGTGTCCGACAGCTCTATCGTTAGACTAGTAGACAATTGTTTTAACTGTGGGGGTTCGCATGCTGCAGCTCATGACCGTTGCCCTGCGTATGGAAAATTGTGTCGTTTCTGTAACAAAAGGAACAATTTCTTCAGATGCTGCCACTCATGTAGCAACAGAGTTCAAACAAGACAATCTGTTAATTCACTCGGCCATGAGTACCTGCTCTCAGAACGCTCTCAACCAGCTCCCACGGATTTGCAGGCTGCTAGTGAAGATTTTGACTTGGATGTTCATTCCCTGTCTGATTTACTGCACAATCAACTAGATCCCAAGGTCGCTTTGGTCGTTAAGGGCAAGTACTTTTATCTGAAAGTTGACATCGGAGCAAGGTGTTAGGTCATATGTCTAGCTGAGTTGAAAAAGATACGAAAAATAGAGACTGTCACTCCTACGGCTGCCTCCCTTCTCCCATTTGTAGGAGGTCCAGTGCACACTATCTGTCAAGTCAAATTACTCTGCTGTCTTAACTCACGTGTCCACAACCTGAGTTTCTATGTTGTTCATGAGGATGTGCCATCCCTGCTGGGTGTCAATGCTTGTCGCGACCTGGGACTTGTCTCTTTCAGCCCTTCTGTTTGTCATCTGACTGCAACCTGTGACTTTACTCAACAAATCCCGACATAATACAAAACTTTGTTTGACGACAATCTGGGCAGGTTGCCCATTAAGTACACAATTACCATTAACCCTGAGGTGCTTCCAGTTGTCCGTCCAGCACACAGGATTCCCCATGCTATGCGGGACCGTGTTCAAAGTGAACTCAATAGGTTGGTGTCTCCAGGTGTAATTGCTCCCGTCGCTGACCCCTCAGATTTGGTCTCCACCATGGTTGTGGCAACGAAGAAGAATAAAGACAAAATATGGATTTGTATCAATCCCAAGGACTTAAACACAGCCATTAAATGACACCACTATCCCATGCGCACTGTGGACGAGATTGCAGCGCAGATGGCTGATGCAACTGTATTCACAGTACTAGATGCCAAGAGTTCATTTTGGCAGATTTTGCTGGAACGCAACTCCTCTAAGTTAACTACCTTCAGCACACCGCTCGGGCAATACAGATTTCTTCGCATGCCTTTAGGCATAAGCTCTGCTAGTGAAGTATTTCAACGAGCTATGGAGCAGTTGTTTGCAGGTTACCCATGCTCCATTGTAGTGGATGACATCCTCGTTGCTGGATGAACTATCGAAGAACACGATGCTAATCTGACAAAGGTCCTGGATCGTGCCAAGGCCATCAACCTCAAGCTAAACCCACAAAAATGCAAATTCAGGGTAAGTGAGGTGAAATATATAGGCCATGTGTTCACCAAGGACGGCCTAAAAACTGATCCGGCGAAAACCAGTGTCATCAACGAGCTCCCAGCACCCACAGACGTGCTCGGTCTGCAGAGATTCCTTGGCATGGTTAACTACTTGAGTAAATTTATTCCGGACTTCAGTGAAATATCAGCCCCATTGCATCAACTTACACACAAAGACACTGCTTGGACCTGGCACGAGCAACAGCAGAGGGTGTTTGACACTCTTAAGCAGAAGATGTCTTGTGCTCCTACTCTCGCTTATTTTGATCCTAAACGACGGGTCACACTGACTTGTGACGCTTCACAACACGGACTTGGTGCAGCAGGTCTTCAAAATGACGGTAGCGTTCTTCCTGCCCTCCATGGAATAAAGTCCTAACCTGTTCAACCTCTTCCTATAACTCAGGTGCTGCATATCCCCCCCCCCCCCACCCCACCTCCCACACCCCGTTGAAATTACATGCAGGTGCTCTGTGACATCCTGGACCCTGACAACTGGGAGGCTGGTGTCTCGATTGCTGCCACAGAATCTCCTGTCTGCCCCCATAACTGACAAGTGTCCTACCACCACAGAGCAGCCTGACATAACCCTTCCCTACTGTGCCTCAGAGCAAGGCTTGGTGCCATAACTCTGCCAGCTCCTGCTTAACGGTCACCTACCCACCTCTATGTCTGTACCTTAGGGGGAGAGCCCCTCGCTAGAAGAAGTTCTCATTCTCCCGGATGATCCTGAGGTCGTCCAGCAACAGCTTCAGATCCCAAATGCGACCTGTAAGGAACTGCACCTGGAGATAATTCCCATGGGTGTAGTCATCAGGGACACCAGCAGTTTCCCTGACTTCCCACATCCTGCTGGAACTGCGTTGCACCATTCTACCTGCTATCTCTATTGCACCTCCATACAGCACTTCCCACCAACACAGTCTCTCCCAACATGGCCGCTCCCAACTGGCCACTCTGTTATAAAATTGCCTTCTTTTTATCAGTTGCCGAATCAACGAATGCAACGGCTAGCTTTTCAATTCAACTGCTCCTGTTCCAACACGGAAACTAACACAGGCTAATTGATAATTAACAATTAATATTTACACCTTGTAAAACACAAGTATTAGGCATCACATACCAATAAATAGGCTAAGCTGATAATTAACAATTAAAATTTATATCTTGCAACCCTCAATTGTTCGGCATGATTGTGCTATCACTTCCCCTTTCCATTGAAAGGCAAAACTTTGGTGAATCCTTTGACATCAACATCTGGATCTGCCACATAAATACTGTGATTAAAAGTGCAGGAAACAAGCTTTGAAATGAGAGACTTTTAATTTAGTTTAGAGATACAGTGCGGAAACAGGCCCTTTTGGCCCACCGGGTCCGCGCCGACCAACGATCCCCGCACATTAACACTATCCTATACCCACTAGGGACAATTTTTACATTTTTACAAGCCAATTCACCTACAAACCTGTGTGTCTTTGGAGTGTGGAAGGTAACCGAAAATCTCAGAGAAAACCCACGTAGGTCACGGGGAGAACGTACAAACTCCGTACAGCCAGCACCCGTAGTCAGGATCAAACCCGGGTCCCCGGCCCTGCTTCGCTGTAAGGCAGCAACTCTACTGCTGCTCCACCATGCCGCCCTTTAGCCTTACTTTCAAGCTCCATATGAACAAGGCACATAAATGAGTGTGATGGAATGCTTTCCACTTGGCTGAATAACACAGCTTCAATTATGCCGAAAGAGCTTAGCATCATCCAGGAAAAAACAGCAAGTTTGATCGGTCCCCTGTATTATACAAATGTGTCCCTCCACCATCACCAGTGTATTGTGGCTGCACAGTGTACTGGCAAAAAGATGCACTCCAGCAAGCCATCAAGAGGTATCTCCCAAATCTGCAACCTCATGTCCACCTAGGACAAGGGTTGTAGACATTCAGAAACATAAAACACTCAAATTCACATAAGTGGTCGTACATAATTGCTGAGGTAGGGTTGTGATTAGGATTGTGCAGTGTGTTTCAACAGCATGATGGTTCAAGAGCAAGATGACCAGGGACGAAGCTGTTCTTGAACCTGGAGGTCACTGTTCTCAGGCTCCGGTATCTTCTTCCCAATGGTAGCCTCCAGAGATAAGCACATGGCCATGGTGGTGTGGGTCTTCCGTGATTTTAGCTGCTTTCAATTATTCACATCCTTGAGTTATTTTCTTGGTCCACCTGATAAAGTCATCCCATGGCAGATCTTAAAAAAGAACATCTGTTTCGGGAGTTTGGTACCAGGTATGCTAATGATGGGCTTGCTCAACATTGTCAACTGACTATAACAAGGATCTCAATATTGGTCTAATCCTTAGTTATAGCTTTTCCATTTCGCAGGTGCAAATTAGGTGGCTACCAGTTCAATTTCAATAGACAATAGTCAATGGACAATAGGTGCAGGAGTAGACAATTTGACCCTTCGAGCCATTGTCCTTCGTTAAATCACTGTGATCATGGCTGATCATCCACATTCACTACCCCATTCCTGCCTTCTCACCATTTGCCCTGACTTTGCTATCTTTAAGAGCTCTATCTAACTCTCTCTTGAAAGCATCCAGAGAATTGGCCTCCACTGCCTTCTGAGGCAGAAAATTCCACAGATTCACAACTCTCTGGGTGAAAATGTTTTTCCTCATCTCCGTTCTAAATGGCCAACCCCTTATTCTTAAAATGTGGCCCCTGGTTCTGGACTCCCTCAACACCGAGAACATGTCTCCAATCCCATAATAATCTTCTATGTTTCAATAAGATCCCCTCTCATCCTAAATTCCAGTGTATTCAAGCCCAGCTGTTCCATTCTATCCACATATGACAGTCGCACCATCATGGGAATTAACCTCGTGAACCTAAGCTGCACTCCATCAGTAGCAAGAATGTCTTTCCTCAAATTTAGAGACCAAAACTGCACATAATACTCCAGGTGTGGTCTCACTAGGGACCTGTACAACTGCAGAAGGACCTCTTTTCTCATATACTCAACTCCTCTTGTTATGAAGGCCAACATGCCATTAGCTTTCTTCACTGCCTGCTGTACCTGCATGCTTACTTTCAGTGAGTGATGAACAAGAACCCCTAGATCTCTTTGTACTTCCCCTTTTCCCAACTGGACACCATTCAGATAATAATCTGCCTTCCTGTTTTTGCCGCCAAAGTCAGTGCCGGTTTTACCTAAAGGTGTTGCAGGCTTAAGCCAAGGGTCTCAAAATCTAGGGGGCCTCCGGCCAAGGTGTATAATATTTTTGACTGTCATAGGCCTTTCTTACAGATGCTGTCACAACGCGCTGTAGTCTCTAAACAACCCTTCAGTAATTTTCCTGGCCCTCCATTTCAGAATAATTTCAGAGCAGGGCAATCGCTCTACAAAGCCTTGAATGCACTGGGCATCAACGGAGTGGCAAGGAGAAGGGCCATCAAGAACACCACAGAGGCAGCGGAGAAGGCATCAAGATGGCTCTGGATCAGGAGAGGAGGTCCATGGGGAGGAGCGAATGCCACCTGAACACAAGTCGTGGTCTGATCAACCACGGCTGGGTCGCTTGGGTGAGGGTGTCTGATGTTGAAAGACCCGAAACACCCAATGACCCTAGGTTACATCACTGATGATGTGTTCAGGAGCATCTATCGATGTATTTGTATCAACCTGGCCCTCCATTTCAGAATAATACTGTTTTAAGCCGATAACTCGACACTAGCACTGGCAATAAATACATTTTTTAAAGCGCAGCTTTCCAGCCCCTTATCTCATTGACCACGCTCGGCTGGACATCGGTATCAATCTGGTGGCACCGGGGTCCGGCAAACTTTCACACATGCTCCAGTAAGCAGCAATGGCGGGTGCAGGGAACATCTTTGGATACTTGCAGGCTTCAAAACTCAAAACTCAGGAAGGGTTAGGGTAGGAAAGTGCAAAGATATTTGAACTAAGAAGTTGGCAAGGAGCAATGCTAGGGGTTGTAAGGAGCAATTTCATGTCCTTTAGAGAAGGAATTATGAATTGCGGAATTTTAAACACCCGTCATCATATTTGGCTTTACTCAAATTATTTAAAACAGTCTTCCATCTTCCTCTAGTCGTGGGGGTGGGGGATTGGGAGGGGCCTCACATGTGGAATAGCCTAGGGCATCTCTTCACCTAAATCCGGCACTGACCAAAGTAGATAACCTCACATTTATCCACATTAAATTGCATCTGCCATGCATCCGCCCACTCACCCAACCTGTCCAAGTCACCCTGCATCCTCATAGCATCCTCCTCACAGTTCACACTGCCACCCAGCTTTGTGTCATCTGCAAATTTGCTAATGTTACTTTGAATCCCTTCATCTAAATCATTAATGTATATTGTAAATAGCTGCGGTCCCAGCACTGAGCCTTGCGGTACCCCACTAGTCACTGCCCGGCATTCTGAAAGGGACCCATTAATCCCGACTCTTTGTTTCCTGTCTGCCAACCAACTTTCTATGCATGTCAGTACCCTACCCCCAATACCATGTGCTCAAATTCTGACCACTAATCTCCTATATGGGACCTTATCAAATAATTTCTGAAAGTGCTGGAACACTACATCCACTGGCTCTCCCTTGTCCATTTTCCCAGTTACATCCTCAAAAAATTCCAGAAAATTAGTCAAGCATGATTTCCCCTTCGTAAATCCATGCTGACTCGGACCGATCCTGTTACTGTTATCCAAATGTGCCGCTATTTCATCTTTTATAATTGACTCCAGCATCTTCCCCACCACCGATGTCAGGCTAACTGGTCAATAATTCCCTGGTTTCTCTCTCCCGCCTTTCTTAAAAAGTGGGATAACATTAGCTACCCTCCAATCCACAGGAACTGATCCTGAATCTTTAGAACATTGGAAAATTATCACCAATGCATCCACGATTTCTAGAGCCACTTCCTTAAGTACCCTGGGATGCAGGCCCTGGGGATTATTCAGCCTTCAGTCCCATCAGTCTACCCAACACCATTTCCTGCCTAATGTGGATTTCCTTCAGTTCCTCCGTCACCCTAGATCCTCTGGCCACTAGTACATCAGGGAAATTGTTTGTGTCTTCCTTAGTGAAGACGAATCCTAAGTACCTGTTCAACTCATCTGCCATTTCCTTGTTCCCATAATAAATTAATCTGTTTCAGTCTTCAACGGTCCAACTTTGGTCTTAACTAAATTTTTCCTCTTCACATATCTAAAGAAGCTTTTACTATCCTCCTTTAAATTCTTGGCTAGCTTACCTTCACACCTCATCTTTTCTCCCCGTATTGCCTTTTTAGTTATCTACTGTTCCTCTTTAAAAGTTTCCCAATCCTCTGGCTTCCTGCTCATCTTTGCTATGTTATACTTCTTCTCTTTTATTTTGATACTGTCCTTGACTTCCTTTGTCAACCACAGTCGTCCCTTACTCCCCTTGGAATCTTTCTTCCTCTTTGGAATGAACTGATCCTGCACCTTTTGTATTATTTCCAGAAATACCTGTCATTGTTGTTCCACTGTCATCCCTGCTAGGGTATCTTTTCTATCAACTTTGGCCAGCTCCTCCCTCATGGCTCCATAGTCCCCTTTGTTCAACTGTAATACCGACACTTCCGATTTTCCCTTCTCCCTCTCAAATTGTAGATTAAAGCTTATCATATTATGGTCACTATCTGATAATGGCTCCTTTACCTCGAGTTCCTTTATCAAAATCGGTTTATTACACAATACTAAATCCAGAATTGCCTTCTCCCTGGTAAGCTGCAGTATAAGCTGCTCTAAGAATCCATCACGGAAGCACTCCACAAACTCTCTTTCTTGGGGTCCAGCACCAACCTGATTTTCCCGGTCTACCTGTATGTTGAAATCTCCCGTAACAACCATAGCATTACCTTTGCGACATGCCAATTTTAACGATTCAACTTGCACCCTATATTCAGGCTACTGTTTGGGGGCCTGTAGATAACTCCCATTAGGGTCTTTTTACCCTTACAATTCCTCAGCTCTATCCATACTGACTCTACATCTCCTGATACTATGTCACCCCTCGCAAGGGGTGACATAGTTTTCCTCACCAACCTAAAGGGGCAAGGGGTGACATAATATTCCTCGCATTCCTCACCAAAAGAGCAACCCCACCCCCTCTGCCCACCTGTCCCCAGCCCTGGCCCTCTTTAGCCATGTCTCTGTAATTCCCACAACATCATACTTGCCAATTTCTAATCGAACCTCAAGCTCATCCACTTTATTTCATACTTCGTGCATTCATATATAATATTTTTAATCCATTACTCCCCTCACCCTTTACATCGATTCCTATTTAACTTGGCCATACTCTCCTATCCATTCCTGAGCTTTCTGCCCCATTAATTCTGGTGTCTTTCTTAACTTTTCTCTCTCTTTCCACAGATCAGGAAATAGTAGATTATAAAATTCATTAATTACAGTACACCCCATGTTATGGAATGATTGTGTCCTGTGAAAAATGGCCATATCAAGATTTTCCATAATGAGAACTGATGAAAATGGACAAAATTTGTTATTTCATTCCCATTTTAAGCTTTTTTTTTTTTTTTTTTTCTCAAGATTGTATAAATTCTGCAAGTGGATTTTTATTCCATATCTCAAATTTTTGGTAGTGATTTGTGAAGTCTGTGTGGGTGAATTTCTATTAACTGAACTATCATAATGTGGGCTAACATTGTACAATATCGTTTTTTTTTACCATGTATCAGTAACAGTAAATAATGTTATTTTAATTTAAACAAAAAGTGAAGTGACTGAAATGGTGAGGGAGGTCTTTTGCCTGATACCAGAATTTTGCCAGGAAGCAACTGTATTTCTCTGCTGAAGTCCTTAATGTAGGTATGTTGCAAAGCCTACCTGAAGCGTCGTTGAAGATCTGCTGCTGAGGGTGTGCGCGATTTTGGCGCCGTTTAGAGGGGGCGGGTTTAAAACGCGATTTTCTCTAAGCTGTTCCAATCGAAAATGTTCAGCCTAGTTAATTATTAACGAAAAATCGCTGGAAGACCCCGTCGCAAAAGCTATTATTAGGTTTAAAGGCCTTGAATAATAGTTATAGTAGTTTAAAAATCAATCTCTAAACCCGCGACCGCCAGCAACCGCAGGGTCTCATAAAGCAAATAGCAGAAGTTAGGTTGTATATTTTTACATTAAAAAGGGCTTCTAAAGATCCCTTTATACAAAGTTTAATATTGCGAGTAGCTCAATTTGGGCCCATTATATCGCGCAGTATTTTTCTCGGCATTTGGGGCACAAATCTACCGCAATGTGAACGTTCTAAACCAGCGCGTTCCACAGGGACCCACTGGAAAGCTGATTTAAATGGGCATTTATTTACAGCAATTAAACACTAAATTCCTTCCATTTGGCCTATAAATTAATGTAAATGAGATTTAAAAATCATGTTTTATTGTGAATTATTTGTGAATATTATTTGGACATTTAGGCTATTTAAAAATGTTAATCATTTATTAAGAAATGGATAGATGTTTAGATCTAGTAATTGAAGTCTGAAATTAGCTACAATTAGGTAACTAACTAATTATATGCTTTAATTTCAGGTCATCCAAGTAAGATTATTTTATATTTGTTTCAGAATGCTTCAATCTATGATAACTGAAAATTTCATTCAGTTCTCTTAATTTTTAAGAAAGTTATGGGCTTTTGACTGTTCACGATCACAGCTTTTTTGTTATGTCCATAGAAAATCAATAGGGAACAAGATGCTCATTTCCCAGTATGAAAATGGCCATAACTTTTTAAATACTTGAGATATGAAAGTGAATTAGGTGTCAAATTAAACTTATTTTTATGCTTTATCTGATGGGATAAATTACAGACTTGATTTTTAAAATCTCAAAATTTTGTAACATTGCTACTTAATGAGCCTGTCCCACTTAGGAGACTTTTTAGGCAACTGCAGGAGACTCTGCGGTCGCCACATGTTCGCGGATGGTTGCCGGGGAGTCGCCATCATGGTCGTGATTAGATCCCGCATTCTGGGAACTAGTCGCGACCTCATTATGATGGCCAGAATGAAGCCACCATGGAGAGTAGTGAGAATTCTCGTGCGGTAGGTGGGTTACCATAAGGTCCTAATGGGTTGCCAGGAGGTCGAAGGTTCTCGGAGGTTGTAGCCGGTGCTGACCGGTGAATTTCATTGGCTCATTAGGAAAAATGACAGTCGCCGGCAGTCACCTGAAAAATCGCCTAAGTGGGACAGGCCCATTAGTTTAACTTAAGTTAGCAGTGGCATCTTCCACTAGCCATTTATACAGCAGCCGGCCTTTGTGAGGCACGATTGAATTGGTCAAGGAATAGCTCAATGAATTCAATAGGTGGTGTAAACCTCTACAGCCTTCCTAACCCTCAGCCTTGTTAATCTGCTCACTAAGCCTGTGCCAAGTTGAACTTGGCACGAGTACCTCAATCCATTTGAAATCACTAAGAAGAAACAGCTGCATGAGGGCTTTTCACTTGATTTTATTTACTTAGCGCAAATTGTTTTATTTGTCATAAGAGTGAATGTGAGATTGGGGCCTCACTAGCTGTCAACACCTTTATATAAGTGTTGTTGGCTACCTACATTGAGAGAGACCGTGTGTTATACAACGGTGCATTTGGGCCCAGGCCACAAGAAACAGTGTTTATTGGGATGTTGCTTGGATGGGAGGACATTAGTTACGGGAGAGATTGGATAGACTGGGCTTGTTTATCCTGGAGCGAAGGAAGCTGATAGATGCCCTAAAATAAGAGTTAATATAATAGATTTTATATTTGATTTGAGGCACAGATGGTAGTAGTCAAAATCTATTTCCAAAAATAGGAGTATCAAAAACACAAAGGAATTGTTTTACATAGAGGGATTCTGGAACTCATAGTCATAGTCACAGCTTCTTACAGCGTGGAAACAAGCCCTTCGGCCCAACTTGCCCACACCGGCCAACATGTCCCATCTACACTAGTCCCCACTGCCTGCGTTTGGCACATATCCCTCCAAATCTATCCTATCCATGTACCTGTCTAAATGCTTCTTAAACATTGCAATAGTACCTGCCTCAACTACCTCATCCAGCAGATCATTCCATACACCCACCACCCTTTGCGTGACAGTTACCTCTCAGATTCCTATAAAATCTCTCCCCCTTCATCTTAAACCTATGCCCTCTGGTTCCCAATTCCCCTACTCTAAGCAAGAGACTGTGCGTCCACCTGATCTATTCCTTTGATGATTTTATACACTATAAGATCACCCTTCATCCTCCTGCTCCCCGTAGAATAGAGTCCCAGCCTGCTCAACCTCTCCCTATAGTGCAGACCCTCGAGTCCTGGCAACATCCTTGTAAATCTTCTCAGCATCCTGTTCAACTTATTAACATCTTTCCTCACATGGTGCCCAGAACTCTGTACTCAGAGAGGATATACTGGAGGACACGTCTACTGAGGCATTGTTAGTTGAGCTCAAAAGTAAGAAAGGAGCAATCACTCTAATGGGATTATATTGTAGGCCATTCGATAGCCAGAGGGATATTGAGGATTCGATACGTAGACAGATTACAGATGGATGCAAGAGCCACAGGGTGACTTTAACCACCAATATTGAGTGGAAATTATGCAGGGCAGGAAGATTAGAAAGGGAAGAATTTGTTAGGTGTAACCAAGAAGGGGTCCTTCACAGTATGTGGATAGACTGAATCAAAGAGGGACCATACTGGACCTTGGATAGAGAAATGCCTTTGATTCTATTAATTACCTGGGATAATTCTCTCTGTTATAGCCTTACTGTGAATGGTAAACCATGACATGTGTATAATTTACACATGTGTATAATTTATTATTATTGCAGTCAAAATAAGGAAGAAAATGTTAAACTTCATTACGTTACAGAACAAAAGTTGTGAGCTGATCATTGAATCACGGCAAAATTTCTTTGGCCAACCATATACCTGTGTGTGGTAAATACATAAAAGAGAGTGGCGAAGAATTCACAGCAAAAAGATCAGTCCACTTAATTTTTCATGCATTAAATTAAAAGATTGTAAACATACTGGTCCATTAGATAATGCTATTCTTCCCACCAGTTTTTCATAAAATTGGAAAACAAAACTGTTCCTGGTAGTGTCATAAATGTCAACTCTCTGAAAGGGATGATTTTGCAGTTCCCGTCCCTTGCCTTTTCAGTCTGTTGCCACTAATATAATATCCCTCTTATTTCACAGTATACATTTCAACAGTGAATCACTGAGGGTGAGAAAAGAAAATTCAAAGCTAATGACTACAGAATCATTTAAATGTTACTGAAACTAATCAAAAGACAGCAGATACTGGAAATCTGAAATGAACATTAAAAGCTGGAACAGTCAGCAGGTTAGGTTACATCTGTGGAAAGACAATCTGTCTGCATTTCAGGTCCTGGACCCTGAATCAGAACTGGGAAAGAAAGGTGAAGAACATCACCTCATCTTCTGTGTGGGCACATAGCACCTTGCAGGATTCAATAAGCAGAGTGAGGAGAAAGTTAAGAGCAAACCACATTGCTGGTTCTGGAATCATGTACAGGTAAGAAAGTAGATTCCTTTCCCTGAAGGACAACAGTGAACCAGGTGGGGTTTTTTTTTAATCAACAATGCAGTCATTATGTGCCAACCATTTCTGAGCTGAGCTTCCACAAAAAAAATCCAGCATTATTTTATTACTTGAATTCAAATTTGCCAGTTTCCTTGTTAGGATTCAAATGAATGCCACAGGAACCCTAGCTGCTAGTCCATAAACATAATTACTAAGCTACTGTATTGTTTGATGCAGAAGGGAGGAATAGTTCACAAATAGTACGAAAAACTGTGTATCGGTAGTTTATATTGCCGTGTGCCAACAGTGAAAAACATGAAAAACATGGATGTATTACTAATCAAGTGGACCATTTTGTTCCAGACTGTTTATTCTTTTAGTTTGGTGATACAGCATGGAAACAGGCCCTTTGGCCCATTGAGTCCACGCCAATGATCACCCATTCGCATTAGTTCTACAATATCCAACTTCCCCATGCACCCCCTACAGACTAGAGGCAATTTAGGCTAATTAACATACAAACCCTCACGTCTTTGGGATGTGAGAGGAAACTGGAGCACCCGGAAGAATCCCACGCGTCACAGAGAAAACGTGCAAACTCCACACAAACAACATCCAAAGTCCAGCTTGAACCTGGATCCTTGGCGTTGTGAGGCAGCAGCTCTACCAGCTGCGCCACTGTGCCGTATAGTGTGTGGAGCTACATCATCCTTCTGACTGGTGTCATCTAGATCGCGATAAAGGTTTTAGTTGTCAGGAAGTGAGCCACACATAGAGATGTACAACAGAAACATCCTTTCTGTTCACCATGTCCACGCTGATTGCAGCACCCATCTAAGCTAATCATATTCACCTGCATTAGATGCATAGCCTTTCAGATCTTGACAATTCAAATGCTTTTTAAGATGCTTTTTAAATGTTATGAGAGTACCTGACTCCACCACTTCCACTGGCAAAGCTCTCCAGGTTCTTGTATGGAAAGACTCCCTTTCAGATCCCCCTCTCAACCTTTTACGTCTCATGTGAAATATGTTTCTTTTTTCTGGATAGCCCCAGCATGGAAAAATATTCTTATTATCTACCCCCTTCATAATTTTGTAGACCTTCATCAGGTCACAGCTTAGCTCCCTCCACTCCAGAGAAAATAATCCAAACTCTCCAATCTCATTTGATATCTGAAATGCTCCAATACAGGCAACATTCTAGTGAATCTGTATGAAGGAACTGCAGATGCTGGTTTAAACCAAAGATAGACACACAAAGCTGGAGTAACTCAGCGGGACAGGCAGCATCTCTGGAGAGAAGGAATGGGTAACGTTTCGGGTCGAGGCCCTTCTTCAGATTGAAGAAGGGTCTTGACTGAAACGTCACCCATTCCTTCTGTGTCCCCTGCATCCTTTCTAGTGCAATCACATTCTCCCTATAGCCTGGCAACCAGAACTGTACACAATACTCCAAATGTGGTCTAACCAATGTTTTATCAAGTTAAAACATGATAATTCTATATAATTGTTATATTCTATTGCCAATGAAGGCCTATGCCAACCATGCCATATGTGTGCTTCATTCAGAAATTAATAGATTTGTACCCCAAGGTTCCTCTGTTCACTTGGCCTACTCTTGATTACTCTCTCAAAATGCTTCTCCTCACACTTGTCATTCCATCTGCTATTGCTCCATTTGACTTTATTGCTGCTCTTTATAATCTTGTTGCCTTCAGCACAGGATCTTCAACCTTTATTCTTGCAGTCACAGCAATTTCTATCTAGTCCAGTTGACTGTACAATCAATAGGTACACACAAATGCTGGAGAAACTCAGCGGGTGCAGCAGCATCTATGGAGCAAAGGAAATAAGCAACGTTTCGGGCCGAAACCCTTCTTCAGACTGATGTGGGGTGGGGGGAGGCGGGGAGAAGAAAGGAAAAAGGAGGAGGAGGAGCCCGAGGGCTGAGGGAGAGGGAGGAAGGGGAGGAGAATAACTAACCTAGAATGTTAGTTAGAACCTGGTGGTTCAAATGCCCCCCCCCCCCCCTCTCCCCCTGCTGACCACATGATGGAAGGAGAATCACAGATGAAGCAGTTAAAGATGGTTGTGCCAGGACATTGTCCTGAGAGGCAGCACAGTGTTGCGGTTGGTAGAGCTACTGTCACACAGCGCCAGAGGCCCAGGTTCGATCCTGACCTTGGGTTCTGTCTGTGTGGAGTTTGCACTTTCTCTCTGTGACCACGTGAGTTTTCTCTGGATGCTTTGGTTTCCACCCACATCCCAAAGACGTGTGGGTTTCTACATTAATTGGCCTCTGTAAGATTGCCCCAATGTGTAGGGAGTGGATGAGAAAATGGGATAACATAGAACTATTATGAACAGCTGATCGATGGTCAGCATGGACTCGGTGGGTCGAAGGGCCGCTTTCCATGCTGAATTGCTAAAAAAAAGCTTATGCATATTACCCTGGGACTAGAACAATTGACCTCTCAGAATCAATCATATTTCTTTTTATGAGGTAACTATCATCATCTAAGTGTTTTTCCTCCTACTACCCATTGACTCCTTGACTCAAGAGCTCCTTGACCATCACACACAATCATAGAACCCTTCATATTAAAGACAGTCACTCTCACCTCACCTTTGGATTCAGCTCTTGGGTTCACATATGGACTAAGGCTGGGACAAGATCTGTGCCTGAAAGAGGGCAAAATCTTAGCTGGGCATCTGTGAGCAGGTTATGCGATTGTATTGTCTTTTATAGCACTCTTGACACCTTCCATTATGTCATTCAATCAAAAGGAGAACCAGAGCAATTTGATTGAATGACATAATGGAAGAAGTTGAGAGTTTTATAAGTGACAATATGCTTGCATAACCTGCAAGGAGAACAAAAGAATTACAATGTTGCTTAGAATCATCAACAAGATATTATAGGATGGAAGATGAGGAAGTATGGTTTGGGGAAATGAAGATGGAAAGGGAAAAAAAGGGTCAGATCAGGGAGTAAAAAGAATGGACAAGATGGAATGGGAAACCTGGAGAATGAAAGCAGAATGGAGATGGGGGAGGGGTCATTGTAAGGCTGTATTCTGTTCTTATGGCGGTTGAATGATGCTGGGAATAATGGGGTGAATATGAAAGGTTTAGAGGAATATGGGCTAAACGCAGGCGTGGGATTAGCTTAGATGGGGCATTTTAGTCTGTAAGGACTGGTTGGGCTGAAGGACCTATTTACATGCTTTATGACAGAGATTATTCTCAGTCGAGGACGATGATAAAGGGAGATTTTCAGTTTAGTGATGGAGGCAAGTGGGCAGGTCAGTGTATATCCATGGACAGGCTCCGATTCCATTTATGTGTGGTAAGGAAAACGAGAATAGTGCCAGGGGATATTTTTCTGAAATTGTATCGGCAAAGAAAAAAAAGTAATTATTTCTAGTTGAAATTGGTGGATATGGTTCAAATCCATCTCAGTTGGCGGAGCAGATTGTTGCTTAATGTCATATAGTTAATTATGAATAAGTAGCATCTTACTGGGGATCTGTGAACAGTGAGCACTGAAAGCTGGTTTCTTTCATAAAAATCGTTTGAATGTAGTTTAGATATACAGAGAGGAAATGGGCTCTTCGGTCCACTGCACCAACCAATGACCACCCGTACACTAGTTCTATCCTACACACTTGCGACAATTTACAGAAGTCAATTAAGGTGCAAACCTGCACGTCTTTGTAATGTGGGAGGAAACCGGAGCACCCAAAGAAAACCCACGCAGTCATAGTGAGAACGTACAGTGTCTAAACTCTGTACAGACAGCACCCTTAGTCAGGATCGAACCCGGGTCTCTGGCGCTGTTAGACAGCAACTCTACTGCTGCACCACTTGCCGCCTCTGTAGGTATATTTTCTTTAATCCTTTGCTGTATTGTTGCATAAGATAATCAACCACATATTACTGTCTGAGGAGGATGTAAAACATTCTGTAACATTAGATTGAAAAAAAACAGGATTGTTATCCCCAATGTTCAGATGCTATACTATTATGTTTTAGTTTTAGAGATACAGCATGGATACAGACCGTTCAGCCTATTGAGTCCACGCTGACCATCTGATCCATCACACTAACATTACATTAAAGAAAAATAGGATTGTTATCCCCAACATTAATATGTTATATTATTTAGTTTTAGTTTTAGAGATACAGCATGGAAACAAGCCCTTCAGCCACTGAGTCCACACCGACCATCGATCGGCTGATCTATTCAAACAAGTTCTATGTTATCCCACTTACGCAGGCACTCCCTGCACATTAGGGGTATTTTTTTTTTACAGATGCCTATTAACCTACTACCCTCACATCTGAAATATTGTGAGCAATTTTGGACACTATATCTGAGGAAGGATGTGCTGGCTCTGGAGTGGTCCAGAGGAGGTTTACAAGAACGATCCCAGGAATGAGTAGGTTAACCTATGATGAGCGTTTGTCGGCACTGGGCCTGTACTCGCTGGAGATTAGAAGAATGAGGGGGGGAACCTCATTGAAACATACAGAATAGTGAAAGGCTTGGATAGAGTGGTTGTGGAGATGATGTTTCCACTAGTGGGAGAGTCTAGGACTAGAGGTTATAGCCTCAGAATTAAAGGATGTTATTTTAGGAAGATGAGGAGAAATTTCTTTAGTCAGAGGGTGGTGAATCTGTGGAATTCTTTGCCACAGAAGGCTGTGGAGGCCGTCAGTGAATATTTTAAAGGCAGAGGTAGATAGATTTTAGATTAGTACATTAGTGATTTAAGTAGTGGGTGGATTTGAATCAATCATGGGGAGAAGGCAGTAGAATGGGGTTAGGAGGCAGAGATAGATCAGCCATGATTGAATGCAGAGTAGACAGGATGGGCCGAATGGCCTAATTCAATCCTATCACTTATGGCCTTATGATCTTTGGGATGTTGGAGGAAACCAGAGCACCCAAAGGAAAACCACATGTTTACAGGGAGAACGTGCAAACTCCACATGGACAGCACCCAAGGTCTCCAGTGCTGTGAGGTAGCAGCTCTACCAACTGTGTCACTGTGCCTCCCCATTTTATTGAGAAAATAAAATTAAGAAATCTGGAATGATTTGTGAGTCATAGAGTCATAAATATTGGACCTAAGTTCTGTCTGAATACATCAGTGTTTCCTTCAACCTACTGTTTTTTTGTAGTTCAGGAGTCACATTCACCATTACCCTGCTCCCACAGGTAATTCAGAACTGCTGGATCATAACAGAGAGCCACTGTGCTGAGGTCATGTTTCACACCACACCATTCTGTTCTAACTCAGTAGCTCGAATTTGCCGTCACTCGCTGCATATCTTTGAAGAGAAGATTGCACTTCTTTCTCTGGTGACAACTTGAGAAAGGAATGCCCAGTGCCACACTTTAAGTGGGAAACTTTATGGTGACAGGGCCTTCAGTGTGATTTAAATACTAAAGAGAGATTTTCTATCATTTTGTACCATGCTTACTATGTTGTACCCAAGAATTTACAAGAAAGCACCTGATCACAACCAAAGTTCTTCAAAAGCTAAAGCATTCGTTTTGAAGTGGAAAGTAAAGGGCCTGTCACCATAAAAGCAAAGGATATGAACTAAATCTACCTACGGTTACCTCGACTACCTACAACGACATGGCGACCCCACTACCACTGCACCCCCCCCTTCTCCCCTCCCCGCTCTTTTAAAGGACTTAACGTACACTGTGCTAGCCGTCTTTAACCTTCCTGTTCATCGCGGTGTGTGTCTGTGTCATCTTGGCTTTGCACCGTGTGAATTTCAGACAGCGCTTCCCCACTTTCCTTGGCCCCCGGCTTTGCTGTGTGTGTGTGTGTATGTGTGTGTGTGTGTGTGTGTGTGTGTGTGTGTGTGTGTGTGTGTGTGTGTGTGTGTGTGTGTGTGTGTGTGTGTGTGTGTGTGTGTGTGTGTGTTCCGCTCTGACGGTCGCCGTTCCAGTTCGCGGTTTTTCAGGCGAGTGCCTCGAGCTTGAAGGTCGCAGGCAGTGCGCTGAAAAGTCGCCTAAGTGGGACAGGCCCTTTAGCCATCAATTGACATTTATCAAAATTCTGGGAATATAAAATGAGATGATTGTCCATTTGTTTTTTCAGGATGTTGCTCAACATATTAGCTGGATGGAGCCTCAGTTCAGCAAATCTCCAAAAAATGTACATCTAGCAATGCACCACTCCCACTGTACTGCAAATTCCATGGAAATGATAAATAACTAGGACAATAGTAGAAATATCTATTTATATTATTTACCAATTAAATAAATTTGAAACAAACCTTTGCCAGTTGCAATATGTTGGTAGCATGGAGCTCAGTTGAAGCCTGCACTGGGTAGTGCATGCAACCAATGCAACTATTCAAATCGACCAAGGTAATTTGAGACCTTTATGGAACGTGGCGATAGCAGAGCACCCCGCGTAATGAAGCCATATTTGTTTCACGCAGCATAATAACCTGTTCCATATTCTAGCTATGTAATATATTCACAAGCCATTTACATGGTTATGACGTCTTTCCGTGATTGTGGTATTATGCAGTGATATTAAAATGTTGATGAATTCTGCTGAACGTCTGACCTTACATGTGCTACTGCTGTAATCTGTTCTTCAGCTACACATATTTGGTTCAGATATACTCTGGGAAAGATTTGATATCAAGTGCAGGTCAAAAACAAAGCACCTCTGCCCTTAATATATCATTACTTAATTTACTACTTCTGGCACTTGTTGGTAGCTGCATCAACTGTCTGTAAAGAATTTTATATTATTGTAAGTAATAATGTTACTTACAGCTAGTAGAAGCAGCTATCATATTTACACCTTAGAATGCGATGTAATAAGGTGTAGAACTACATGTCAATAATTCCTCGATATATACAATTTCATTATTGACATTGTTTGGAGGTGCAGTAGAGGTGAAAATCTCTACCTCACACAAACCAAGGGGACTATTTTCCTTCTTCAGTTCCAATCATCTATGGAACATAGAACAATCAGCATGGAAATAGTCTCTTTGGCCTACAATGTCTGTGTCGAACATGATACCAGACTAACTCTAATCTGCCTATGCATAATCCATATCCCTCCATTCCCTATGTATCCATGTGTCTCTATAAAGTCTCTTAAATGTCAATATCTTCCCCCACCATTTCCACCGGAAGCGCATTCCAAGCACTCACCACTCTGTAAAAAAACTGTTACATCACTGTAAACAAACTTGCCCCGCACATCACCTTTAAACTTTGTCCCTCTCAATTTAAAGTTATGCCCTCTAGTACTTGATACTTCCATCCTGGGAGAAAGGTTCTGACAGTCTTCCCTATCTAAGCCTCCAAGTCCTTTCATTGTTGAGACGACCAGAACTGCACACAACAATCCAAATGCAGACTAACCAATGTCCTATAAAGCTGCACCTTAACTTCCTGACTCTTCTACTCAGTGTGTCAACCAATGAGGGCAGCCTAACATATGCCTTTGTCACACTATCTACTTATGTTGCCACTTTCAGGGTGCTCTGGACTTGGAGTCCAATATTTCTCTGTAGATCAATGCTGTAATCTTACCATTAATTGAATATTTTCCCCTTACATTTGGCCTCCAAAAGTGCAACATCTCACATTTACATGGATTAAATCATCTGGCATTTCTTGACCCATTTCTGTAGCTGATCTGTACCCTGCTGTATCATAAACAACAGACCTCCAGTACACATCCATGTTAAACTCCACTAATCACAGACCTCCAACCTGAATATTGTTCTTCCCCCACAGCCCTCTGTCTTCCATCAGCGAGCCAGTTCTGAATCGATAAAACAGAGTCATTGTTATTCCCAAGCTTCTTAATCTTCTGGGTCAGCCTAGCCAGAGGGAGCTTTATCAAATGCCTTACTAAAACGTAGACAACACCTACCACCCTATCTTCATCGATCACTTTCGTCACCTCCTGAAAAATCAAGTTAGTAAGACATGATCAGCCGCATACAAAGCCATGCTGACATCCCTTATTAATCCATTCTCTTCCAAATGTGAGAAAATCCTATCCTGAAGAATCATCACCACTGATGTGAAGCTCACGGGACAATAATTCCCTGGGTTCTCTCTAATTGTCATCTTAAACAAAGGAACAATGGCTACTCTCCAGTCCTCCGAGACCTTGCCGTGGCTAAAGAAAACGTAAACACAAAATCTTTGCAAAGGCTCTGGCAATCTCATCTCCCTCAATAATTGGGAGGATCCCATCAGGCCCTGTGGATTTTTTCTAAATGCTCTTCAAGAGCCCCAACACATCCTTTTTAATCTCAAACTGCCCTTGTAAATTAATGTTCTCCACACTGATCTCACTGTCGTCCATGTCCTCCTCCTTGGTGAAAGCAGATGCAAAGTACTTGTTTATTACCTTGCCTACATCGCCTGACTGTGGCCAAGGAAAGAGCGGTCACGTCGTGGCCCTGTTTCCACCAATCTTTCCACCACCACGCACAAGAAGCGCAAGACAGACACCATTGTATGCAGATACCGAGAAGTGTGTTCAGCTCTGACTGAAAAACTTCTAATCTTGTGTGTGGACTCGATAAGAAGAAGAAGATCGCCTGACTCAAAGCACAAATTCCCTCCTTTATCTTTGAGTGGTCCTACCCTCTCCCCGGTTATCCTCTTGTTTTTAATGTAGGTATAAAAAAGATTGAGAGATTTTCATTGATCCAATTTGCCAAAGCTATTTTGACGCTCTTTTTGGCCCTTCTAATCTCCCGCTTGAGTTCTTTTTTCCTTGCTTCATATTCCTTAAAGACCCTGTCTGCGCACTGATATTATGCAGCTAAATGTCAGATGTACCATAGATAAGACTGTGGGTTAGGTCTGTGGGACAATGGAGCTTTGCTTTGTGAGCAAGTCAGAAAAATTAGCATTTGCAAAATGTCTCTTCAACAGCCAGAATAGTATGCACTTTTAGCTTTAGCATCTTTCAATGTCAAGTATTTTCAGTGTTTAGCACTTTAAATCAGATAGTTTAACTTAAAGTTAAACTATACTTAAAGTTCAGGATAATGGTCAAAAATGTCTGATCAAGTGAAATCATGATACTAATTTTAAAACATTTGTTGTATTTATGCTCATACAGTTTCCGGTTTGCGGGGTTTTTCTATTTGCGCAAAAATGGTACGCGATAGCGCTACGATTTTCAGCTAGGTTACACACCGTTCTCCTGTGCCGCGAGTGCAACAAGTTTCGTTCTGATCGGTGGTATATTGTAAAAGTTATCGAGGTTTAAAAATCTTTAAAACTGCGCGTGCGCAGATTCCTTCAGTCAGTGCCACGCAGATTGGCAGATGGGAAGGCGACGCCCATTCCTACCCCACCAGTGGCTGCCTGTCCCGCCTCATTCACAAAATCCTCTCTCCCCTCCTCACAGTAACTTGTCTATTGTCTCCCCCACCACCTGCGGCAGCCGCGGGGGGGTTCAGTGGAGGCCCAGTGGAGGCTCTTGTCCCGTCTCTCTCTCCCTCATCACTCACCCCTCTCCCCCGCCCCATCTGCGGCAATGGCGGTCCCGTCTACCCGTCCTCCCCGGGTCCATCTCCTCCGGCGCCGCCGTTGCAGAAACTCACCCCCATGGCCTTCTCGGAGGAGAACTTCTCCATCAGCTCATCGAAACTCGTGGTGCCCACCGTGACGAACACCGACTCCATCCCACCCCCCGCGGCCCGGCGGTGGCAGCGAGCAGGCAGGCAGGTGGGCAGGGCGGGGACGGACCTAGCGGCAGTAGCGGCCGGGCGGGAGTGGGCAGAGGGAGGGAGGGAGAGTTGCAGGGTGGCTGAGCAGTTTGCGCGGAGTTTGAATAACTCACACACACGCACACACACGATGCAAACTGTTCCAATTGTCAAGTCAACGGGATCTAAACCACAGCTAACAATGAGTGAACTGTGGGGAAGGAACTGCAGATGCTGCTTTTTATGGATGGAGGGAGGGAGTGACTGAAGGTAGGGGAAAGGAGAGGTGAGGGAGGGATTGGGGAGAGGGGAAAAAAGAGGGAGGGTGAAGAGGAGGCGGAGGGAGTGCTGGGGATGAGGAGAAATGAGCCGTGCCTGTGCAGTTGGGGGCTGTGCGTAAGTGGTGCAATATTGCGTTGGGGGGACGGTTTGCATATGGGGAACAGGTGAGCGGTGGAATATTGCAATGGGGAACGGGTTGCGTTGGGGGACCAGGCCTCCCGTGTGACAGGGACCCAATGGGTCCCACTTAGTCTAGTATCACTTAAAATTGTACTTTTATAGCAGGGGTTTGTTCAGTAGAACAAGAATGCCTCCATTAAAGGTCACAGCCACAAAACTATCAACGTTCAGAAAATAAATCTGACACAAACTTCTTCAGTATATACAAGCAGCGGTTTCCTGCTCCTCTAAAGGGTATTAAAAACAATCAGATGTCAATCAACTGACAAGAACTTAGTATCAACAAACTATTCATACTATTCAAAAATAGCTTTAAGATGATAGGCACAAAATCCCTCTACCACCCCACAAACAAGAGCTTGTTCATGTGCTGTCCTGTTCTACATTCCATGACCACATCAATTATTGTCCCATATGCCCACTTCTGAAGGCACAACGTTTGAATGTCTGTCAGAGATCTGTAATGCAGCCACCCAGCACTCCCCCACTTGAAGACAAAATACTGCAAGTTGATCTCACTTCCACTGAAAGTTCCACTGCTCATGTGACTTGGTACTCTATGTAATGTCAATTTTCTTGCATGTCACTGAAAATAATCTCTAGATTTGCAATAAACAGCACATGCATTAAAAATAATCAATCCCTGATGATACCGCTGGAGATTGGTGCAGAACCTTGAATATTCTGAATTTACTGAACAATCTGCATTTTAATAATAACTAGACCAAGTGCAGACTTGTTGGTCTCCTCCCCCAATGCAAGATTCCACCACTCACACATAGCCCCCAACTGCGCAGGCACGGCTCATTTCTCCTCATCACCCAGCACTCCCTCCTCCTCCTCTTCACCCTCCCTCTTCAATCCCTAGAGAGGGGAGGGGTGGTAGAGAGGGATGGGGGGTCAGAGAGGGGGGTAAAGAGGGAGAGGGAGGAGGGTAGAGAGGAAGGGGGAGGGGGTAGAGAGGGAGGGGGCTAGAGACGGTGGGATTGTGGGTTGATAGGGAGGGGGTAGAGAGGGGGAGGGAGGGTAGCGAGAGAGGGAGTGTAGACGTGGCATAAATCCTCCCTACCCACTACCTCAATCCCCCCACTATCTCTCCTCACCTCCCCAGGATCTTTCCGCTCTCCACCCCACTCCCCCCCCCATCTCCCTCCTCCATACCCCCCCATCTCCCTCTACCACCCCACTCCCCACCCCATCTCCCTCCTTATTTCCCTCATCCTCCTCCCATTCCCTGCCCCAGCACCTACCCAGGTCGTAGAGCAGCGCCAGGGTCTGGAACTCGTCTGGAACTTGTACTCGGCCCGGCCCTGGTTGTAGACTTCAGCCATCAGCTGGGCCACCGCCTGGGCTCCAGTGCAGGCCCCGACTTCATCTCCAGGCTTGTCCCTGACACCCGGACCCAGGCTTGGTTCCAGCAGCAGCTTCTTTCTCGGCCCCGGTCACGGCCCCATCCCAAACCCCGGGCTCGGCCCTCACTCCAGCTCCAGCACCAGGCTCAGCTCCAGCCCAGGCCCAGTCCCCGGGCTCAGCCCACGGCACCGCCCTCCCCACTAGGTAGCGGGCGACCGTCAGGCATCGGGCGCCAGCAGCCACCGCCACTCCTCGTTCACTGCCAGCGCTGTAGTGCCCCTCCCTCGTGGAGTGTCCCGTCCGCCTTGCGAGTGCATTGTGACGTCACTCCAATTTTTTTCCCCCAAAGTGGGTGAGTTTGAAGAAATCGGGCTGTTTTTTTAAATTTCAAGGATTAATAACTTCTGAAATATAGGTGGGAATGCGACGGGAAGATGTTTATCGCCGCGACAGGAAACATGTGAGTAGGATGTGTGAAAATGGGAAGGCTGTTGCCTAGTGTATGGAAGAAGATAGGAAAAGCAGCTTGACACATCGTGGGCATATCGTGGGCATAAACAACTTTTAGTATTATATAGATGTCCGTCATTATCACACCTTATGTTTCCAAGAACATTCAACGATGAGAATTCAGAAACTACAATGAAATTGTATTCCAACGGTTTTAAATAAAGTTCCAACTTTGTTAGTTAGGTAAGTTTTATATTCAGTTCGTCAATTGTGCTCAAGATATCCAGTTATTATGATGTACATACTTCCTCTGACTTGGGGTCCATTTAGCTAATTGGGCCTAGATTGGTTCACAGAGCAATTCAATCCCTCCATTAAAGTTTGTTAAAACCTATTCTCTCCATATTCCTATCCCTCTATACAGAAGGGTAATTTAGCAGTCAATATCATTTCTCACATCTTTGACATGTGGTAGAATACATGATCTCCCAGAGGAAACCCTGGTAGTCAGACAGACAGTATCAGAGATCAGGCTCGTATGTGGCTGCAAGATCTTTGAGGTAGCAGTTTCAGCACTGCTATGCTGGCCACTGTTCTGGGTACAACTTTCTATTAGCGGTGGTGGGCACCTGTTTGATCTGATCATAACAGAGTAATTATAAAGTTAATTAATGAGCTATAGTAAAGTTACGCCAATAATGAGAAAGCACAATACATGTAAGAACAATAAATAAACCAGAAACTATTCCAACTCAAATTGAAAAAATGCTGCAAATTAAATTTCAAAATACAAAACATACTTTTAATCTAGTGCAGGCAGAGTAAGAAAAAACACTCGCAATGGACATAATGACTGAGAAACCATGTTGGTATTTTTTATAAGCAGATGACCTCAAGCTTGTGAATAGTGAGTGCATATGATGCACAGCCTGTGAAATACAACCATGTATACGGATTAGGCTTTCATGTACCTGTGGGCCACATCATTTTCAGATATAGAAAACATTTATACTTGACTGGTCGTAAAGTCATTGCCACAGGAACCATTGGTACTTTATCAATTGTGACAGAATGATTACCAAAATATAGCTGAACCTCTACAAGCCACAAAGTATGTAAAAGTCTGGAAATTGTCACCATTTCAAGCAACTGATGGGAAAATATGAAGAACCATGCTACAAAGTGTGCAATTAATTAATCTGCCACCACATAGAAGGGGATGGCAATCAGCAAGAGAAATGTTTGTGATTCAGAGGGTAAGTAAATGGAGTGGATGAAGGGAAGGTTGGGATAGGCTGACTAAAGGGCTGAGACTATCGTGGAGGTCACAACGTATATTGGGTGCTGACCCTCGGGGATGAGGTGGAGATAATAAGGATTGGGCCTCGAGGTTTGGGAGTACTATCAATCAAGGGGTTTGAAGGATTTTTTGGAAAACGTTTGTGAACAATTGAATACATGGGACAGTTTGGTAGGGTGCCCATTGGTTCACATGGATGAGTTAGACTGAATGGCCTGTTCCCATGCTACACAACTTAATGATTCTATCATCCACACCTATGCTGATTCAAGAATGTCCATTGATGGGTGATCACTGGACAAGTTAACTTAATTTTCCCCACAATGTTTCAAATGAGGAACAAGATAATTTGATGCATGTCTCATGCAGAAAAGTCTCCAGGAACACAAATTCGACAAATGTTGCCCTGCAGTTACAGAAAATAAGAGTGGTTACCATTGCATTGCAAAATTGCCATTTGCAATTGAATGGGCTGTAATAAACAGTACCAGGAAATCTAATTTCTAGTTAATAATGAATAATATTGCTAAGATAATTTCTCCGGAATGGTGAAGTTGCATCCCAGCAGATACTGTAGATGCTCAATCCTGAATATTATTCTCCTAATCTTGGTACACGTGACAATATTAAACTAAACAAAACAAAACAGTCAATCAGAAATCTTAAAGGCAATCACTAAACCCGCTGGGCTTGCTATCATTCCTTGCTCAGTAGTATACTGAAACAGATATTATGGCTGAATAATTCCTTTAGCAATATATCTTTATACCAGAAGCAAGTACAGACTCATCGTACAGACCTCATCATTTTGTCAGTAATAGATTCCTACTACAATAACATTTAATCTTCCAACAGAGTTGTAAATGATGTATTCTTGGAGAATCAGCTGAAGGCAGCTTAACTAGCAGCTGAGAACATCTGGTACAGAGATCGTCTATTTCACTATGAGGCATTTACTATCTGCAACAAGAAGCAGTTCCATACTTCAGCATGAGAGCATTGAAAGGTCTTTCCCAGTTTCCAGGAGGTAATTAACTGGTGAATACTTTGAACAGTAACTTCACAGAGGTATAGAATTTTGAGACAGCTTTCCAAAAGCCCTTAATAAAAACATTCACAAGTTAATTTAAAAACTTCCCATTGAGCCTACACTGACACAATTACTCCAGAAAACCTTTTTGTCAGACGTGTAGAGCAAAGTAATACTTAAGATAGGTTGTAAATTCTGTTTAATATTATAGCCAAGGGATTACATACTTTTTCCTCAATGCTCATCTCAAGGTATACAGTAGCTCCTATTTTTATTTGATAAATGCATTTAAAGACATGAAAGTTTCATTTTGTAATCAGAACTAATTTATTCAGACAGCCTATGGGAATTCTAAGTAAAATTGCCAGAAGCATTAAGATCAGGCACTCTTAAGAGAGTTTGTAAATAACGGGGCCGACACAAAAAATGTGCAGGGCATCAGATAATTCAGAATCAATTTGGCTGAGAAGTTCATTTGGACAGCAACTTCTTTAACTTTTTTGTGATTGATTTTGAATGTAGAATTGATTGTAAAATGAACTCAAGGGCTTATAATGCTCATGATATTTAATGCGATCTTTAATTAGGCAGTTCCATTTGTTTGTAAGGATAAAAACATAGCGACCATATGGACAACATCAATACATGTGCAATGCCCAACAGTTGGCTCCCGAAGTGAAGTTGAATCATGAATAATTGACAAAGTGATGCAGAATACATAGAGAAAAGCTCAGCTTTAGTCAGAAACATCCCCTGTAATTTTGCAACTTGGTAGGATCATGATCACTTGCAGATTTGACTAGAAATAATTTGGAGCTAAGCATACTTCATTTTGCTGACCAGATGATCACAGTTTAAAGTTTTGTGCTAAGTCTGGGCGAAAACTGAACTCAAGTTTGCTTTCAATTCTGCTAACAATTGTTGCTTCAACAGAAGTCCGTGAAAAAAGCAAAGACAAGGACAACTTGTAGACAGAAGGCGCGGTGAGGTGGGGTGCGGGTAGGAGTACTCTACTACATCCAATCAATTTCCAAGGGTCTCAGGCACATTCCCACCTTCAACCTTTCAAGGAGTAATAAATCAACGGCCAAAGTTGTCAATGCTACAATGATGAAAACTTGTACATATAGAATTTCAGCCGCTCACCCGTGCCTGCGCTGCTCTGCCTGTGGAGCATAAGCTCACTCGCACCCTTGCTCAATGAAGAACGTAATTCCTTCTTCTTGAGTGGAGAGCCAAAGGATGTATTTGCCACTATTGCAGTCATACTCAAGGGCTATTGATCTGAAATGTTGACTCTGTTTCCCTATCCACAGATCTTACCTAGCCTGTTGAGTGTTCCAGCATTTTTTTTATTTTACTTTAAATTTCCGACATCTGCATTTTGTTCCTTTTCAAATAAAATACCTGCATTTACATTTAGCACTGAATGACATTACCATAACACCCCATCAGAAACAGTTTAGGAATTGCTACTGAAATAGGATGCTGAATATATTTTGTACATCCTGTTGTCCTGTTGACTAATATCAACTAAGCACCATTGTGTATCCCCTTCCTGAATATTTGCAAGTGGCCTTGCCTTGCATACTAATTTCAACCTGTGCACTCTTTGTGGGAACAGCGTTGTTGTATGTTTGTCCCCTTTTTTTTAATCAAATATATTTATTCAAATATTAAAATAATATATACAGTACAGTAAAAAACAAAACAGAACCCACCACCAATACACACGACAAACAACAAACTATTATACAACTATCTTATAATCCTTGTCAAGGATGCATTCAACCCCCCGCGGTGCCCAGCGGTCCCGGAAATCCCCCAGGCCGCCTGTGGACAGCGCGTAGTCCCTCACTAACACCACCCGGGCACAGACGTAACCCCGGAAAAGGGGCATATAGACAAACATCATGAGCTGTTGGAAGATTATCAACTTGTGAAAGACATGTTGGTCTTCCATTACAATGAGATGTCCACAAGGGAAAATATACTCCTTTTGATACAGCCATCGCAAAGGCTTGGTGGTGAAGGAGTTTGGTCTAAGGTCCTTCTGTCACTAGATATTGAGGACGAAAAGCATCTGAAAGGTGATAAGTTTGTATTGTCAAAGAGGGCAACATGAGTGGAAATTATGTTCTGTTTACAGAAGGTGCTCAAACTACATATGTGTAGAACTGATAACACTAACAATGTTTTAGTTTTAGTTTTAGGTCTACAGTGCATAAACAGGCCCTTCGGCCCACCGAGTCTGCACCGACCAGCGATCCCCGCACATTAACATTACCCTACACACATTAGGGACAAGTTACACTTATACCAAGCCAACGAACCTACAAACCTGTATGTCTTTGGAGGGTGGGAGGAAACCGAAGATCTCAAAGAAAACCCATACGGTCACGAGGTGAACGTATAAGCTCTGTACAGACAGCACCCATAGCCAGGATCGAACACGGGTCTCTGGTGCTGCAAACAGCTACTCTACTGCTGCGCCATCGTGCCGCCCCCAATGTATAGACTGAATAACATTATGAATTTTTTTTAAACCTTGTGCTATTTCTTTGCAGTTTGCATTTTTTGTAAATATGTTTATGAATAAATATTATTTGCAAATGTTTAAAAAAGTTGATGGCAAATGTCCCATGCCTCCACTTCAGCATTTACAGTTGGAGACCATACCTAAGCTGCAATGTAAGCTTATAACTCTGCCATCAGATGCTGTGCAGCGGTTGGTAATAAATATTGTTACAGAGCCATCACGTCCAAGTCAACAAGTAAGGACACATCCATATTAATGCTATCTTCCATCACTTAGCCCATAACCTTCTATGCCAAGACAATTCAAGAACCTGTACTTGTCAGGACACTTCTTAAATGTTGTCAGCAACTTTTCTGCCACCACTATCTCAGGCAGGATATTCCCTGTAAAACAACACTCTCTGGGTGAAAAAGGCAGTTCTCAGATCTCTTATAAATCTCTTAGTGAAAGGCCTGGATAGAGTGGATGTGGAGAGGATGTTTCCACATGAGAGAGTCTAGAACACAGCATCAGAATGGAGGTTATAAAGACTAGATGTTGCCAAAAACAAAGTTGCCAAAAAATTGTGACAGTCATGAGAGGTATTCTGGATGTGTGTGGGAAGGAACGGAACAAGGGAGGAGCAAGACGAGTCGAGGTCTGAAGAGATACGTTCAGTGGGACAAGAACAGGCAGGGACAATGGGTCTACCAAGAGAGTTCTGTTTGTGGATCTTAAGGAAGAAATTGAATTGGACTGGGGTACTATTAGGTTGGAGGGAGATCTTCTGAAGTGATGAGATCTGGAACAGTCTCGGAGACTGTGACCTGGTGTTCATTGGTTGGGTCATATTCTGAAGAGGGGAGGAGGCATATGAGGAGGTTTTCTGGCTTCTGCAAGTAGAGTTCAGTCCGCCAGAACACAATAGCAATGCCCTTGTCTGTGGGTTTGACGATGAAGTCGGGATTGGGGAGAATAAGTGGATTACTGTGCATTAGTATGGAGCGAGGTTGAAGGTATGAGGAGATTGCTGTTGTATATGTATTTAGCTGGGAACTTGCAGTTGAACTGAACTGTAAACTTAAGGAACTAGTTGAAAACCAGGAGTTAGATTAAACTGGCAAGTAATGTTGTTGTTCGAGAACTAGAAATTATGACTAACATAATCAAACAATAAAATTGTTGTTACTTTGAAATTACTTTTAGTTACGTAAGTTTTCATGACATTTTACTCCACAGTTAATGGCAGGTTAGAGAAAAGGAGCTTTGTGTTAAATGTCCATGCAGAGATTTCCCTAATAGGCTCTAGGCCGAGCATCAAAAATATGTCTAGAAATCAACTTTCGTGACCATGTCTCGGAACTACATGAAATTATGCACTGATTTAGATAAAATATAATTGAGAAGGAAGTCATAACTCGTCAGTGCCAAACGTTGCACATTAATTAATTAAACTAGTTAGAAAATGAGATCGGTAAAGTAAGCACCATCTAGTGTCCAATGCCCATATTACACCATGGGCAGCCTATTTCTGTGTTGCAGTCTATTTAAACCATATATTATGATACCATATATATATATGACGTGAATATGACTGTAATCATATATAATTATGTATAATTATATTATAAAATAATAATGAATATAATTGTGTGTGTTTTTTGAATGAGACGGCCGCAGAGGTCCGGCTCCTGAACCAGCCTAATTAATAATAATAATAAACTTTATTTATAAAGCGCTTTAAACAACCGCAGTTGCCACAAAGTGCTGTACATGAGAACTCATGGACAAAAAGTTATTACAGACCATTAAAAACCGTAAAACGAAGGACATAAAACAGTAAAAATTAAAAGACATTAAAAGCACTAAGAACAGGAGCAATGTCTCAGCCAGTGTCGAAAGCCAGAGAATAAAAATGAGTTTTTAGGGAGGATTTGAAGATGGACAGTGAGGGGGCCTGTCTGATGTGCAACGGCAAGGTGTTCCAAAGTGCCGGGGCAGCAACAGAAAAGGCTCTATCCCCTCTGAGCTTCCGCTTAGACCGTGGTACCTCTGGGAGAGGGCAGTTCCTGTGGGTTCCCCCGTTTACTGAACCCCACTGACTGCCAGTGTGCAGAGTGGGGGTCTTGGCCATAGTGGGACTGGGGCAGTGCCAGGCTGGGGGAAGGCTAAGGCATCTTCCACTGACAGGAAAATGCCTAATCCTAACCCTAACTCGCCCCGCTTCCAGAGCTGCCCTCAGCTGGAGCTGCAGCCTCTTTGGGACTGGCTGCGGGCTCTGTACGTGTGGCACCGCTGTGCATCCACCTCGGCCAGCATGTAGCAATGTTACAAAATTTTGAGATTTTAAAAATCAAGTCTTTAATTTATCCCATCAGATAAAGCATAAAATGAAGTTTAATTTGACATCTAATTCACTTTCATATCTTCAGCATTTTCATATTCGGAAATTGGCATCTTGTTCCCTATTGCTTTTTCATTGACTTAACAAAAAAGCTGTGATCGAGAACATTTAAAAGCCCATACCTTTCTTAAAATTTAAGAGAACTGAAAGAAATTTTCAGTTATTATAGATTCAAGCATTCTGAAACAAATATGAAACAATCTTACTTAGATGACTTGAAATTAAAGCATATAGTTAGTTAGTTACCTACCTAATTGTAGCTAATTACAAAATTCAATTACTAGATCTAAACATCTATCCATTTCTTAAGAATAGATTAACATTTTTAAATAGCCTAAGTGTCCAAATAACATTCACACAAGAATTCAGAATATAACATAATTTTTAAATCTCATTGTCATGGGGTTTATAGGCCAAATGGAAGGAATTTAATATATAATACCTGTAAATTATACATTTAAATCAGCTTGCGAGTGGGATTTTCTGGAATGGGACCATTTGGAACGTTGAGGTTGCGGTGATTTAGTCCCCATATCGGCAGCAAATACACTGCCGGTTCGTTCGGGGACTAAATCACCGTTTCGCAACTTAAAATGTGAATTAAATACATCATAAGAAATACTTTTATACATAAAAATAAACTACTTTCTTTTACCTGTCCTCTACATAAAATCCGGCCCCGTTGTCGGCATTGACGGCTTCAGAAGCTGATTTTAAAATCACTCCAGCGATTAACTTAACTGGCAATTTTTTTTTAAAAAACACACAGAATGGCCGTCGGAACGATTCTTTAGCAACATCTTGCACTCCAACAAAATATAATTCAGGACCAGGTCAGAAAAAAAACGTGTTTTAACCCCCCCCCCCCCCCCCCTCAAACGCGCCAAATTTGCGCACACGGCCAGTGGCAGAATTGCAGCGCCGCTGAAGGTAAGTATTGTAACATACCTACAGCATGCCCTTCTGGATCATCGTGGTGATGATGGTGGGGAGCAGCACTGCCTTGCACGCCGCCCGGGCCACCTTCAGCACCCTCATAGCGCCAACTCCGTCAGTCCGCCCGCTCGCTCGCTGCAACTACCGACAGCCCGACCGACCATTCGCAGCACCCACCGGCCGTCCGACCACTCGCAGCACCCACCGGAGGCCCGGCCCAGCTCTCACCACCCACAGGAGGCCCGGCCCAGTGCTCACCACCCACCGGAGGCCCGGCCCAGTGCTCACCACCCACCGGAGACCCGACAGCCCGACCGATCCTCCACAGCATCCATCGGGCCTACCGACAAGCCCGACCGACAAGCCCGACCGACAGACTGACCGATTGACCGACTGAATGACTGACTGACTGACTGACTGACCCTAATACTAATCCCAGCTCTACATTTGTTATTTATCATTTTTAGTTAACAGTTCACATAAAGATAAATCAATTGAAAAACAAAATGATCAGCAAGGTGAGCATTACCTTTATTCCTTCGAAGCCTTGCTCTTTTGTTTTGATGTAATTACAATACAATATTTATTGTCATTTGAGCCTCAGTGAGGCTCAAACAAAATTCCGTTTCCACAGCCATACAAACAAAGACAAAGACATACACACAATTTAATTCACACAAACATCCATCACAGTGAACCCACTGTGATGGAAGGCAAAGTCTTTTCTCTCCCCTGTTCTCCATTTCTCTCCCGATGTCCAAGCCCCAGGCGGGCGATGATAACTCCCACGGCCATTTTAGGCCATGCCGGGCGATTTACGGCCCCGCTCCCGGTCTAAAAGTCACAATGTTGGAGCCCCCGGCGGGCGCTGTAATGTCCCACGGGCATGAAGCCGTGCTGGGCGATGTACAGCCCCGCTCCGGGTCGTTCCAACCCCGCGACACGGGCTGGAGAAGTCGCGTTGCGGGAGCTCCGGGAAGCGGTCTCCCGACCACTGTAATGCTATGATCCCAGGGTCCTCGCTGCCTAACGACCATAAAACAAAGCGCGGGATTGGTCAATTTGCGTCCGACCTCAATGTCAAACGTGCATTGATTGGGCAATTACTACTCGGAAAATTTGAGTTTTTTCTCATATTTTTTTTAAAATGTGCAGGTTTTGTTCTTGACGAGTTTCAGATATGATTTATATAATATTTTTATACAATATGTTAAAAATTCAGGTAGTTCCGTGAGTTGGGTCACGAGCTTGAACCAAAAAGCTCATCGGCCCACAGCCTATAAAGAATGGAGATTTTTTTATTTGCCGGATGAATTGTTATAGACTGCAGCAAAGAGATATTTTGGATAGGAAAGATCATGCACTTGCAGTAGTTACATTTTCTGTTGATTAAGTTAGATGGACAGAAAATTGGGATTATTTCTATATGGGCTCATGGCAATTTCATAAAAGCTATATTGTATTTAAATATTTGTATTTGAATATTGTTAAAATATAAACACATTTCTGACTTAAATTATTTAACAAATTGGTATATTGAAAGTTTATCAATGGTTTGCATATTAGAATAGAGACATTTATTAAAGTAATAAATATGTGTAACCATATAACAATTACAGCACGGAAACAGGGCATCTCGACCCTTCTAGTCCGTGCCGAACACGTATTTTCCCCTAGTCCCATATACCTGCGCTCAGACCATAACCCTCCATTCCTTTCCCGTCCATATAACTATCCAATTTATTTTTAAATGATAAAAACGAACCTGCCTCCACCACCTTCACTGGAAGCTCATTCCACACAGCCACCACTCTCTGAGTAAAGAAGTTCCCCCTCATGTTACCCCTAAACTTCTGTCCCTTAATTCTCAAGTCATGTCCCCTTGTTTGAATCTTCCCTACTCTCAGTGGGAAAAGCTTATCCACGTCAACTCTGTCTATCCCTCTCATCATTTTAAAGACCTCTATCAAGTCCCCCCTTAACCTTCTGCACTCCAAAGAATAAAGCCCTAACTTGTTCAACCTTTCTCTGTAACTTAGTTGCTGAAACCCAGGCAACATTCTAGTAAAAAATAGGTATTGTATTACTACCTTCAAACTAGAAAATACTTTTCTGACTATCATCAAAAAAAAGCACCATCTCTCAACAAGAAAGTTACCACTGTACAGCTCATTAAACAATTGTTCACATCCCTGCATTACCCTATTCTTGGATGTGAATAAATTGAAATGATAATTGTAATTGTGATTAATTTATTAGCCAAGTATGTAAAAACATACAAGGAGTTTGATTTGCCATGCAGTCATACCAAAAAAGCAACAAGACACACAACTACAGAAAAAGGAACATAAACATCCTCCACAGTGCACTGTGATGGAAGGCAATAACGTATTGTAAAGAGCTGGTGTATGGACAATCACAAAGATGGGTAAAGCATTTTTGTGTTTATGTGCTCTACATCTTAAAACACCATCCAATCGACGTTACTGGATCAAACAGACAGCACCAAAATAAACATGCAGCATTACATGAGATGTAGTGTTACATCAACGGAGGAACAGTGTTTCAGTCTGCCAAACAATGTAATGACTCATTCAGGCAGAAAAATATTATCATCAAGGGAATATGTGGTACTTCTCAGTTTGACGGCAATTAGGGCTGAGATAAGTTGGCATGCTCCTGTGATGAACGGAGAAAAAATGCAATACTACTGTCAAGTACTGGTTGTTGAATAGTAAATGACAACTCCCCTGCTCTCAACCTTATGACAGATTTAAAACACCACCAAGCAAAATCCAGATAATTATTTAAGTCAGTGGCACAGTGGCGCAGCTGATAGAGCTGCTGCCTCACAGAGCCAGAGACCCAGGTTCGACCCTGACCTAGGGTACTATCTGTGCAAGGTTTGCACATTCTCAACCACATTCTGACCATATGGAATTAGTCCGGTTTCCTCCCACAACCCAAAGAAATGCGAGTTTGTAAATTGCCCCTAGTATGTAAGGAGTAGGTGAGAAAGTGGGCTAATGTAGAACTAGTGTGACCAGTGATCAATGGTCAGTATGGACATAGTGGGCCAAAAGGCCAGTTTCCAAGCTTTATCTCTCTAAACTAAAACTAAATACAAATTACACCACTCTATGGATCAGGTAATTATCATAAGACCTTGTCATAATCATAAGATTTGTTCGCTCTGTTGGTGCACAGTGCACTAGTAAATATAACATTAATCTACTAACATAAATATACACTTTATCCACTAAAAAAAATCACCTTATTCAAGTTATCTGTAGAATAAAAAATAAGGAATTTCTATTCATTATCCACATCTTTGCAGAACTGCATTTTCATGTTCACAGTTTCAGAAAATGTGGGTGGTTTGATGCATTCCCACAATCTATCTTCCTACTAAGCCCAGTTTAATTTAAATGCAATTAAGGATTTGGAATGAGCGTTATGTATTAGATAAAGCCCTGAATCTGCCAACTATCATAAATATGATTTTCTGAAAAATTAATTACAAGCCATTAGGGTACAAATCATCTTATTGCAAGTGTTAAATTAAACCACAAAATCATTTAACTCATTCTATTAAATAATGAACACTGATTTAAAGCAGCTCTTCAATTTATTACAAGTAGGTAAAATTTTAAGGGAAGTGATAAATGCTCTGACATGAAAATACCAAAAGAACATTACTAAAAGCAGTAACTATGAAAATCTTTTCAAACAGATAATCTGATGAATGCACAACGTAAATTTCTGATGTGTATAGAGGGATAGTAGCAAATAACTCCTATTTCAGGTATGAGTTTCCTTAACAACACCAGCTAACAAACATATAACTAGCACCACAGGAGTACTATAACGAACAACATAAGGTTACATTTCTGAACTGATAATGCTTGACAAGGAAAAGCAAATTGGAATTCTGCAGGCTTAGGGCTTAGTGTCATTGAGTCATACTGTGTGGAAACACGTCCTTTGGCCCAACTTGCCCATGGTGACCAAGATGTCCCATCTATCTGCATTTGGCCCATATCCCTCTAAACCTTTCCTATCCATGCACCTTCCAAATGTATTTCAAATGTTGTTATAGTAGTCGTAGAGTCAAATAGCATTGAAGCATGCCCTTCGGCTCAGCTTGCCTATGCCGACCAACGTGCCCCATCTACATTAGTCCCATCTGCCTGCTTTCGGCCTATATCTCTCTAAACCTATCCTATCCAAGTATCTGTCTAAATGTTGCTCCTCAAGGCGGAACGGTGACGCAGCAGTAGAATTGCTGCCTTTGAATGAATGAATGAATGAATAAGTTTATTGGCCAAGGATGTACACATATAAGGAATTTGCCTTGGTGCTCCGCTAGCAAGTAACAACACGACAGAGTACAGAGAAGGTTCACCAGACTGATTCCTGGGATGTCAGGACTTTCATATGAAGAAAGACTGGATAGACTCGGCTTGTACTCGCTAGAATTTAGAAGATTGAGGGGAGATCTTATAGAAACTTACAAAATTCTTAATGGGTTGGACAGGCTAGATGCAGGAAGATTGTTCCCGATGTTGGGGAAGTCCAGAACAAGGGGTCGCAGTTTAAGGATAAAGGGGGAAATCTTTTAGGACCGAGATGAGGAAAACATTTTTCACACAGAGAGTGGTGAATCTCTGGAACTCTCTGCCACAGAAGGTAGTTGAGGCCAGTTCATTGGCTATATTTAAGAGGGAGTTAGATGTGGCCCTAGTGGCTAAAGGGATCAGGGGGTATGGAGAGAAGGCAGGTATAAGATACTGAGTTGGATGATCAGCCATGATCATATTGAATGGTGGTGCAGGCTCGAAGGGCCGAATGGCCTACTCCTGCACCTATTTTCTATGTTTCTATGTTTCTATGACAGAGTAACAATTAAGAATGACACATAAAACATTAAACATTAATAATAAAACATTACAGTTTAAACATGTGAATGAAATAAAATACGGCAGCAAAATGAGACTACAGACTTTTGGTTATTGAGTAGAGCTACTACTCATAGAAAAAAGCTGTTTTTATGTCTGGCTGTGGCGGCTTTGACAGTGAAGTCACTTTCCAGAGGGAAGTGCTTCAAAGAGTTTGTGGCCAGGGTGAGAGGGGTCAGAGATGATCTTACCCATTCGCTTCCCGGCCCTTGCAGTGTACAGTTCGTCAATGGGGGGAAGGTTGCAGCCAACAACCTTCTCAGCTGATCGGACGATTCGCTGCAGCCTCCGGATGTCATGCTTGGTGGCTGAGCCAAACCAGACCATGATGGAGAAGGTGAGGACAGACTCTACGATGGCCGTATAGAATTGGACCATCATTGCCTGTGGCAGATTGTGTTTCCTCAGCTGCTGCAGGAACTACATCCTCTGTTGGGCCTTTTTCACTGTGGAGTCGATGATAGCCCCCCCATTTCAGGTCCTTGGAGATGATGGTTCCAAGGAACTTAAAAGACTCCACAGATATGACTGTGGTGTTGTTGATGGTGAGTGGGGGGAGGGGAGGGGGAGCTCTCCTAAAGTCTACTCTCAATTCCACTGTCTTAAGAGCATTGAGCTCCAGGTTGTTACGAAGGCACCAGGATACCAGCTGTGTCACTTCCTGTCTGTAGGCAGATTCCTCCCCATCCTGGATCAGTCCAATCAGGGTTGTGTCGTCCGCGAACTTGAGAAGCTTGACAGAGGAGTCAGTGGAGGTGCAGTCGTTGATGTAGAGAGAGTAAAGGAGAGGAGAGAGTACGCAGCCTTGTGGTGCTCTTATGCTGAGGGTCCGAGCTGTGCTTTCCCAGCCTCACATGCTGCTTCCTGTCTGTCAGGAAGTTGGTGATCCACTGACAGAGGGGTTCTCTATACTATGGTTGAGTGGTCACAACAATGGGGCATGCAGTTCAACCCTTCCAAATGTGAAACCATGCGTGTCACCAGAAAGAGGAATCCAGGCGAAACATCTTACAATATACTTGGTGCCACCCTTGAAGAATCCAAACAAACCAAGTATCTTGGCATCAATTTGCAGAATGATCTGCGTTGGAATGGTCAGACTCATCATGCAACGGTGAAAGCAACAGGTGTCCTAAACTTTCTGAGACGCAACTTTCATCATTGTTCAACTTCTGTCAAGGAGAAGCTATACTTCACCCTCGTTACACCTCATTTGGACTACGCAGTTGCAGCATGGGACCCATACACAAATAAAAACATTTCTTCCATTGAACGTGTCCAAAGACAGGCAGCTCGATTTGTTACTAACACCTATGAGAGAGAAGCGAGTGTCACCAAACTTCTGAATTCTCTGGGGTGGAACCCTCTCCAAGACAGACTTGAAGCTCACTGTTTGACCTGTTTTTACAAAATGTTAAATGGTCAGCTCGACATCGATTACAAGACCTACACCAAACCCAAACCAATTAGGAGCAGACGAGGGTATTTGATCCAATTTGTGATCCCAGCTACAAAGACAGATGTATACAGCAATTCGTTCTTCCCCTGCACAATTAAAGCATGGAATAATCTCCACCCTACTATAGTTACCCAACCAGATGCAACTAAATTTAAAGTAGCTTTCTTCCCAATAACCCTTTCTGGCTTAAGCCCTCCCTTCACCACCTCCAGTTTAAATTCCATTTGGAATATTTTGGAGGACCAAGAAACCAAGAACCAAGAAGTTCAGGCACAGTCAACTTGGAGAATTTGGAGTGTAGTAGCTCTGGCACAATGGTGTTGAATCCCGAGCTAAAATCAACAAACAAAATCCTTGCGTAGGCCCCCTGGCAGTCTAGTTGCTAGATGATGAAATGCAGGCCTAAGTTGAATGCATCAGCCAACGATCTATTGGCCCCGTATGCAAACTACAGCTTGGCCAGCACAAGTCTTTCAAAGGTCTTCATGACTACAGGGGTCAGTGCGACAGGCCTGTGGTCATTGATCAGTAATCCTTGTCTTTTTGGGTACAGGGACAATAGTAGAGACTTTGAAGCAGGCAGAGGCAGTACAGGTTTGCAGGGACTGGTTGAAAATGTCTGTGTAGACCGGTGCCAGTTGTTCGGCACAGAGCTTGAGGGTAGTGGGGAAACATTGTCCGGTTCTGGAGATTTATGGCTTTTCTGTCGTCTGAACAGCCTCTCCACCTCCGCAATTTCTATTGTTAGTGATGGAGAAGTGGCCAGACTCAAGGATCTTATAGCAGAGCATGATGGCCTACTCCTACGCAAAACACGTAGTACGGTCATGGGCAAATTCATGGGTGATTATAGGACCCATTTTAGCAACCAGCCTCCGCCATCTTGCTTCCGGCCAAAGATCGGATCTTTGTTTCCGCCTCCGCTCCCGTACCTTCGCTTTGGTCTTTGACTTGGGCGGGGAGAGGGGGTGCGCGGCCCGGGGCAGCGGGGAGAAAGGGGTGCGCGGCCCGGGGCAGCGGGGAGAAGGGGTGCGCGGCCCGGGGCAGCGGGGAGAGGGAGGTGCGCGGCCCGGGGTAGCGGGGAGACGGAGTGCGCGGCCCGGGGCAGCGGGGAGAGGGGGTGCACGGCCCGGGGCAGCAGGGAGAGGGTGGTGCGCGGCCCGGGGCAGCGGGGAGAGAGGAGGGTAGTAGTGCAAGTGGGGTAGTGGTGGCGCAGGAGGGTTGGGTAGGGCCGGGGGAGGGAGAGAGCAAAGATCTTATAGCGGAGCTCCGCTATAAGATCTTTGGGAGAGAGAGGTGGGGTAGGGGCCAGGGTGCAGAGAGCATGGGGAGAGATGTGGGGTTGGGAGCTGGTGGGTTAAGGGACTACAGCATAGGAGGGGGGGGGGGGGGGGGGGGCGAGGGAGTGCCGGGGGGGGGGGGGGGGAGAAGAAATATAATTGTGTGTGTTATATGATTATATACATTTATATCACATTCATGTATGTGTGTTTATAAACATTTTATTCTTTAACAAGAATTAACAGAATTATGAACTAACAGGATTATGAATCTAACCCTATATCACACACAAAAACTATTCCCCCGCAACGTTGATTACATTGCGAGTCGGGTCAGGTAGGTTCCGGTTACTAAAATGGGCGGGGGAAAATGCCCAGGATCCCCTCCGTAACGTACTACACGTCAGCCCATTGCATTTCGCAGGAGTAGCCTATCTTGCCTATAGGATCTTTGGCCAGACTGATGTTGGGCAGCAAGGAGGGGGTGGGTAGTAGACGATTGCCTTCTTGGGTGGGTAGTAGACGATTGCCACCTACAGTCAGGCTGTAGGTGGGTGTAAAGTGATGATTGGAGAGGGGTGGGTGGGAAAGGGCCCAGTCTTTGCAGACTGGAGTCAGGCAATAAGTAGGTGTGAAGTGGTGGTTGAAGAGGAGTGGGAGGGGAAGGGTCCAGTCTTTGCAAACTGGAGTCAGGCTGTGAGTAGGTGTGAACTGTTGGTTGGGGAGGGGGGGGGGGGTTCCAGGGTTAAGATTCTGTCTATTGAATCGATAGTAGAACTTGTTCAGGTCGTTGGTCAGCTGACAATTATCCAAGGAGCGGGGGGCTTTCCTCTTGTAGCTCGTGATTTCTTGCAAGACCTTCCAAACTGAAGAAGTCACTAGCTGAGAACTTGCTCCTCAACTTCTCAGAGTACCTTTCCTTGGCAGATCTGATTCCTCTTCTCAGCTTGTACTTGGCCTGCCTGCAGAGGTCAGCATCCCCTCTTCTGTAGGTCTCAACTTTTGACTGGCGGAGCTGTCTGATTTCTGCTGTAAACCAGGGCTTGTCGTTGTTGAACCAGGTCTGGGTCCTAGTGGGAATGCAACGGTCCTCACATATGATGATACAGTGCCGTATACTCATCGAGGCTTGTGGTTGCTTCCCTGAACACATTCCAATCCGTGCAGTCAAAGCAGGACTGTAGGTTTTCAATGCCTTCGCTTGTCCACCTTTTCATTGTTCTGATCACAGGCTCAGCAGATTTTAGTTTCTGCCTGTAGGTTGGAATAAGGTGAACTAAACAATGATCAGAGAGACCCAGACCCGCCCGGGGAACAGAGCGATATGCGTTCTTGATTGGTGTAACAGTGATCGAGTGTTCTCTCCCCTCTGGTGGGGCAGGTAACATGAAGTCTGCACTTTGGAAGGTCTTAGCTGAGGTTAGCCTTGTTAAAGTCCCCCAAAACAATGACCATGGAGTCCGGGAAGTCACTCTCTACCCTCATTACCTGGTCAGCGAGTTGCGTTTGCGCCTCACATACTAGAGATCTGGGTTCGATCTTGATTACAGGTGCTGTCTGTACAGAGTTTGTACGATCTCCCGATGACACATGAGTTTTCTCTGAGGGTTCCGTTATTCTCCCAAATTCCAAAGACGTACAGATTTATAGGTTAATTGGCTTTGGTAAAGATTGTAAATTGTCTCCAGTGTGTAGGATAGTGATAGTGTACAGGGATTACTGGTCAGCGCAGACACATTGGACAAAGGGCCTTTTTCTGCGCATATATATAAACTAAACTAAACCAAAGATAGACACAAAAAGCTGGAGTAACTCAGCGGGTTGAAGTAGGGACTGAAGGGTCTCAATCCGAAAGTCACATATTTATTTTCTCCAGAAATACTTTCTGACTCGCTGAGTTAATCCAGCTTTTTGTGTCTATCTTTGATTTAAACCAGGATCTGTGGTTCTTTCCAATTGATCTTTGTTTTGATCTACCACTCTTATTGCCTGAAGACACGGAAATGTCCACGTCATTATCAATGGCAATGACTCAAAGTGGAATATGTTTGTCCTCCCAGTGGGTTCATTCTGTGGGTCTGGAGATGATTGAACATGCCGATCGTAGAGCAAGAGCAACAGGCATTATGTCATTCCAGGTGAATGGCATGGTCTCCATGACAGTTGGGAATCCCTCCCTGCTGCAACCTCCTACTGCTTTATTTGGCATTATGGTGCTCCATCTGTGACCAGCCAGCATCTTCTGCTGTTGAGTTCTTCTTCTTGGGCCGCACTTTGTCAGGAAAATCTTGTCAAGCTATCCACCATGGGTGACCATCCCAGGATGGATTACCTTTCAGGATCTTCGGCACATACAGGCTTCGCACCACAACAAGGTGGCGACCCTCAGAGACCGTGAACTGCGTGAGAGGTGGCAAGGAAGGGCTTAGCACCGAAAATTTAACCACCACGGTTTATTGAGATCCACAATCATATCAAGACTTTCCTGGAGACATATCTCATCGAGACCTATTATCTAAAAAAATGTCACACACATGCCCTCACAGTTGAAGTCAATTCATGCTTCAGAATTATTCTAGGCTCCTACTGCTGATCTATGCCACGTCACAGTTCATTGGTCTCTGCATATCAAGCAGGTCACTAATGCTCTATGCTCACTGGGAGAATATTTTATTGGAAGTATATACAATTATGAGACGCATAGATAAGGAAAACAATCAGAACCTTTTCCTAGGATGGAAAAAATTAAATCCGAGAGAGCACAGCTTTAAGATGTGAGGGGCAAAGTTTAAAGGAGTTGTGCTGGGCATCTTTTTTTACAGAGGCGGTGGTGAGTTCCTGAAATGTGCTGCCGGAATTGGTGGTTGAGGCAGATTTAATTGAGGCATTTAACAGACTTTTGGATAGGATATGGATCTGCAGGGAATGGAGGGATATGGATTATGTGCAGGGAGAGAAGAGAAGAGACTTGGCATCATGTTCAGCAGATATTGTTGGCTGAAGAGCCTATTCTTGTGCTGTACTATTCTATGCTCTAGGTTCACCACAGCTATATCCACCTTTTGCATAAGGCAGACCCACTTCTGAAAGGGCTTCTCATCCCTCAGAATTCTTGTATATTGGAGCAGTGGAAGCTTACTGGAGACCTGGAGACCTTAATACCACTCAAATTAACACATTTTTTGCAGTCTGTGTCACTCTGGGAATTACCAAACAAGCCCAGCCATCAGATGACAATACAAAACAATGGGAGAGCCAGCAGAGTGAATACTAGAGTGATGATAACTACGAGGTAGAAGTAGAAGTGAAAGAACACCATTGGCATACGCAGCTCATTCAATACTCATAACCAGAGGAGACTCAGGCCTGAAGGTTGTCTACTCTGGTCATGCAGTCTTGGAGAGTCTTAAACAAGAAAGGCATTCATTAAAATCATAAGAGTGCAGCCTACACAATCCAATATCATTAACATAGTTGCAGCTTTATTTTGTTATGTGCGGTGATATATTTCCAGAGTAAAGTTGATTATTAATAACGTGAAATAGCTTCAAATTTGAAGAACACGGATGCTTTTTCCACAACATGTAGGAGTTTGTAGCTCTACTACATGGTTTGAAATTTCTGGTACATTAACCACCAGTGAATCACTCATATCACTAGACTGATAAGTTGATTGTCACTATAATGTTATGTGTCCAAATCTGTGAAGGCAGCGTGATGTTATTCAACCACTCACTACTGTGCACACATTGCACTTGTTGATTTCAGAATTAATTTCATCAGAAGGTTAGCACCCTCATGCCCAGCGCAGTTCCTGTGCTGTATGACTCTATGCGTCTATATATTTTCAACATTTTCCGAATTGTCTCCTACAATAGCCTTAATACATAAAACGTGGAACAGTTCAGCACAAGAACAGGCCTTTAGGTCCACAAAGACTGTGACAAACATAATACCCTATCTATGCCTCATAATTTTTCTGACCTTTGAAAGGAAGCATACCATACGTCTCCTTTACCACTATATTTGTGTTACCACTTTCAGGGAGTTATGGACATGGACCCCAAGATTCCTCTGTACATCAATGCTATTAAGGGTCATTAATTGTATATTTCCCTCTTACATTTGACCTCCCGCTGCTCGGAATAAACATAATCTGCCATTTCTCCACTCATTTCTGTAGCTGATCTATATCCCGCTATATACTTTGACAGCTTTACTCACAGTCCACGACCCCAGCGATCTTGGTATAATCTGCAAGCTTACTAAGCAACCCATCTACATTTATGTCCAAGTCATATATATCACAAACAGCAGAGGCCCCAGTAGAGATCGCTGTGGAACTCTACTGGTCACATGCCGCCAGACTGAAGTCTCTATCTTTCCACCACAACCCTTCCATCAGTAAGCCAGTTCCAAATACATATGACCAAGTCACTGTTAATCCGATGCATCTTAATCTTCTGGATTAGCCTACTAAGGGAGCCTTTACCAAATTCCTTACTAAAATCACTGTGGATAACATCCACCACCATCGATCACCTTGATCACATCCTCAAAACATTAAATCAAGTTATAAAGTTACGAGTTGCTGCGTACAAACACATGCTGACTGCCCCTAACTAACACCTTCTCTTCCAATTTGGAGTAAATCCTATACCGAAGAATCCTCTTCAAAAGCTTACGCACTGACGTGAGGCGTACCAGCCTATAATTCCCTGAATTCCCTCCACTTCCCTTTTTAAATAAAGGGAAAACATTAGCTATTCTGCAGTCGTCCAGGACCTTACCTACGGCTAGAGAAGACACAAAGATCTTCGTCAAGGCTCTCGCAATCCCCTCTCTTACCTCTCTCAATAACCTATGATAGCTCCCATCAGGTCCTGGGGATTTATCTACCTTAATGCTCTTCAGGACCTCCGACACCTCCTCCTTCTTAATATCATCCTGATCTTGTATATTAGTATTCTCCACACTGAACTCACTCTCCTCCTTGTCCTTATTCTTGATGTAACAAATACAAAGTACTTGTTTAGTACCTCGCCTACACAGAGGATCCATGAACCTGTCTTCATCGATGGATCAGTGGTGGATTTCATTCAATCAAATTCTGCATTATTTCTTTCGATTTTATGGCTATTGCAATGACATTTTGCAATATATTGTCATTCTAGATTTCCCCAGTGTACTAACAAACAATGCAAATATATACTTCTACCTGCAAAGGTATGCTGAGAAGTTGCTTGAAAAACAATAGAATAGCAGATACAAGAGACTGCAAATGCTGGAAACTGGAGCAAAGAACACATTGCTGGAGAAACTCTGTGGGTCAAGCAACATCAGTAGAGACAATGACATGGCTGTTTTTTTGGTTCAAGAACTAGTATCAGAACTAAAAGTGTAGAGGAAAGACAGCCAGTATAAAGAGGTGGGAGTGAGGTTAGAGATGGGGTAGCCGGTAGGTAATAGGTGAGGTAAGAGAAAGAGCCACATGAGGAGAGGAGAGGGGAAAGATAGAGACTAAAGTCAAATAGTCGAACCAGATAGAAGAGGGATGATGGGCAGATGGAGAAGGGGATAGGAAAGGTGAACCAAGGGAGAAGAAACTCAAGTGAATAGTTTCTTGGATGATGGGAAGATGGAACCAGGTAGGGTGGATGGGGTTGAAATTCCAGGAAATAAGGGGGGGGGGGTAAACAAAGGGGGAATGTAAAAGGTAAACAAAGGGAGAATGAACCCAGGTAGAGCAGTGGGAGTGGGAAAGGAACACAAGTGTTCTGGGTTACCTGAAATGGGAAAATTCAATGTATACACCTTTAGGGATATGTGGACCAGGGAGCCACAGAGAGTTGTTACCTGAGAAAACACAAATGAGGGAAAGAGGAATATGTGACTGGTGGTGGGAATCCATCACAGCTGATGGAAGTAGTGAAGGATGCTGGATGCGGGGATAGTCAGGTGAAACACGAGGACCAAGGAAACTATCTGATTTCTGTCTGTGGAGAGAGGTGTGAAAGAAGACATCTGGGAAATGGAGGTGTTGCGAATGAGGGCTCCATTAACAGCAGTATGGGGAAATCTAAGGTTCCTGAAAAGGAGAACAAAGAAGCAAAGCTTCATCTTGAGAACAGATGGGGCAGAGACAGAGGAACTGAGAGGAAGGGGTGGCGTCCATCCGGGAGACAGGGTCAGGGGAAATGTAGTCCAGTGACTGTGGAACTCTAAGTGGGTTGAAAGTAGATATTGGTGAATAGTTTGTTCCCAGATATGGAGTCAGAAAGATTTCGAAAAGGGACAGAAGTGTCAGAAATGGTCCAAATGAATTTGAGGGAAGTAGCAGCAAAGGTGATAAAATTGACTAGTATAAGTGCATGAAGCAGCACTGATTGTCGTCGTCGATGTAGCGGGGAAAGAGTTGGGTGGTTCTTATGGTGGTAATGGACAAGGTTCAGGCACAGGAATTACACCACCTACTGTTGCAGGGAAAGGTGCCGGGAAACAGGGATGGATTTCTGATGGTAGTGAGGAAGGATGTGTGCGACGAGTGTCCCACCTCCGAATGTTTCAGGGGAAAATGCCAGGGGATAGGGAAGGGTATTCTGATGATAGAAGGCACTTTACCTTTGTGTTGTCAGTTTGTATTGATTATATTTGCAGTCATTTAATTGAGTCAAAAACAGGCTTGGTTATTTTTACAGAAAATGCCCTGGAAGGAAAGCATTTAAAAAAATTGCTCCAAAATGATGCTCTTGCTTTTGTTGGCAACTGTAACGTCAAATGCCTATTAAAGAGATATTCTAATTTTTTACCATGTCCTTATATTCAAAATCCTATCTCCTGGCCTCTGTATCAGTTAAAAATAATTTGTGATCGGTAATATTACTATTGGCATTACTTCTTAAATAGTAATAGGTTTAAAGGAAGTTAGGCTGTTTTTACATCTCACAGTATTGCATTTTAATGATGTGTCAGTCACACAAGACAAAGTTAAATTTGCACTGAAATAACAATGATCTATGTGTGCCTTGTATTTCTCAGATGTCCAGTTAAAAAATGACTGTCTTAATTATATGGGGATCAATGCTTGCCGTACCTTACACTGTTTATTCTCCCAAATGAATTACACCTACGGACAACCTCCTCATCTCTCTGCTCAGATCCGACTAATTTTATCCTAGTACAATGCTGTCAAACAGTCCTTCTGTCTCAGTGGCTTTAATCGATTAACTCAACATCTTTATAACATATCACCCGCTTCCAGAGAAGAAACGGGGACTCGGAAGGATTTTAACTAACTGACAGTTTAATTATTTGAGTCTCAAAGACTTAACTCATACACAGAAGCAAATTACCAAAGGTTGTCAGTCTAACTGCTCCAAGAACATGAGATGGAATGAGCAATGTTCCCTTAAAAATCTATCAGCAAATCATATTGGGTAAGATCTTCCAAGAGCACTCCAGTATTTACCATTCTTTCGCCCAACACTGATGGCCTTATCTAAATGGAAATTGTTTGAACAGCTGACAATCTCCTGGCCTGTCCTACGCCATTCACCTGGCAATCCTGCTACATGACAAAGCTCCCCATGAAATACAGCATGCCAATTTACAGTATATCTTCAGTTCCTTCTTTTAACTGGTGACCTAGTGTGTGGGAAGTGGGACAAGGAAGTAGTGCAAACTGATGATCGATGGTCAGCATGGACTTAGTGGGCTGGAGGGAATGTGTATTTCAATCAATCAAAACTAGTGTGGAAAGCTGTATCTTGAGAACAAAATGTGGCGGAGATGAAAAAACTGCATGATAGGGATGACATCCTTGCAAGAGACAGGCTGGGAGGATGTGTAGCCAAGGTAGTTGTGGGAGTCTTGACTCTCTTGACTCTTAATGTCTGTGGATCGTTTGTCTCAGATGGAAAACTAAGTGTTTAGTTAAGTGCTGCCTGTGTAATAAGGTGAATCAAATAATTAGATAAATGAAGAAACCCTGATGAAATCATTGGAATGGCAGGCATTTTGCCAGGACCGAGCATCTAAACCAGCTATATACAGACAATCATTAATTTAGCAGTTCCTTCCTACACATTAATTTAGTTTAGTTTAGATTAGTTTTTATTGTCACATGTACCAAGGTACATTGAAAAGCATTTTTTGTTGCGTGCTACCGAGTCAGCGGAAAGACTATACATGATTACAATGTCTACAGTGTACTGATACAGGATAAAGGTAATAACGTTTTGTGCAAGGAAACAATCCACTAACTCCATATTGTCCAGTCACTCTAATCCCACATTAATCCCTTTTTCTCCCTACATCCCCATCAGATTCTACTGTTCAACCACACACTAGGAGCAATTTACAGTGGCCACTTTATCTAGCAACCTGCACATCTTTGGGATTTGGGAGGAAACTAGAGCTAAGTCATCAAGTCATAGAGTCATAATATGGAGAAACCGGCCCTTCAACTCAACACCCATCCCAACTAAGATGCCCCATTTACACTCCTCCTACCTGCCTGCATTGTACCCATATCCCTCAAAATATTTCTTATCTATGTACCTATCTTTGCTATCTGTGTAGAATGAAACTGCAGATGCTGGTTTAAACCAAAGATAGACACAAAGTGCTGGGGTAACTCAACTGGACAAGCTGCATCGCTGGAGAGAAGGAATGGGTGACATTTCAGGTCGAGACCCTTCATCAGACCTATCTTCGCTATCTGTGATACCACCCACTTGAGTGTCATCTACAAACTTATTAATTATGCTTTCTACATCTCATCCAAATCGTTGACATAAACCACTAAACAGCATTAGGCCCAGCACCAATCACACACACCACTGGTCACAGGCATCCAGAATGAAAAGCAATCTTCCACCATCACCCTTGTTCCCTTTCATGAAGCAAATTTTGTATCTAGTCGACGAGGTCCCTTTGGATCCCATACGATCTAATCTTCCAGAGCGGCCTGCCTTATCAAATGCCTTGCTAAAATCATTGTTGCTATTGTAAAGTCCTCGCCTGCCAACTGTTCCCTATAGCTCAAGCTGTTGAGTCCTTGTAATCTCTGCACCCTTTCCAGCTTAACGGCATCCTTCCTATAACATGGTAGGCAAAACCAAATGTGGCCTCACCAACTGTAACATAACATAGATCTGAAACATAATGTCCCGCCTTCCACACTTAGTACCATGACTGATGAAGACCAATGTATGAAAAGCCTTCTTTACTACCCTATCTACCTGTGATGCTTCTTTCTGGTAACTTTGTACCTGTATTCCTAAATCCCTCTGCTCTACAACATTCTTCAAGGCCCCACCATTCATTGCGAAGGCCCTGCCCTAGTCTCACTACCCAGGCTCTTCGGCCCAACTCTTCCATGTTTTTAAAATGTTGTTTTTGTACCTCAACTACTTTTCCCTGGCAGCTTGTTCCGTATAAGCACCATTTACAAATTTACAATGTACAAAAATAATATAACACCACTGCATTGACAACTTCTAACTGTTGCTGCAGATCCAATAACGTAATGTCAGTTTGTTGTTGGTTTCTGATAAACAATGGTCCTCAAGATGTTTCTTGAGTGGGTTTTAGACAATGGTAATGGCAATGATCATCAAAGTAAAATAGTGAGACTTTACTGATGTAGCCATTGCCAAATATTGTTATGACAAAGCCACTTGTGATTTTAAATCACTGCTGTGCGTGGACTATCTCACTGCTAATGAACAGAACCATTGGAACAGCATCCACAAATTAATTTGAGAGCTTTGTTGCAGTATGCTGTTATCTTCTTCCTCATTCATCATGGGATTTCCTGTCTTGCTGCAGCATAGCAAGCATGGCTTGTATCCTCTTTATGGTCGGATTATGCAATATGCGGCAGAATCAGCTCCCTACTTCGAGGCACCCTCAGTAATCCGAACAACAGATCCTCATCTTTGTGACATTGACAGCAATTTCAATTAGGTTTACAGTGACCCAATAGTTGCCATTGAAATTGTATTTGCTAGCAGAACAGAAGACTCAACTGGAGTGAGCAGACATGGTCAGAGGAGATGGCCCTAAGCATCCATATCAGTACATGAAATGTGGCAGGTAGAGCAGTTGGCTGAGGATGGAAGTGCAATTAACTCTACTTGGATGCTTGATCCTTGCTCATTGCTCATGAAAAAACATTCCTGAAATTGTATGCAAATTTCTACCCTTATTTATATGATAGGTCTTTGCAAAACAATATGTAGGAATTAAAATTACCTATTCAGTAGAATTTAGGGCTAGCTATGTGATATATAAAAAATATTGAATTTTGTTGATCCATACATTCCTATATTTCACTTAATATGGCCACTGCATTTTCTTTCTATGCATTTTTAACACAACTGGATAGTGTTTCCAATTTCTCTCATTGATTTTGTTCCCCTGTATCTTTTCTGTTCATTTTTCTAGCTGAACAATATTGGGATTTGGATCCTGCATCCTTATGAAACTGGGAAAGATTCACCATGGGCAGTAGTAAATTTTAGCTAATGAATCAAATTAACTGTAATTGAACTACCCCAGTCAGCATTGGCTTCATATTAGGGCACAATATCAATGTTAATTTGGTACATCACAGAAGAAATGAATAAGAAGATGGTAGTCAGATAACATTGCTGCAACAAATAGCAAAAACTCCTACAGATCTATTCCATTTATTATGCCCACAACTTAAATGATATTGGTGCCCTCCATTCTCTCTCATGCAACATCTATAATGTCTTCTATCCTCACCTGCATCAAATAAATTATAAACACGTGCAGTATTCATTCCCTACATCAGTCACAAGCGTAGATTGAATTTACAAAATGCAGAAGATTATTGATTGCAATTGGACAGCAAACTGAGATTTCACCCACAATCGAGGATTTTTGACCTTCAGCAGCAATGATGCATTTTAAAGCTAGATTCCCCAGCAATTCCCAGTTTGACCTTTTTTAGGCAATTCTGTTTTCCAACCCTTTCAGTGAAAGCAATACATTTAAACAAGTTAATATGCTCCCTTTCATGACTTATCTTCGTGCTCCTTCACTCAAATCAGGCACACGTAATGTGCGTCTTAGAACACATTTTCATCATCCATAACTACTCTTCCTATCAAGTAAATCTGTCACAATATGTTCAAAAACCTACCTGGGAGACTGTGGTAGTATACTTTGTAGTACAGCAGCATTATTCAAAGAAGGTTCAAAGACAATAGAATAATTGGCATGATTGACTGGCATCATTTGCCATTCATGAACATGATTTTTGGCTTATTAATTGTAAAGCAATTAAGTAAGTAAGTAAGTAAGTTTATTGGCCAAGTGTTCACATACAAGGAATTTGCCTTGGTGCTCCGCCCACAAGTAACAACATGACGTACAGTGACAGTTACGAATGACTCAGAAAACACTAAACATTAATAATAATAAAACATTAATGATAAAACACCATTGATCAAGCATGTGAACCAACAAAATATCAGATCAAAGGGAGGCTACAGATTTTTGGCTGTGAGTAGAACAACTACTCGTGGATAAAACTGTTTTTATGTCTGGCTGTGGCAGCTTTGACAGTCCGAAGTCGCCTTCCAGAGGGAAGTGATTCAAAGAGTTTGTGGCCAGGGTGAGAGGGGTCAGAGATGATCTTGCCCGCTCGCATCCTAGCCCTTGCAGTGTGCTGTTCATCAATGGGGGGAAGGTTGCAGCCAATAACCTTCTCTGCTGATCGGACGATTCGCTGCAGCCTCCAGGTGTCGTGCTTGGTGGCTGAGCCAAACCAGACCATGATGGAGAAGGTGAGTACAGACTCTACGATGGCCGTGTAGAATTGGACCATCATTGCCTGCGGCAGATTGTGCTTCCTCAGTTGCCGTAGGAAGCACATCCTCTGTTGTGCCTTTTTGACTGTGGAGTCGATGGTAGCCCCCCACTTAAGGTCCTTGGAGATGATGGTTCCCAGATGTGACTGTGGTGTTGTTGATGGTGAGTGGGATGAGGGGAGGGGGAGCTCTCTTAAAGTCTACAATCAATTCCACTGTCTTAAGAGCATTGAGCTCTAGGTTGTTGCGACGGCACCAGGACGCCAGCTGTGACACTTCCTGTCTGTAGGCAGATTCCTCCCCATCCTGGATCAGTCCAATCAGGGTTGTGTCGTCCGCAAACATGAGAAGCTTGACAGAGGTGTCTGTGGAGGTGCAGTCGTTGATGTAGAGAGAGTAGAGGAGAGGAGAGAGTACGCAGCCTTGCGGTGCTCCTATGCTGAGCGTTTGCGGGTCCGAGATGTGCTTTCCCAGCCTTACATGCTGCTTCCTGTCTGTCAGGAAGCTGGTGATCCACCGACAGAGGGGTTCAGGCACAGTCAACTCGGAAAGTTTGGAGTGTAGTAGCTCTGGCACAATGGTGTTGAATGCAGAGCTAAAATCAACAAACAGGATCCTCGCATAGGTCCCCTGGCGGTCTAGGTGCTGTAGGATAAAGTGCAGGTCCAGGTTGACTGCATCATCCACAGATCTATTGGCCCGATATGCAAACTGCAGGGGGTCCAGCAGGGGGTTTGTGATAGTTTTCAGCTTGGCCAGCACAAGTCTTTCGAGTGTCTTCATGACTACAGAGATCAGTGTGACAGGCCTGTAGTCATTAAGACAAGTAATCCTTGCCTTTTTGTGTACAGGGACAATAGTGGAGACTTTGAAGCAGGCAGGGACAGTACATGTTTGCAGGGATTGGTTAAAAATGTCTGTATAGACCGGTGCCAGCTGTTTGGCACAGAGCTTAAGAGTAGAGGGGGAAACATTGTCAGGTCCTGGAGATTTCCGGATTTTTTGTCCTCTGAAAAGCCTCTCCACCTCCTCTATTTTTATTGTTGATATTGGATAAGTGATGTTGTGCAGCACAGAGGGTGCTTTAAGTAGGTGTGAAGTGGTGAATGGGAAGGAGAGGGTGCAGGGTCCATTCTTTGTAGACTGGGATCTGGCTGAGTTGGTTGGGGAAGGGGGGAGGGGGTACCAGGGTTACATTAAGCAAAGCTACAACCATCTTTAGCGGATCTGAAAATCTCACTCCTGGAGTGTACCTATAGCTTTTTGATAGTTCACAGATAGATCAAAGAACAATGCAGCAGGGGTGCAGGCCCTCCAGCCCACAATGTTTGTACTGGCAGTGAAGCCCATTTAAACTAATCATAGCTGTATTTGCCTGGTCTACATCACTCCATCCACTTCCTGATCGTATGACAATCTAAATGCCACTCAAATGGTACTATTGTATTAATTTTCCAAGGCACACCGCAAGTGAAAAGCAGTTTTGGACAACGGGAGAAGGCAATGTTTACATCTGTCACAACAACCCTAGGAAATGGATGGTATCCATCTTCATCCTCAACCTGCAACTCAGGGGGAAATCTGCTTCAAAATGATCCCATGACACGAAAATCAATTTCAGAGCTCATATATTTTGGAAGATTGCACAAGAATGTCACACTTCTTGGGCAATTGCAGGATTCACAATCAAATGCTCATGCCATATTGAAAGCTGTGCATATTAGAATATCCAACATGCCCTCAAACAAAAATGGTATAGCTATCATTCACAGCAATGTTCAGCACACATTTTACATGTTGAATTACATGTTGAATTATTTCTAAGCCATCAACTTATGGAGGTGTTGGTAAACTACAAATCAGGTCAAGTCAATTCAGGTTCGGTTTAATGTCAGATATGCAAGTAAAGTGAGGTACTGGTATAGATAAATTCTTACTTGCAACAGCATCACAGCATGTGGACTCAGACAAACAAAAATACAAATTCTACATAAAGTAAACATGAATTACACAAAAAATCCTCCGAGACAGTAAAAAAAAAAATTGCAAACATTAGTACTAAATACAATCAGATCAAAAACAGAACATAGAACAGTACAGCACAGGAATGGGTCCTTCGTCCCACAATGTTTGTGATGAACATGATGCCTAGCTGAACTGATCTCATTTATCCTTCCATTCCCTGCGTGCCTATCTAAAAGCCTCTGAAACACCATTATTGTATCTACCTCCACCCTCACCCCTAGCAGTGACCCACCACTGTATGCGTAAAAAACTTTTCTTACACATCCCTATTAAACTCCCCCCCCCCCCTCCCCACCTTATAGCTATGCTCATATGCCCTCTCATGTTGGACATTTCCACCCAAGGAAAAAGGCTCTGATTGTCTACCCTATCTATGTCTTTCATAATTATGTATACATCTAACAAGTTTCCCCTCAACCTCCGACGTTCTAGAGAAAAACAAGTCCATGGTAGTGCAAAAATTGGTTCATAGTTTTCCGTTGTTGAGGTATGATTGGGGTTGTGCAGGTCAGTTTAAGAATCTGATATTTGTAAGTAAGTAACTCACCCTGAACCTCCTGGTGTGTGACTTCAGGGTTCTGTACCTCCTGCCCATTGTTAGCAGTGAGAAGAAGGCATGGCCAGGATGGTGGAGATCCTTGATGGTAGATGCTGCCTTTTTGAGGTGGTGCAATAAATAGAGGGATACGGATCATGTGCAGGCAGATGAGATCTGTTTTTTAACTTGGCATCATGTTTGGCACAAACATTATGGGCCGAAAGACCAGTTCCTGTGTCATACTGTTTCTATGTTCCATAGATAGTGTCACAGTCATACTACATGGATACAGGTCCTTCGGCCTAACTGGCCCACACCGATTAAAATATCCTATCTACACTAGTTCCATATGCCTGCATTTCAAAGGCATTTTTTTTTTATTAGTCACATTCACATACACCCAGGTGTAGTGAAGTGAAATGCTTTTTGCCATTTTGCAGCACACAAAAAAAGAATACAGACATAACACCAATAAGAGTCTTAACACAAAGAACATCCCCCCACAATGGCTCACACCATGAGGGAAGGCACAAAGTCCAGTCCCCAACCCCAGTTCACCCATAGTCGGGCCTATTGAGGCCTCCACAGTTGCCTCTACGGAGGCCCGATGTTCCAGGCCGTTCTCGCCGGGTGATGTTGCTCCGGCGTCGGGAGAGTCCTCCCAGCGGCTTGGGAACCCTGGAACGGCCGCTTCCGCACTGAAGACCGCGGCTTCCGAAGCCAACAAGGCCGCGCCGGTTGGAGCTCCACAACTGGCGATCTCATCGAGAGATCCCAGGCTCCCGGTGTAAAGTTCAGCGCCGCCGCCCGCAGCTGGTCGCTCCACAGTCCCGCAGCTCCGCGATGTTTTACCCGGCGGTCTCAGCTCACCGGAGCTCCAGCGCGGCGACCCGGGCAAGGCATCGCCCGCTCCGCGATAGCGCTCCAGCGCTATGCCGCCGCCGAAGCCGAGGTTCTGGGCGGTCCCCGACAGGAAACGCCGCTCCAGGCCCGCTGGTAGGCCGCGAGGACGGGTCGAAGCTGCAGCCCGGAGAAAAGCCGCCTCTCCGACCAGGTAGGGACCCTGAAAGGTAGTTTCCCCCTTCCCCCCCCCCCCCCACCCCCCACATAAAAAAGTCTAGACCTCCAAACAAAACACTTAACTAACTAAAATAAAAAATAAAAAGATGAAGAGACCCATTTGACCATATCCCTTCAAACCTATACTATCCATGTACCTGTCTAAATATTTCTTATACATTGTGATAGTGCCTGTGTCTATTGCCTCCCCGGCAGCTCATTCCATACACCCACCACCTTTTGAATGAAAAAATTACCCCTCAGATTCCTATTAAACCTCACACATCTACATTAAACTCCATTCCACATTCCTCAGCTCAATGGTCCAGCTCATAGACTCATTCAGCACGAAACAGGCCTATAGCCAGTTTGCTCATGCCGACCAAGGTGCCTCATAGAAACATAGAAAATAGGTGCAGGAAGAGACCATTCGGCCCTTCGAGCCAGCACCGCCATTCATTGTGATCATGGCTGATCGTCCCCAATCAATAACCCGTGCCTGCCTTCTCCCCATATCCCTTGATTCCACTAGCCCCTAGAACTCTATCTAACTCTCTCTTAAATCCATCCAGTGATTTGGCCTCCACTGCCCACATGCAGGGAGTTCCACAAATTCACAACTCTCTGGGTGAAAAAAGTTTTTTCCTCACCTCAGTCTTAAATGGCCTCCCCTTGATTCTAAGACTGTGGCCCCTGGTTTAGGACTCGCCCAACATTGGGAATATTGGCCTCATCTACACTAATCCCATCTGCCTGCATTTGGCCCATATCCCTCTAAACGTTTCCTATCCATGTATTTGTCTGAATGTCTTTTAAATGTTGTTGTAATTTCTGCCTCAACTACCTCCTCCGTTAGCTCATTCCATATACCCACCACCCTCTGTGTGAAAAAGTTGACCCTCAGATTCCAATTAAACCATTCCTCTCTCATCTTAAACCTATGTCCTCTGGTTCTCGATTCCCCTGTTCTGGTCAAGAGACAGTGTGTTTACCTAATCTATTCCTCTTCTGATATTGTGCATCTCTAAAAGATCACTTCTCTTCCTCCTGCGCTCCAAGAAATAGAGTCCTAGACTGTAAACTCTCCCTATAGTTCAGACCCTCGAGTCCTGGCAACATCCTCTTACATCTTCTCTGTACCCTTTCCAGCTTGACATCATCTTTCCTATAACATGGTGCCCAGAACTGAACACAATGCTCTAAACGTGGCCTCACCAACGTCTTATCTAACTGCAACATAACCTCTCAACTTCTATACTCAATACTCTGATGTTGAAGGCCAATATACTAATAGCTTTTATGACCACCCTATCTACCTGTGAGGCCACTTTCAAGGAAATATATACCTGTACTCCTAGATCCCTCTGCTCTACAACAATCCCTGGAGCCCTACCAGAGTCTAACCTGGCCTGGTTAAACTACCCAAACTTCACATTTCTCTGTATTAAATTCCATCAACCAGTCCTCAGCCCACCTGCCCAACCAATCAAGATCCTGCTGCAGTTTTTTGACCACCATCTTCACTATCTACAAAACCACCCACTTTAGTGTCATCCGCAAACTTGTCAATCATGCCATGTTAGCTCTCATCCAAATCATTGATATAGATGACAAATAGCAATGGGCCTAGCACTGAACCCTGAGGCACACCACTAGTCATAGGCTTAAAGGCTGAAAAGCAACTTTCCACCATCGCATTCTGGTTCCTTCCATAAACCTAGGTTAATTGGCCTCTGTAAATTGTCCCTAGTGTGAAGGATAGAACAAGTGTGCAGGGTGATCGCTGGTCGGCTCGGACTCAGTTGGCCGGAGGTGCTGCTTTCACGCTGTATCTCTAAAGTCTGGTCAAAAATCCCTCAGAATACCTTTTGTAACCTTCTGACTACAGATGATAGGCTCATTCGCAAATTTATAGTTGGCACTGGAGCTGTGTATAGCCACACAGTCATGGAAGTAAAGAGATAGAGCAGAGGGCTAAATGCACAACCTTGAGGTGTACCTGTGTTGATAGTCAGTGAGGAGAAGATTTAGTTACAGGTCCATACTGATTGAAATTGACCAGAAGGAAGTCGATGGTTAAGGATGTCAAAGATCCAATTGTAAAGGAAGGTACCTACAGTGAATGCACAGGGGAATGGAATCAAGAATTAGAGGGCATATGTTGTAATGGACCAAACGTGGGCAAATGGGAGTAGCTTAGACCGAACATCTTGGACACCATGGCCGAGTTGGGCCAAAGTGTCTGCATCCGTGTTATGACTTTGCCACCTCTTTCCCCAAATTGTTGAAACAATATTTTTTTACTTTATCAATTTAACAGAAAATAAATAAATAAATAAAAACTCACAGAGAGTGGTGAGTGTGGAATTCTCTGCCTCAGTGGGCGGTGGAGGCAGGTTCTCTGGATGCTTTCAAGAGAGAGCTAGATAGGGCTCTTAAAAATAGCAGAGTCAAGGGATATGGGGAGAAGGCAGGAACGGTGTACTGATTGGGGATGATCAGCCTTGATCACATTGAATGGCAGTGCTGGCTTGAAGGGCCTACTCCTGCATCTATTGCTATAACATTTTTTCGATTAATCCACTTGCTTATATCACTAAATAGTGACAATGATTACATGTGTTTTGCTGGAATATCAACTACTGTAAATGTTTCATGCTGTAGGTCATTATCTCAGTACTTTTTCTCACATCTTAAAATCTTTAGGCTAAGTATCCATCTCTTCAGAGATGGAACAGATTATGTGAACTTTCCGCTACTTTGCTGTAAATAAATGTTTTGTGTAATTTTATATTAATCAGTATCTGCAGTTCCTTGTTTCCATATTTTACAGTCATGTATTTTCTGGATGTTTACAACCTTTCCACATTTAACATTTAATTCTGTACCACAGTCAATTTAATGTGGAAAATTGTGTTTGTGAAACAAATTCAAGAAACTGGTTATTCAAAGTTACTTGTGCAATTTTTACATTATCAAGTGTTTTTTCCGTTGAATGTGCGATTCTTGTCAGCTAATTGCAAATGAAATTGTTTCAAGAATTACGTCAGTCATAAAAATAAAATAATCACTAAAATAATAATGCTAAGAATAATTCTGTTTTTCTCTGTGTATGTAAGGTTATATTCATAATTTACTTGGTTTATATCTTAACATTTTGATTGATTAGTAGGATCACCTTTAATTAGCAAGTGAAAAACTCTTAAGCTACAGGATGTAACCTCTTATTCACCGGTGGAGGGGAAGTTAAAATATTTACAACGTTACAAATCTAGGAAAGTTCATTAGATATTGTAACTCGATTAACCAATATCAATAGCAAATTTGGACACTAATGGTTGTCCAAAATCTCATCAGAAACAGAATGCAGCACTACTTGAACTATAAATAATTAACAGAGCATGTAAATTCCAAATATCGATATCATTATTCATTTGGAAAGATTCACTTCTAGCAACTACACCACACACACACACACACCTTATTTACTGCCTCTCATACTAGATTTGTAGAACAAAACAAAAACCATTACTGATGTCCTGCAACTTCAAAAAGATCTGTGTAACCAGTGATCCATCAGAGAGGCCAACACAATAACAACAATATCTCGTAACAATGATAAACTACCAGACACATGGTGCACTGTCAAAAATAATTAAAATTACTGCACTGCCTCTTGAAACTAGCAAGAGTTAAAAAGTTCCTTGCCTGAGAAGTCAAGGCGCCTAACAAAAGAAGCTATAATCTCATGCAGGTATTCTTTAAGGAAAATCTCACTGTTATATTCCAACTTTTTATCAACAGTAATACATGTTACAAGACATCATCAATGTTAACCATTATAATCTGGTCACAACATAAAACTGCAAACTGCAAAACATCAGAGGCTCTGGTCAGATGACACCCTGATAAGATGGTGCCCAAGCCAGACAACTCTCTGCGGATGCCTGTCCATTCCCTCCACAGATGCTGATTGACTCTTGGTAGAGATTGTAAGAGGTCCATATACCACATGAAAATCTAGATAATATCATGCCAATCGCATCATCTGCAAGTTTTAGGATTTCACAAAGGAATGAGATTACTAAATAAAATCACACATAGGAACATCAGTGACCTAAAACACTGGCTTTAATTCAAAATTTAAGAGCTTAGACAATGTCTGCTATTAAATGGATTTGGAGAACACAGAAAGACAATTATTAAATCTTGTTTCTCTTCTATAGATCAGAAATGAAAGGACAGTAAGTTCCCTCAGTGCTGAACTGTGATATTCATTTATATTATACATCCAAATACATAGACAAACGCACAAGGATTGTATGGTGGTATAAAACAGCAGTCTAAAAACTCAATCTAGTATTCTTGAGAGAGTGCCAGACCAGCATCATGCTCTGAAATTGAGCTGTTTGCAAATTATTACTCTTTGCCATTTATTAATGCTACTAATCCAATTTTCTCTCCGTTCCTTGACAAATACAGGTGCACAACCTTTTATCCGAAAGCCTTGGGACCAGACACTTGTCGGATTTCGGAATTTTTCGGATTTCCGAATGGAAGATTTTTAGCGTAGCGCGGGCGGCTTGAAAAGTCTGGAGCGGCTGCCTCCTCTACGGAGACCGGGGAATCATTGCATAAATGTTAGTCAGTTAGTTTGGAGGGATTTTATGTGGTGGGGGGGGGGGGGGGGTGAAGGGGGAAACTTTAATTCTTAGTCCCCTACCTGGTCGGAGAGGCGGGGAGCGGGCAATGCCTACCGGGTCGCCGTGCAGTAAGCTCCGGAGCGCTGTGGCCGCCGACTCCCAACATCGCGGAGCTGGGGGCTGCGGGCGTCCGGCCGCGGTTGGAGCTCCGACCCCGGCAACACTACCCCTGGCTGCGCGGCACTCCAAATCCAGCGCGGCCCACGGCCGGACGCCCGCAGCCCTAACGCCGCGATGTTGGGAGTCGGCGGCGTCGCAGCGCTGGGATACCAGCGGGGAGCGGGCAATGCCTTACCGGGTCGCCATGCGGTAAGCCCCGGAGCGCTGTGGCCGCTGACACACAACATGTCGGCGGCCACAGCGGTGCTGGGGCTGCGGGCGTCCGGCCGCGGGACGCGCTGGATTTGGAGCGCCGCGCAGCCAGGGGTAGAGTTGCCGGGGTCGGAGCTACAACCGGCGCCGCCCGCAGCCCCAGCTGGGAGTCGGCCACAGAGCTCCGGAGCTTACTGCACGGCGACCCGGTAAGGCATTGACCGCTCCCCGCCTCTCCGACCAGGTAGGGGACTAAGAATTAAAGTTTCCCCCTTCACATAAAAGCCCTCCAAACTAACTGACTAACATTTAAGCAATGATTTACAGATGTTTAAGTGTCTCCCCGGTCTCCGGGGAGGAGGCAGCCGCTACAGTAGTACAGACCTGGGTTGACCGTGGGTCGTTTCGGGTCAAGTTTGGCGCCAAACGCGAGCTTTGGTGTGCAGACGACATCCTGGAAAAAATGGCCGGTTTTCGGAGTTTTTCGGTTTCCGGAACTCCGGATAAAAGGTTGTGCACCTGTATTTGGTTTTGTTGTTAGATGGGATGTTGCTCTGCAACTTTTGATGGATTTATTTAAACAAGTGAAGAAAAGCTCATAATTTCTAGATAAATTCTCAAATTGAACATATACAGACAAAATATAGAAATCTGACAAAGGACTTCCATCTTTACATTTTGTGTTTGATAAATATTAGAGTCAGTATTTTGTTGTCATTATATAGACAAGTATTTTAGGCCCCTTAATCTTAGGATGAAACAATTTTGGAATAACAAATTAAAAGAGTAGTAAATTAGTTTCCTGCAGAATAGAGAGGAGGAAGTACATTTGTGATAGAGTCCTGGAGCCACTGGCAATACAAGATTTTGCTAAATGCAATTCCAAAGAAACACGAGTGTTCAGAAGGGACAATTCATAAGTGTTAAGCAATATGGTAATAGAACAATTATGCTGTCGAGAGCGAGAGCATCATACACTACATTACTGAGGGAGCACTGAATTGTCATAGTTGTCAGCTTTTGAATGTGACACTAAATCAAGATCCTGTCTGCTCTCACAAGTGAACTTGGAAGATTACTAACACTATTTTGATGATGAGCAAGAAGATTACTGTCAGTGTACTGGCCAACATCTATTCTTCAATCAATATAACTAAAAGAGATAATATGGTTATGGGAACTTATTATGCATGTTTGCTGTCATGTTCTCTATATTAGACAAACTACATTACATACGTATTAACCGTGACATGATTTGGTATTTACTTCCAAGCAACATAAACAAAAATATTTATTTGTTATCCTAATGAATTGGGGATCCTTGAGAATATTGATTTATCTGAAATGGTTACACAGCTAACTATAATTTCTGACAACTACTTGCCTGGAAGTAGATATGATTTAACTGGAGCAATGACTCAGTAGTGTAGATGAGAAGACACTGATAATAGAAAGACTGGAAAAATGCAAATTAGCATCGATTGCTGAAATATTAATCAGCAATAAGGTTGGTTCAATTTCAGTATTATGCAAGGGAACAGCAAGACAGTTTATCCTCCTCTGAATTTTTATCCTCTGGAACTAGTAGCATTCCCTGCAGTAAGTGTCAGGAAGTTTGGGATGACTGCACAGATATAAAGGCTAGAAGTTGCCAGTGGCACTCCCCCAGTAATTCCCTGTCCATGGCCCGATGCTCATCTTCATCTGCATTCTAATGATAAAGCAGGAGATTGCTGATCTGCTTAGATCTCGCACAGGATCTGTGAGCAGTCATTTCTATGGTGATTGTGGAACTGTGGAGGACAGGAACTGTGGGGAAGAATAATGTTATAGCTTTTACACAATTTGTATCTACTTTACTAGATTTAGTTTTTTAGAAGTGCTTTTTTAATTCATTTGCTTTTTTCAAGGATATTTCAAAACACTGAAAAGCCTTGACAGCTTTTGCAGAAGGCAAAATTGATGGCAGGGCTTTGGCCACCCGAGGTTCCCCGAAGAGATTGAAGAGTGGAGCATACTCTGACCCACTCACATTGCCTGAGCTCAGGGCTTGACGTCTTAGCTCCAGCACAACATCAGCTTGCAGGTTTGTCCTTATGGATCTGGAGCAGGTAACCTTTGGGGTTATTGGAAATGTATGTAGATTGTGTGGGAACTTTCACTCAGGAATATACTAGTCATCATTTTCTACACCAATGTCATATTTTGGGGCAATTTTGTATCGAATCACATGTCCGTTCCAAACAAGAAGTCAACTCAAGTACTGCCCATGAAGATTCACAAGAAAGAAAAAGAAGCAAAATCTAATTTATCTCAAGATAAAACCATAATCTCAGAAGTGAAAGGCTAATGTGTTGCACTGTTGCAACTCTCAAACTTGCAATCCAAACGCTACTGCTGTTTCTAGCAATATGATGAAAACAGATGCTGTTCAAGATACTTCTAAGAAATGTTGAGTAACTTGCAGAAGTGACAAAATGCAGGTTAGGGTTTGCTAATAAAGCACTGAGAATCATATCTCTGCTGCAGCCCATCTCCTGCTATGATTTAAAAATTGCCAGTTTGAAAACATAACAATGAAAAATTATTTCTGAGGAATTTGATTCATGTATATTTATAAAACCCTATAATAACATAGTCTAATAGTAAACTATATTTTTTGTAACCTCACTTGAGCCAATTAAATTTGATTGGTTAGCTACTTTATTGAACCAGCCTTTTTCCTGTCATTTTAATTTACTGTCAGCCAGCCTGCATATTGGAAACTAAATTATTTACCACAGCCTATAAGCCAATAATGTTCCAGTTGTCTCGTATAAAGACTAGCCTAACAAGATTATTAAGGACATTATTTGTGATAACGAATGACCTTCACTTTATTTGAGCTTCATGCTGCACTTTCACAAAGGACTTCAAATAAGATGTTTTGCACCTAGCCATCTGAACAGTGACCTGAGTGATTTCTTACTTGCCTTTGTACTTGTTGTGATTATGCAGGCAGTGAACTGAAAAGGTTGGCAGACAAAAGCATGTCTAGTGACCCAAGTCATTCAGTTGGATCCTGAAAGAAGAGCTCATCACCACAGTACATTATTGAACTATACATAATTTCAGTCTCAGATTCCATACTTTAATGAAGCAGCATTCAAAACAAGGTATGAATATTGCCCAGAAAAATACTATATCAATAACAGAAAACAAAGGGAGTACAGATAACTTATGTAATTTAGAAAATATACTACGACTACATATCGGGTGAACACGAGGAAAGCTGCAGGCCCCGATGGCATTTCGGGGCGAGTACTCAAGTCCTGTGCTACGCAGCTAGCTCCGGTGCTCACTACAATATTCAACCACTCCCTGGACTCCCTGCCTGCTTCAAAAAATCCATCATTGTACCGGTACCAAAAATTGCCTCCCCAGCCTGTCTGAATGACTACCATCCGGTGGCCCTTACCTCGGTAGTCATGAAATGCTTTGAGAGGCTGGTGAAGAAACACATCTGCGCCTTCCTCCCTCGTAACATGGACCCGTTGCAGTTCACATACCGTCCGAACAGATCCACGGACGATGCGGTCTCCCAGGTTTTGCACACCGCTCTCTCTCATCTTGACAGCCAGAAGGGGGGCTACGTGAGGATGCTGTTCATAGACTTCAGTTCAGCCTTCAACACGATAGTCCCCACCAGACTGGCTGGGAAGCTACTGGAATTGGGGCTCAACACCTCCCTGTGTGCCTGGGTCCTGGACTTTCTCACCGTCAGGCCCCAGGTAGTCAAGATGGGAGAGAATACATCGAAGTCCCTCACCCTGAGCACAGGATCGCCCCAGGGTTGCGTCCTCAGCCCCCTATTGTACTCCCTGTACACACATGACTGTGTGGCTAGGTTCAGCTCCAACTCAATAATTAAGTTTGCTGATGACACTGTGGTGGTGGGCCTGATCTCAGACAACGATGAGAAGGCCTACCGGGAGGAGGTGGCTGATCTAGCACTCTGGTGCCAGGATAACAGCCTCCTCTTGAACATCAAAAAAATGAAGGAGCTGAGCGTGGACTTTAGGAGGGCACATCATCCGAGGACGTACACACCATTGAGGATAAATGGGGATCCTGTGGATAGGGTGAGCTGTTTTAAATATCTGGGAGTCCACATCTCTGAGGATATGACATGGACATCACACGCCGCAGCACTCATGAGTAAGGCAAGGCAGCGCCTTTACCACCTCAGGCAATTGAGGAAATTCAGAGTGTCTCCGAGGATCCTCCAGTGCTTCTACGCAGCGGCTGTGGAAAGCATCTTGTCCGGAAATTTTACCATCTGGTTTGAATTGCTCTGCCCAGGACAAGAAGGCTCTGCAGAGAGTAGTGCGTTCGGCCGAACGCACTATGGGAACTTCACTCGCCCCCCCTGCAGGAACTATACATCAGGAGGTGCAACTCCAGAGCCAACAAAATCATGGGAGACCCCTTCCACCCATGCAACGGACTGTTCCAGCTGCTACGGTCAGGCAAACGCCTCCGTTGCCATGCTGTGAGAACGGAGAGGTTGAGAAGGAGTTTCTTCCCAGAGGCCATTCGGACTGTAAATCTCACCAGGGACTAACTTTACTGAACGTTTTTCCTTCCAATATTTAATATGTAAATGAATATGTGTGTGTTTATGATTGTGTTTATAGTTTGTTTGGTTGTTTGTCTGTTTGTCTTTTTGCACAAAGTCCGCGAGCATTGCCACTTTTCATTTCACTGCACATCTCGTATGTGTATGTGACGAATAAACTTGACTTGACTTGAAAATTAGACTGAAAAAGCAGTAGGATACCTCTGAATAAAAGACATTAATAAAACATGGTTGATTTTTCATTTTTAACTTTTGATTTATCTTCTAGTAGTTTGTATGTTGTTCAAACTTGATACAGGTTGAACACCGATTTTCCGGCAACTGATAATCCGCCATCCCCTATAATCGGACAAATCGTCTGCGCCGAGGCCTAATGGCGGAGCTGGCGGCATCGGAGCTGTAGCAGCGGCAGCAGCGGCGGAGACCCGACTCGGCACCGAAGCTGTGGCGGCGGCGGCAGCAGCAGCGGCAGCGGAGACCCGACTCGGCCCCGAAGCTGTGGCGGTGGCGGCAGCAGCAGCGGCAGCGGAGACCCGACTCGGCCCCAAAGCTGTAGCGGCAGCAGCAGCAGCGGAGATCCGACTCGGCCCTGGAGCTGTGGCGGCGGCAGCAGCAGCGGAGACCCGACTCGGTCCTGGAGCTGTGGCGGCGGCAGCAGCAGCGGTAGCGGAGACCCGACTCGGCCCTGGAGCTGTGGCGGAGGCGGCGGAGACCTGACTCGGCCCCGAAGCTGTGGCGGAGGCAGCGGAGACCCGACTCGGCCCCGAAGCTGTGGCGGAGGCAGCGGAGACCCGACTCGGCCCCGAAGCTGTGGCGGAGGTAGCGGCAGCGGAGACCCGACTCGTCCTCGGAGCTGTGGCGGAGGCAGCGACCACCCGCGGAGTTTGAACCGTCGCCTCGGCGCAGAGGGAGAACAAAGAGGGAAGAGACAGAGACTTTAAGATTTTGCCTTCCACCACAGTGAGGAGGTGTTTGGTGAACTCACTGTGGTGGATGTTAAATTTGTGTTGATTGTGTGTCTTTATCATTTTTTAAATTATATGTATGACTGCAGGGAAACAAAATTTCGTTCAGACCGAAAGGTCTGAATGACAATAAACAAATCTAATCTAATCTAATCTAAGAAATTACAAGAGCTCAGTTGAAATTCCCTGAGCGGCCATGGGTGGCATTGCAAGTGGCGAGCGCTCTTTCTGGTCATGTCCCTCCATCGTGAAAGAGTTATTTGTTTACATCCAAACATTGAAATCCTTCCTTGGCCTTGTCTAATTCTATCTCTGCTGGCTCAATGTTCAAGCTTTTCGTGTTTCAACTCTATCTGACTCTCATGCACCACCCCTAAACCCTTCCTTCCACCATTCTGTTCGATTTACCTCTTACCCTATGGAATTCTGAACTTCCTGTCAAGCCTTCTCTAATTTACTAGACACCTTTTAATGGCTGCTTCCCAAAATCCCTTTTCAATCCCTGGCTCACAGTTTTCTCTCCGAACTGTTTTGCAAAGACAATACAGTAAACACTTGTTTTAACGACGCCCTTATACCAGATTTCAGATATAGCGGATCTGCCAACCCATTCCCAGCTCCCACCATCCCCCTGGACGTTTTGAGGCCTGATTTCCAACCCCACTCCTGACTTGCAAGGTGCACCAGCGAGCCCTTCTTCATCCACTGCACGGTCGAGTGATACGGCTCTTAAGGACAGAGCTTTCTTCAGGCCACAGCCAACGAACATGCTCGGTCATCGTGGGACTCCCTCCCCTCTCACTGCTGCAGTTTCTTGTGGCTTTGGCTGATCCCCACTCCACCACCGTTGTCTGCTTTTCCTGTCGCTCTGTCCAATCGGCCTTCTCCCCCGACATAGTCATAAAGGCCGACCAGACAGAGCGACTGAAAAGCAGGCAGCAGGGATGGAGTGGGGAGCGGACAAAGCCACCGCCAACAGCAGGGAACAGCAGCAGGTGAGAGGGGAGGCAGCCCCACGGTGACCAAGCATGTTCTGATGGTGGCGGCAGCCCAAAGAAAGCACTGTCCCCAGGGAGCTGCAACAACAGCCATGTCACCGGACTGTGCGGTGGGTGATGAAGGCCTCACTGATGCACCATGTTTGTCAGGAGTGGGGTCGGAAACTGGGGTTCTAAATGGCCAAGGAAACGGTGGGAGCCGGGATGTATCAATTGTAATTCCTGTCCATAGTTTTTATGAATGAAGTGCATTGAGGGACAAGATTCCTGGTTGGATTGGTAAAGTCGAGAATATGCACCCAGTATTTTTGTCAAATTAGGGGTATTAATATCAACAAATACTCTGAGAGACACAACAGACTGTAAATAATTACAGTGCCTGAAGAGGCATTTGAAATGGCAATGAACTGGAAACCTAAGGCATTTTTGTGCAAGGTATTTCTAAACAAGACTGAGGACGATGTATGCTATAGAGAGGGCTTGCAGCTGAAAATCAACCAAAGTCCTGCAATCACAAGCTAAATTACATGGTGGCTCTCATGAAGGAAATCAATGTGTAGTGGACTAGGCATTAGGGACAAGACTGGGATAGAGTGTGGAAAAAGCTACATATGGAGAAATAACTGGAGGGGTTAATGCTTGCAGGGAAAGTAAGAGGCTTGAGGACTGTGGGTGGCAGATGAAAGTGTCTTGGATTCACTAGCAGCAAAGGTCTTTAAAATAAATCAAAACTGTCTTTGTAAAACATTGTGATAGTATCACAGAGTCCCATTGTGTAGATTTGAACAAATTATATTAAAATAAGCATGTGTGCCACTTAAAGTCTCTATGCATACCCAGTAGCCAAAGTTGTTATACATGTTATAGTCATTGCAGACTCAGAACAAAATGTCTGCACAAGTATTCTCATCTGCACAGGTCCTCCCCAGGGTGGAGCAGTGTTCCACACCTGTGATTTGTTTGTAACCTGGACAGTCCACAAGTTGCAAATGCAGAGATCCCAGATGGTAGAATATGCCTGTAGCTCCACAGCACCAGCAAATCTATACTCTAGTCTACCAAGCGTTCTTTTGTCAGTATGGGCTGTAAATACCTCAGGCATCTGTAGCCTGGGGAGGACACAAACTTAAAAAAACAACCAGAAAGAAATAGCTGGCAAGAAAAAGCCCATGCGTTTTGCAACATCTTTGAATCATTCACGATATTGCATGACCAAGTAGATTGTGGTACATCTCACTAGAGTCTTGATTTTCAAAAGATTCTGACAAACGTCCATGCCGAGGACTTTAAATTAAGCTAAAGATCTGATGCAGAGCAGACACACGTAGGAAAATCATTCAAAAATAGTCATAGAGTCACACTTGCTTATGCCAACCAAGAGACTGATCCCATGTGCCTGTGTTTGGCCCAAATCCTTCTAAATCTTTCCTGTACATGTACATGTCCAAATGTCTTTTTTAAATATTGTGATAGTACCTGCCTCAACTACCTCCTCTGGGTGTTCGTTCCATATACCCCCACCCAAGTAAAAAATGATGCCCCTCAGATTCTTATTAAATCGTTCCCCCTTCACATTAAACCTATGTCCCCCGGTTCTTAATTCCTCTACTCTGGGTAAAAGATTCTGTGCATTTGCCCTATCCAATCCCCATGATCTTATACACTCAATAAGATCAACCCTCATTCTCCTGGGTTCCAAGGAATAAAGTCCTAGCCTGCCCAGCCTCTCCCTATAGCTCAGGCCCTGGCAACATCGTTGTAAATCATCTCTGCAACCTTTTCAGCTTAACAACATCTTTCCTCTAACAGGGTGAACAAAACTGAACACACTACTCCAATGTGGCCTCATCAATGTCTTGCACAACTGTAACATAACCTCCCAACCTCCCAAGGCCAATGTGCTGAAAGCCTTCTTGACCATCATATCTACCTGTGACACCACTTTCAAGGGACCATGTACCTGAACTCCTAGATTTCTCAGCACTACAACATTCCACAGAGCCATTCACTGTGAAAGTTCTGCCCTGGTTCGACTTCCCACAATGCAACACCTAATAGTTATCTGTATTTAACACCATTCAGAATTCCTCAGCCCACCTGCCATCTGATCAAGATCCTGCTGCAATTTTTGATAACCTTCTTCGCTATCTACGACGCCACCCACTATCGTGTCATTTGCAAACTTTGTAATCATGCCGTGTACGTTCTCATCCACATCATTGGTATAGACCACAAACAGCAAAGGGCGCAGCACCAAACCCTGAGGCACACCTCCAGTCACAATCTCCAGTCCGAAAAACAACCTTCCACCATCACTCTCTGCTTCATTCCATTAAGCCAACTCTGTATCTAGTTGGCTAGCTCTCCATGGATGCCATGCGATCTAATCCTCCAGTGCAGCATACCATGTGGAACCTTATCAACTGCCTTGCTGAAGTCCATATAGACAACATCTATGGCTTTGCCCATATCAACCTTTTTGGATACTTCTTTAAAAGCAGATTCGTGAGACAATCTCCCATGTACAGACTCCCATGTGCTGACTCTACCTAATCAGCCCCTGTCCATCCAAATGCATATATATTTTAACCTTCAGAATAATTTCCAGTAACTTTAGGCTCACTGATAAGGTCAAGGAAGCTTTCAACCATTTGCACGTTGCACCATTGATGCGGCCATGTACTCCACAGTACTTTCTGAAGTCAATAACTGGATCCTTCGTCTTGCTGACATTGACAGATAGGTTATTGTCATGGCACCATGTCGCTAAGTTCTCTATCTCCTTCCTGTGACCCGTCTCATCATTGTTCGTGATTCGGCGTGTGACAGTGATGTAGTCTGAAAATTTGTAGATGGAATTAGAGCCGAATTTGTCCGTGCAGTCGTGAGTGCAAAGGGAGTATCCCCTTAGTAGGGGACAGAACACAACATTGCAGGGCACCCATGTTGAAAGATATTGTGGAGGAAGCGTCGTCACCTATTGAGTTTGGATGCGATTATGGTGTTGAAGGCAGAGCTAGTCAATAAATAGGGGTCTAACGTAGTAGTCCTTTCTGTTTAGGTGTTCCAGAGATTAGTTTACATCCAGGGAGATAGTGTCTGCTGTGGATCTGTTGTGACAGGATGCAAACTGCAGTGGATCAAGGCTGGCTCAAAGCACTTCATCGTGGTGGATGTCAGAGCCATTGGACAGTAGTCATTAAGGCATGCTACCTTACTTTTCCGAGGTAAGGAAATGATAGTGTCAATTTCTAACTCGGTTTGCTCATTGTGCTGCCAAATATATGTCTCTAATTGACTAAGTTTCTCACTGGTGCCGATTCTGAGCTAAGTAGCTAACTAACTTTAAGATTAATTAAGCCCTTCATAAATAACTAGATGCTGATTTGTGAATTTACCCAAAATCATCAGTAGAGTAAATAATGGGTATTTCCATACAAAGAAAGTAAGGAACTTTGAAGATAAGTAGTTCTACATCATCCTTGCATATACTGTGTTCTCTGCCACTTCATGAGTAAAAGCGAAAGAGAATTGAGAGGTTGTCTCTTACTCACACTCTGCTAACCAAATGAAACAATGTGTGTGTTTGAGAATCTAGGAAAGGAGAAAATTAAAAACCAACACTTTCTTCATGCAAAAATTCTCAGGAGGCATTCCTTACAATTCTTTGCTCAGCTGCAGACAGGAGGTTCTTTTGACTGGTTAATTAGCCAACATCAAGCACCATCATTATTTCTATTAATCAATAATATTACATCCATTGTACGCATATTGTGCATAGATTAGTCACAACTGAATAAATGGTCAAGCAGTGCACAGGAGGCAACACTTTCCATATTAATTTGGCATATCACGCCATGATTTATTTCTTCATTACTGGTCTATTTACATTGGTACTGGAACTAATTATAATACAACAAACTTGCAAACTAATTTCTAAAGTGCTTCTTGAATACCACGGAAAATTCTTTTCACAACTGACAAAATATTTATTAACTTGGAAGTAATATTTCTGTAAGAAAAGGACGTCTTCCTAAAAATATTGTATTCTTATTATTTAAGTGTGATTAGTGGACATTCAAAATACTGTTTTCAAAACAGTAATAAAATGCAAATCTAAGTCCTAGAAATTGCTTTGCACAACTTAAATAAATCCTGTAATACAGGATGGATGATTTATCTGCAGACGATTTCAACCTTGCTGGTCTAAAAAATTACTGACATTTACTACCATTTTTATCCCTGAAACGTGTTATTTAATTGCCAATGTTCCAACTGCATTCTTTGCTTTTACTGAGATCCATGTCCTCAATGCAGCTTCAACCATGTGCCAGTTTCCAAGTTTCAGAATTAATGCAGGCTCCATCATATCACAGAAGATAGATACAAAATCCTGGAGTAACTCAGCGGAACAGGCAGCATCTCTGGTTAGAAGGAATGGGTGACGTTTCGGGTCGAGACCCTTCTTCATATCACATACTTCAAAGGCTCAAAGGTCAGTTTATTGTCATGTTCAAAGGTTCAAAGGTCAGTTTATTGTCACAGTGAAACTTGAATTACCATACAGCCATACTAAAAAAAAGCAAGACACACAGCAACATAAAAGTTAACATAAACATCCACCACAGCGGATTCCCCACATTCCTCACTGTGATGGAAGGCAATAAAAGTCCAATCTACTCTTTATTCTCCCGCGGTCGGGGCAGTCAAACCATCCGCAGTCGGGGTGATCGAAGCTCCCACAGCCAGCGATCAAAGCTCCTGCGTTGGGGCGATCGAAGCTCCTGCGCCTCGGAGCTCCCGATGTCGGTCTCTAACCAGGGACCGCAAGCTTCACAATGTTAAAGTCCACAGGCTCCCACAGTTGGAGTTCCGTGGTCGATGCCCGACAGGGATCGCCTGGTCCGCGATGTTAAGTCTGCAGGTTTCCGCGGTTGGAGCTCCCGACATCGGTCCCAAGCAGAGGCCGTCAGCTCCTCGATGTTAGACCACAGTGCGGACGGAGATACGATACGGAAACAAATTGCATCTCCGTCGAGATAAGAGATTAAAAAAAAGTTTTCCCCAACACCCCTTCCCCGCCCCCTCCCCCACATATAACAAGCTAAAGAACACTAAAACATACATTTAACACATACTAAAAAACAACAAAGAAGGAAGGGACGAGATAGAATGTTGGCAAGGCGGCCATTACGGGCGCCAGCAGGCATTTGTTGTTCAATGCTACATTAACAAGACTATCCAACTTCTACACTCAAGGAGCAAAATCTTCTCCTTTTCCTTCATTGTATAGGAACAAACAAATAGTTTATTTGACTTTGTAAATGGCAATATTCACAGACTGAACTCACTTCCTCTGACAGATCTTCCTGCCAACCTCCTGCTACAAGTGCTTGGCTGTTCTCCATGAGCAAGAGACCTAGCTCCTGCAGACACTATTCTTCACTATTTTTCAGATCACCTTGGTGCACTTTCCATATGCCTCCCTTCCTTGCAGTATTCATTCACTGGCAACACTCTCCAAAAGCATTGTTTCTATTCATGTTAGAAACCTTACCTGATCTGGTCATACAGGACTCCACGGCCATCCAATCCAATGTGGTTGACTCTTAAGTGCTCTCTGAATAGGCCGATCAAGCCATTCCATTAGGTCATTATTCAAAGAGAGTTAGAATAAAACTGGATAAATCTCTTAGCATTGACTCAGGCATCCTGCCCGTAGATGTCAACGTCATTCCCAGTCCCGTCAACCTTGGTAAAACATCTTCACAAATATCTGGTGACCTGTGTCTAAATTGGGAGAACTATCCCAGAGACGAGTCATAGAATGGTCCAACATGAAATCACACCTTCTAGGCAATGTGTCACACTCCAACATCACAATTGCAGGCTATATGACCTGTGCCACCAGTCGTACCGAGTCACCAAACATGGAGCACATTAGTGTACTGATTCCAGACAGTCTGGAACCTCAATGCATAACACTCAATCAACCATTGTTATCAAACCAAGGAATAAACACGAGTTCAATGAGTGCAGAAAGGTTTGCCAGAAGCAGCACCAAACATAACGAAAATGACCTGGTATCAGCTCGGTAAAGCTGGAAAAGATGACTACCCGCATGCTATAAACAGGGAAAGCATACAATAGACACAACTAAGCAACCTCACAACCAACAAATCAGATGGCAGGTTGGCAGCCCTGCTGTATCTTGTTGGAAATGTCACAGACAATTAAACATTGGACCGGAGGAGGCTTAAAGAACACCACCCTATTAAATGATAGTGTGATCCAGTATATTAATGTTATAAACAAGGTGAAGCATTCATAACATCTTCAGCACTTGGTACTGAATTGATGATCCACCTCGGTTTCATTTTGATCTCATCATCACAGAACCAAGTCTTCAGCTGATTTAATATTCTCCCTGTGATATACACAAAATTAGGAACTGGAGGCTTCTTGGCCCCTCAAGTCATTTAATGTCATGACTGATCTGATCGTAACTTTAAAACCACATTCCCATTAACATGCTTATCTTTTATCCCTAGCTTATCAAGTGTCTATCCACCTCGGCCTTAAAAATATTTTCTAGAGAGCTGCAAAGACAAGACTCTGAGAAAAAAATATTTCATTCCATCCCTGTCCTAAATGAGCAACGGCCGGATTCTTCCAGAAGAGGAAAATCCTCCCCACATTCACCTCGTCTACACCTGTCAAGTTCTTGCATGTTTCAATCAAGTCACCTCACATTTTTCTACATCCTTTTAGATACAGGCTCAGCCTGTCCGAAAGTTCCTCATGAGATAATCTGCCCAGTCCAGGAATTAGTCTACAAAATCTTCCATGAATTACTTGTGAAGCTTTAACATTTGTCCATAAATAAGATCATAATTGTATATTGTACTCCATATTTCACCAATGCTCTTTGTAACTGAAGCATAACCTCTCTACTTTTGTGTTCCATATTTTTGTTTGCAATAAATGCTAACTTTCCATTAGCTTTCCTAACTGGAGTCAGATTTTAGTTTAGCTCAAGGACACAGCGTGGGGTCCACACCAAACATCAATCACCCATACACTAGTTCTATGTTATCCCATTATCTGCACAGAAACAGGAACTGCTGCCCATCATATCTGTGCTGACCTTTCTGACCATTTATATTCATTCCAATTGTCCACATCTGGTCTATGTCTTTCTTTGCCAAGCGTACTTAAGTGCCTGTTTATTCTTGCATGTAGATCAACCTTTTATGAATGTGGCACTGGGATACCTCACTCACTTAACCTGTCTATATCTGATGTATCTATTAATTCTAATTAAGAAATGGCTGAGAGTACCTATACATCAAAGCTTAAATTACCAGACAACAGTCATAGAACTAGAATACCACTTCAGAATCAGTTACATCTCTGGCCAACTGCTTCTAATGGGAATATGCCATCAGGAGATATTTGATAGAAGTATTTAAAGTTATGAGGGGCATAGATATGGTAAACAGTCAGAATATTTTTCCCAGGGTGAAAATGGTTAATATTAGAAGGCATCGCTATAATGTAAAAGGGGGAGAGGGGGAGAGAGAGGGGGAGAGAGGGGGAGAGAGGGGGAGAGAGGGGGAGAGAGGGGGAGAGAGGGGGAGAGAGGGGGGGAGAGGGGGGGAGAGGGGGGAGAGGGGGGGAGAGGGGGGGAGAGGGGGGGAGAGGGGGGAGAGGGGGGGAGAGGGGGGGAGAGGGGGGGAGAGGGGGGGAGAGGGGGGGAGAGGGGGGGAGAGAGAGAGAGAGAGAGAGAGAGAGGTGTAGGGGGCGGACCTGAACGGTGAGCAGGCGGGTCGATGGGGCCTGCGATCAACGGAGGAATTTCAGGTTTCCTAGAGGGAGTAATGCCCCGCGCGACATTAACTGCTGCCGCCATGTTCAAGCCGGCGACTGGCTGTGACCTCCCGATCTGCAGAGCATTTTGAGAATGGGGGGGGGGGGGGTTGGAGTGTACGGGCAGGCGGGCAGGCTGGAGTCCAGCATTGCCTATTGTAGCGGTTCTGGCAACAGCCGGTGTTCTGCTCTGTCTGTGGGGAGAGGGCGAGTGGGGGTGAAGAGGAAGGAGAGGATGGGGGAGGGAGGTGAAGGAGGGGTGGGGGGGGGGGGGGGGTTGGAGCGGGCGCTCACTCCAGCTCCAGGCTCTGCTCGAGCCCAGGCAGCAGCCTCCCCACCAGGCATGGACTGGAGGGGGGCCACGGGCGGGGATAGACCTGAGGATGCCGAGCGAGGCTGCAGTCGGGCAGTCGTCGAACCGGGCTTTGCCCGCGGCGGCAGTCTCCGGAGAGGGAGAGGGAGAGGGAGAGGGAGAAGGAGAGGGAGAGGGAGAGGGAGAGGGAGAGGGAGAGGGAGAGAGGGCAGAGACAGAGAGAGTGGGGAGACAGCTGGCGGTCGTGGGGAGGCTTCTTTCCGCTGTTTTTAAATGGCGTCTTTGAGGCGAGAGGCGAGCGCCTGCAGCCGTTATGGTCGCTGGCCAGCAGGAGGCGACAAAATGAGTGAGTGGGGGGGGGGGGGTATGATTTTATTTTAAAAAGGGTAGATAAAAAGAAAAAATGGTTTGAGGAGTGCAAAATCGGATGTAAAATGAATGAGCTAGCAACATGGAAAAAATGACGGAGTTTAATGATGGAGTGCTGGCGTAGCATGGAATCAAAGACCGAATGTGGCATCCACAAGACAGCCAGGCAGAAACACACACACACAGCCACAGAGTTTTAAATATAGATAGATTGATATGATATGATGTATCGGGCAAGTGTTTTTACACAGAAAGTTGTGGGGGCTTAGATCAAACTGCCAAGGGTGGTAATGGAAGCAAATAAGATAGAGTGTTTTTAGAGGGTCTTGGATAGGCACATGGAAGCGCTGGGAATAGGCAGATGAGATCAGTTTAACTTTGCATCATGATCAGCACAAACATTGTGGCCGAAGGGTCCGTTCCTGTGATGTATGTTTGCTATCAAAGCTAGAACTTTCCATAAAGTTACAACACTGGCATCTACCTGCAATGTGCAAAATTGCTGAGATATGTGCTGTTCCTAAAAAGCAGGACTAATCGTAGCAAAGTGATGGAAGTGCAATCAGGCGACACTTATGAATATTCTGGTCATAAATGCTCAATTTGGGTTTCATCATAACCACCTGGATCCAGATATGGATCTGAGAACTGAAATCCATGGGTGGATTGACGATATAGCAGCATTTGACTGATAGTGGCATCAATGAGACTTGATAAAACTGAAATCAATGATTATTCCAAGGATAAGCAATCCAATGGGAGAGTCATACGTCACATAAAGGGAGATGACTGTAGTTGTTGAATGTCAAATACCCCAGCCCTAAATATCATTGCAGGAGTTACTCGGTTCAAACATCTTCAGCTACTTTATTAAAAGTGGGAATGTTTGCTGATGATTATACAATTTTATTTCCATTCACAGCTTCGCACTGCGCCTATCCGCAGGTAGACCCAAACAGCGTTCAGACATGGCCTGATAAGTGATATATTATGCACTTTAGGCCAAATCATGAACATCTCCGATGGAAGAATCTAATTAATCACCCTTGCCAATTCAATGGTATTATCACTGAGTTCTCCTTAATTAACATCCTGAGGGTTAACATTGACCAGGAACTCTGCTGAAACATCATGCTTACAGGAGTGAGTGAGAGTCTGGATGTTCTGTAGTCAGTGACTCACTTACTGACAACCCAAAGCCTCTCCACCATCAACAAGGCACAAGTCAGGAGCATGGTTTAAAGCTCTCCACTTGTCTGGATGTGTACAGCGTCATTTGCGCGTCATTTACGCGACATCATTTACGCGTCACGAAGCATGGCGTGCATTACGCGCGCATGGCGTGTGGTGGCGTAGGCAGTGATGCGCAATCGCGCGTGGCGCCCCAGGAATTTGGGATTCACAGAATCTTCGCGCGCCACCTGTGCGACGTGCAAATGTCGCCCAAGTGGGACAGGCCCTTTCAACATTAATTCCCTCTACCACTCTATCACTTAAATACTGCCAATTCCCATGCCAACAGTACTCTGGGAATATTTTCACAGATGACTACAGTGGTTGAAGAAGGTGGTTCAAGCACCAGTAGAAGGTCATTTCAGTTTCTTACCGTGGTATTACTAACATAGCATGGCAACTTTCCTAACTGTATGCTGCACCAGCCCATGGGCATGCTTTTCTCTGGGTTCACACCTCCTTTCAAGGTGATAAGAGATGGGCATTGTATTGTGATGCCCAGACCCCGAAAAATGAATTTTTAAAAATCTGAAAGTTTCGATCTTTATGCAACTTTCACAAACAGCAATGTGATTAGCCACAGCACTTTTTAAAACACTGATGAAAGATAGCAAAGCAATTTTGGGCTTCAGATGTTTACAACTTTTATCAGCAAGGATGTGCACAAACAGTGTAATCACAACCTATAATGCTTATTTTATTATCTGTTTTGTACAGTGTACTTTTGAAAATCAAATGTTTCCGTATTGCAGGGGATTCCTGAAAAAGCACTGGATTGCTTTTTTTTATATGGAAAATTAATTTCTTACGATTTTTACTTTATCCTTATCTTTTTGGTCATCATTTGCAAATATAAATGAAAATGATTTGATGAATTAGTTCAGGCAGTGCTTTCTTGCTTTTTATTTATTTTATTCTTTAGTTTGTCAGTTATTTTAAAAGTGAACTTCTTTCTTTAAACCTCTTTAAATTCATATTTTTAACATCATGCAAAAAATTCAGAAGATTTTACATATAATGAAACATAACCAAAAAGTATAATTACTTCAATCATTAGATACAATATTCACGGAAAAGAGGGAATTTAAATGCTGAAATAGTTTTCCTGATCTAAACATGAGAAAATGTTACAAATTGAATAAAGTAAAAAAATTTGGAAATGTACCATCAATTGGAAAATAAATATCGCTGAAATAAAGGCACATCTACAGGAAAATAGGTCTAGTTACTCCTTGCAGACAATTTTACGGCTTGAAAAACAGCTCAGTTTCCTGCTGCACAGTTAACACTTTGCGAAAGGGATGAATTGATCAGATTATGTCAATAATATTTACTCATGAAAATGTGACAAAATAATTATAGCATCTTCCAAAGAAATTGCTTCATCAGTAAATATAAATGCTTGTTCTTTTTTTTCAAATTGAAATATAGTACTTTTTACTGGTCGTAGTCATAGAGTCATACTGTGTAGAAACAGGCCCTTCGGCCCAACATGCCCCATCTAAACTCGTCCACCTGCCTGCGTCTGGCCCATATCCGTCTAAACCTGCTCTATCCATCTGCCTGTCTAAATGTTTCATAAATGTTGCAATAGTACTAGCAATGGTTTTGAACTTTATTCAGAGATATGAAAAGTAATTTAGTATCTAATCAAACAATTTAGATTATTAGCATTATTGATACCCATGTCAAGATATACCGACTAAAATTGATTTATTTTGGAGAGATTACAGTTCACCTGAAGCACGCCTTAAAATTACATTGAGTGTCATATGAACTGCCTCTCAACTCATTCCAGAGTTAAGGGGCTGTTCCACTTGGGCGACCTAATCCGCAAGTTAAGAAGAGTATCTTCGACTTTCAAGCTCGAGGGCACTCGCCTGGAAAGCCTCGAGCTAGATCGACCGTCCACGTTGAAACCGCGAGCTGGGTCGACCGACCGCGCACACACACACACACACACACACAAACACATCGCGAAGGCGGGGGCCAGGGAAAGTAGGGGAGCACTGTCTGCGCGATGAAGAGGAAGGTAAACGGCTGCCACAGTGTACAGTAAGTCCTTTAGAGACTCCTGCTCTCCACACCTTGAACATCTGGCGGTGAAGTGCCGTCCCTTCTACCTACCGAGGGAATTCTCCTCCATCATCCTGACCGCCGTCTACACCCCATCCCAGGCAAATGTCTGTCTGACATTGGAGGAGCTGCACGCCGTGGTCAACAAGCACCAGACAGCTTACCCAGAGGTGTTACCCGGGGACTTTAACAAAGCCAACCTGAAGAAATCGCTCCCTAACTTCCACCAACATGTCTCCTGCAGCACCAGAGGATCAAACACCCTTGACCACTGCTACACGACCATCAAAGACGCCTATCACTCGATCCCTCGCCCTCACTTCGGAAAATCTGACCATTCAGCGTTGCTGCTTCTTCCAACTCCAGGACTGCTTGGAGTCTGTAAACTCGGCAACGGATCTCAATGATTACCCCACAGTCGTTACAGACTTCATAAGGAAATGTGTGGAGGACTGCGTTCCAACAAAAACCTTCCGAGTGTTTCCTAACCCGAAGCCTTGGATGAACCATGAGATCCGCATTCTTCTGAAAGCAAGATCTCGGGCATTCAGGTCTGGCGATGCAGAGGTCCATAAGAAGTCCAGATATGACCTTGGTAAGGCCATTTAAAAGGCCAAAAGGGACCTGCTTAGAGTTAGAGGATGAGACGGATGTTCGGCAACTGTGGCAGGGCTTGAATGCCATCACCTCCTACAAGGGGAAATCAGGAGGCGGCTCAAACGACAGCGAAGCATCACTCTCTAACGAGCTCAATGCGTTCTACGCACGATTCGATAGGGAGAACACTGATGTGCCTTCCCGAGCCCCTATTCGCCCTGACGGTGTTACAGTCATAGTCACAGAGGATGACATCAGAAGATCCTTCAGGGGGTAAAACCTCGGAAAGCGCCTGGACCTGATGGTATACCCGGCCGTATTCTAAAAACCTGTACGGACCAACTGGCTGGAGTTTTTGCGGACATTATCAACCTCTCACTTCTGAGATCTGAGGTTCCCACCTGCTTTAAGAGGGCATCAATAATACTGGTGCCCAAGAAGAGTAAGGTGATGTGCCTCAATGACTATCGACCAGTGGCACTAACGTCTGTGGTGATGAAGTGCTTTGAGAGGTTGATTATGGTGCACATCAACTCCTACCTCAACAAGAACCTCAACCAACTACAGTTCGCATACCGCCACAACAGGTCAACGGTGGAGCAATTTCACTGACTCTCCACTCCCCACTGGACCACTTGGACAATAAAAACACCTACGTCAGGCTGTTGATTATAGACTACAGCTCGGCGTTTAATACCATCATCCTTTCCAAACTGGTTACCAAGCTCACTGAACTGGGCATCTGTGCATCCCCCTGCAAATGGATCCTCGACTTCCTCATCCACAGACCACCGTCTGTTAGAATTGGAGGAACCACTTCATCCTCAGTAACAATTAGTACCGGAGCACCTCAAGGCTGCGTGCTCAGCCCCCTGCTTTACTCGCTCTATACCCATGACTGCGTAGCCGGTCATAGTGCGAACTCCATCCTCAAGTTCGCCGATGACACCACTGTGGTTGGACGAATCACAGATGGGGACGAGTCAGAGTATAGAAGTGAGATCGACCGACTGACCAAATGGTGCCAGCACAACAACCTGGCTCTCAACATCAGTAAGACCAAGGAACTGATTGTGAACTTTAGTAGGGGAAGGATGAGGACCCACAATCCTGTTTATATCAATGGTGGAGAGGGTCAATAACTTCAAATTCCGAGGCGTGCATATATCAGTCGATCTTTCCTGGACCCAGCACACCGATGCAATTGTAAAGAAGGCACATCAGCGACTCTACTTCCTGAGAAGATTACGGAGATTCGTCATGTCAAACAGGATTCTCCTAAACCTCTACAGGTGCATGGTAGAGAGCATTCTGACTGGTTGCATTGTGGCCTGGTTCGGCAACTTGAACGTCCAGGAGCGAAAAAGACTACAAAAAGTTGTGACCACTGCCCAGTCCATCACCGGCTTTGACCTCCCCACCGTCAAAGGGATCTATCGTAGTCGCTGCCTCAAAAAGGCAGCCAAAATCATCAAGGATCCACACCATCCTGGCCACACACTTCTCTCACCACTGCCATCAGGAAGAAGGTACAGGAGCCTGAAGACTGTAATGTCCAGGTTCAGGAACAGCTACTTCCCCACAGCCATCAGGCTATTAAACACAACGAATAAGCTATGAGCTCTGAACTGCAAAAGACTATATTATTATTTGTTATTTGCACTATATTTGTTATTTATTGAACTTTTTCTTTTTTTCCCCCGTTATATACAATGTTTACATATTTACATATTCTCTTGTGCTGCAGCATGTAAGAATTTCATTGTCCTGTCCGGGACATATGACAATAAAACACTCTTGACTTGTTATCTCAGGTAATCTTTTTTTCACAGTAGTGGCACAACCTGCTGAGTATTTCCATAATTCTCATCTTTTCTCAGATTTCTAGCAATTGCTGGCTTTGTAACTCACAGGTTTCACCCAAGATGGCGCCAGAGCATGGTGACTCTTTGCATGCTGTTCCCAGAGATGGATCTATTACCATCCAATACAATCTACTCTTTTGAATCTGTTTTCTAACTGTACGTGTAGAACTGTATTCTGCACCCTGTATCTTCCCCTTTGCTCTATATTCTGTATCAGTTTGAACTGATTGCATCTATGTAGAGTATTATCTGATCTGTTTGGATCGCATACAAAACAAAGCTTCACTGTACATGTGGCAATATGTTCGAGCACATTCTTTTTTTGCTTTCTTCTGTTCTTGTTTGCCTCCTATTTACATCTCCTCAACACCGATTAACAAGCCTGTTCTTAACAAGCCTTCACCACCTTCTTTCAGCCAGCCTCAATATCTTTCATGGTCTCCACCCTATCAAAAACCTTTCTTTTATTCTCCTCTTTTCTGCAACTTAAAGAATGTTCAATATCTGATTTTTTACAAGTTTGATAACAATCATGAACTCAATACATTAATTATTTGTTTATCTCTTTGTGGGCGGTTGTCTAAACTGTCAGCATTTCCATCAACTTGGGTTTGCATTTTAGTTTTCCAGTATCTGCAGCTTTTTGGATTTTAATCACTGATCATTATTGGCAGCTAATTTTAAATCACTTTCATAAGGACTAGGTGTTACATTTCTAAGGTGGTGCAAGTCCCAGCTGCATTGTAATTTGACAGTAATTAATGGGGAATTTTTTAATACATTACTTAAACATAAGGATATAGCTTCACATTTTACTCTTCTACCTCTTAAATATGGGCCACAAGTGATGGGTGAATTCAGACTCCATAAAGCAGATCAACAGAACACGTTACATTTGCACAATTTTCAGACTCCTTAAAGTCAGTTTCTTGAAATTGCTGTAATTTATTTGATTATGTTGTTCAATTCAAATATTGTATAATTAAGATTACGGTTGAAAAATAACTCATTGGTTTAAAATGAAGTGTTAATGTGCATTATTTACTAAGTGTTAATCTATTTACGAGGAAATTTTAATTTTTGAAAAGATATGAACTGTTTCCCGAGGATGGTTTCATTTTAGTTTTGGTGGCAATAGTTTTGTTAACAACTTTTTAATTTTCCTTACTTTTGGTACAATACCAGTCATTTCATGTGTAACAAATTATCTAGCAACAAAAGCGATCATACGGGAAGGTTAAAGATATTGTTTCAAAGAAATGGGATACAATTGGATCTGAAAGAAACAGATGTGCACATGAAACAAAACATAATAATCCAAAATATATTGACATTATTATTCAAATATTGATTCATGGCGTTCAGTAGAGAATTTAATTGATGAATATATTAATAACTTGTTAACCGATCCTGTGCCAGATACATGAGATAATATTTAAATCTAGCAAGGAAACTAATTCATGATTGTTAATTATAAATTAATTGCAATGTCATTACGAATCAGAGAGCAATTTTATATTTTTATTGAGATGTTCAAAATATTCAGTGAACTTTTATGTTATACTTCTCATCATTACATAATTTTTGTTTACTGCCATTAAAATCTCATTATTAGAGTATATATCATCACCTTTTGTTTACCTCCTGCCTATGCAGAAACAAAAAATATATATTGCTTAAATTGCTTTTTAAATTGACGCCATAATGAAAAGCAAAGGAACCAATCTTTCTGACCTTTGGTCAGAGAACGCTCATTCTCCAGGCAAAGGGATTCATGTGATTTCCCTGGAATTTGAAATAGACTAGATCTGGAAGCAAGATGGCACCCAAGCCAGGAGACTGGTCCCAGAAGCAGATCTGCAATCATTCATTACAATCACTCCACTCTTTTAACCTCTACTCCAACAACGGCCTTGCTCTAACTATGCTCTTCTTGATCTCCTCAGTGATCTGCCAATTCTCTGACAACTGAGACCAGAAGACCTACTGGAATGACTAAACCTCTGGGTCCAACTGTGCACAGGCAGGTTTCTTCCAACCCGACCTGCGGCCTACCGTCCTCCAGACGACTCGACCGATGTCCCGATGGAGATGCCTGCCCCACGAGTCAACTTCCGGGCCTGACCGGGTACAGGCCCCATCCCGCAGTCAGTGGACAATTCCACTGCCCAACCTGAACACCCCAAGGACAACGGACCCGGACCTCCCGATGGTGGATCCCAACCAAGCCAAAGCCACAACCTCCGGGACCGTCCAGCACCGACAATGATCAACCAACCGACCAATGAGTGCCAGCCAGGCCAGAGCCCTGAGGCTCAACGGTATAGATGGACTACACGGCGTCTTTGGGCAAGGTTAGAGGCAGTGGGTCTGTTTTCTAATCAATATCTCATGGTGCTCAAGCGTGGCAGTTCTAGCGAGCTCATGCTCCCTGGACCTGGATGCCGAGGGAATTCACTTCAGCGATCCTGACAGCAATCAACATCCCTCCTCATGTGGGCATCAAGCTTGCTCTGAATTAACTGTCCTCCGTTATCCTCCGTGAGACAAAACACCCCGAAGGACTGGTCACTGTAGCTGGATACTTCAATCAGGCCAATCTCAGAGACCTACTACCAAAGTACTAACAGCACCATGGGAGGTTAACGGTATCCTTGATAAGGATTGTAAAATAGTTATTAGAGATTTAGTCATAAGATAACGTTATTTTTGGATTATGGTGGTGGGTGTGCTGGCACTGCTTGTATTGTAAATATTATTGTTGTAAATAATTGATTACATTTATTTTTTGGGGAAAAAGTACTATCAGCATGTCCCAGAACACCTCAACCACTGCCACACATCAATAAAAGGGCCTACTGCTCTGATCCATGACCACATTTTGGGAAATCCGATCACCCAACTGTGCTTCTACTCCCTGCTTACAAAATCTGAAGGAGGAGGATCCTGTACAGAAAATCGTTCAATGCTGGTCGGCGGACATGGATAACATCCTATGCGACTGTTTTGAGTCATTGGACTGGTCCATATTCAGGGGCGCTGCAGCCAAACTGAATGTGTACGTCACTGCTGTGACTGACTTCATCAGCAGGTGTGTAGCGGAGCGCATGCCAAAGACAATCGGTGTTCCCTGAATGAACCATGGATGAACCGTGAAGTACATTACCAGGTGAAATCCACGTCTTCTGCATACGTCAAACGATGCAGAGTGGAACAAGAAAGCTCACTGTGATCATCATAAAGCCCATCTACCCCATCTACACTATTGCCACCTGCCTGTGTTTGGCCCATATCCTTCCAAAACTATCCTATCCATGTACCTGTCCAAATGTTTCTTAAACCTTGTGATGGCACATGCCTTAAAGACCTCCACTGGCAGTTCGTTCCATATACCTACCACCCTTTGTGTAAAAGGTCGCCCCTCAGGTTCCTATTAAATCTTTTCCCCCTCACCTTAAACCTATGTCCTATAGTTCTTGATAGAACATATATACTGTGTGTGTGTGTGTGTGTGTGTGTGTGTGTGTGTGTGTGTGTGTGTGTGTGTGTGTGTGTGTGTGTGTGTGTGACGATAGCTTTAATTTATGTTAGATTTCACTCAAGGACATGTGTCCTGCTGACATATGTTATTGAAATTCAGGAAAACATAGGACACTTTAATTAAATAGAGGACAGAGTTGAAAGCAAGACCTAAAAAGCTGTAAATAGTTTCAAGGGAGGTGGGAATGGGTATAACTTATCAGGAAAACAAAATAAATACTATTAATGTTGAAACAAAGAACTGCAGATGCTGCTTAATACACAAAAAGACACAAAGTCCTGCAGGAACTCAGCAGGTCAAGCAGGATCTCTGAAGAACATGGACAGGTGACGTTTTGGGTCCTCCCCCTTCTTCAGACTTTCAGAGAGGGTAGAAGGCCGGGATGGGGGAGTCCAAGAGGAGGGGGAATGTTGTAGACAGGAGAAGGAGTCATCACTGGGATGCGAGGACTCCTTCCCAAAGAAAAAGGCCCAGAGGCTGAAGCAACGAAAGAAGAGCGCTCTATCATGGCCGTCCCAGAACTCATTAAGGTGGGGGTGGAGGGGTATTAAATTAAGGCCTCTATTGAGAGCAGACGATTCTGTATTAGACAGAGAGAGATCAGAGGGGAGGCTGAAAACACAACAGGGCTGAGTGCTGGGGTCGTAGAGGGGTGGAAGAAGGCCGAGGGGAGATACTATGGGAGGATCATGATGGCTGAGAGGGGACGGGTGTGACTGGGGTAGAGTTCATGGTGGGGGTTAGGAGAAGAAGAGTGTGAAGTGCAGCAAGATCAAGTGATTACATTACTGAGGTTCCCTGTTGGACTTGGAGGGCAGTGGGAAGTGCCAGGAGAATCAGACTACATTGTATTAGGGCTGGCAGCAAGTACGTCCTCAGCCTGGAACTGGTCCTTGAATCCAGGTGAGTCGACAGCTCCAGGCTGCTGGTGGCCAGGAGAGAGGCGAGGATCGGCAAAGTCAATGGTTCGACCTGCGGGTGGCCGGATTGCAGGTACGGGTCGAATGTGGCAGCGCAGCCTGGAGGCAGCGGGGAAGCTCTGTGGGCCAGAAGTAGTGTCGGCGACAGTGTCAGTAGGTCCGGCCTAGAAGTTGCCGGGGAGGTGGGTGCAGGTTGGGGCCTCAAGGCGGCCGGCACAATCCGGCAGTGAAGCCTCCTGCCTGCGGGCGGTCGGGTCAGCGACTGAGTCAAGGAGAGATAGTCGATGGACCTGTCTGAGGTCAGGCAATTATGTGATTCTTCCAGGTAAGTGAGGAAATATATATTGAAGACGTGGATCCGGCAGAGAATGAAGTAAAGTTGAGATCGATTACAGGTCAGGTAGAGTGAAGCTGGAGAGAGTGATGGCCTGTTGGTGCATGGCAGCCAGTGTGGAATGCAGGGTGTGGAAGGAGAACTGTTGTAAGAAGCAGTGGATATCACTCACGGCTGGTGGGCTGGTAGTTGACTCAAAGCTAATCCTTGAAATTCTATTTCAAGCAGGATACAAGGCCACCAAATTCAAGTGCAGTTTCTTACCACTTCGAGCAGGGTGCTAGGCCACCAAATTCAAGTGCAGTTTCATACCATTTGAAGTAGGGTGCAAAGCCACTAAAGACAGCGAGTCGTGACCTCTCCCTCCACCATCTTACAGAGACTGAGCCACACCCACATTTCCGGGTTTTATAACCCCACCCCCCCTACCGGAAAAGGTGTGGCTTTCATGGAGTGATTGACAGAAGAGAGATTCTCAACATTTAAAAAAAAACTAATAACACTTTTATTTTTCATTGATGGGAAGAATTCTCTGCACCTGCTCAGCGGAGGGGGACTGAGTAAGATGGCCAAAAATCACAGCCGTAAGTGGAGTGCCTTTTAACTTCAAGCCAAAGCACCCAAGCCACCATTTGCAGTAAGTAGTGCCTTTCAACTTCAAGCCAATGCACCCACGCCACCATTTGCAGTAAGTAGTGGCTTTCAACTTCAAGTCAAAGCAACCAAGCCACCATTTGCAGTAAGTAGTGCCTTTCAACTTCATGCTACCATTAGCAGTAAATAGTGCCTTTCAACTTCAAGCCAATGCACCCAAGCCACCATTTGCAGTAAGTAATGCATTTTAACTTCAGGCCATTGCACCCAAGCCACCATCTGCAGTAAGTAGTGCCTTTCAACTTCAAGCCACACCCAAGCCACCATTTGCAGTAAGAGGTGCCTTTCAACTTCATGCCAAAGCACCCAAGCCACCATCTGCAGGAAGTAGTGGCTTTCAACTTCAAACCACACCCAAGCCACCATTAGCAGTAAGAGGTGCCTTTCAACTTCAAGCCAAAGCACCCAAGCCACCATCTGCAGGAAGTAGTGCCTTTCAACTTCAAGCCAAAGCAACCAAGCCACCATTTGCAGTAATAGTGCCTTTCAACTTCATGCCACCATTTGCAGTAAGTGGTCTTTCAACTTCAAGCCACACCCAAGCCATCATTTGCAGTAAGTAGTGTCTTTCAACTTCAAGCCACACCCAAGCCATCATTTGCAGTAAGTGGTGTCTTTCAACATCAAGCCACACCCAAGCCATCATTTGCAGTAAGTAGTGCCTTTCAACTTCAAAGCTCCCAAGCCACCATTTGCAGTGGTGTCTTTCAACTTCAAGCCACACCCAAGCCATCATTTGCAGTAAGTGGTGTCTTTCAACTTCAAGCCACACCCAAGCCACCATTTGCAGTAAGTAGTGCCTTTCAACTTCAAGCCAAAGCAACCAAGCCACCATTTGCAGTAAGTAGTGCCTTTCAACTTCAAACCAAAGCTCCCAAGCCACCATTTGCAGTAAGTAGTGCTTTCAACTTCAAGCCAAAGCACCCAAGCCATCATTTGCAGTAAGTAGTGCCTTTCAACTTCATGCCACCATTTGCAGTAAGTAGTCTTTCACCTTCAAGCCACAATTTGCAGTAAGTAGTGCCTTTCAACTTCAAGCCAATGCACCCACGCCCCCATTTGCAGTAAGTAATGCATTTTAACTTCAAGCCATTGCACCCAAGCCACCATCTGCAGTAAGTAGTGCCTTTCAACTTCAAGCCACACCCAAGCTTTAGAACCATTAAACATTTTTTTGCAAGCTTAGAACCAATAGACATTTTTTTGCAAGCTTTAGAACCAATAGACATTTTTTTGCCAGCTTTAGAACCAATAGACATTTTATTGCCAGCTTTAGAACCAATAGACATATTTTTGCCAGCTTTCGAACCAATAGACATATTTTTGCCAGCTTTAGAACCAATAGACATATTTTTGCCAGCTTTAGAACCAATAGACATATGTTTGCCAGTTTTAGAACCAATAGAATTTTTTTTGCAAGCTTTAGAACAAAGACATTTTTTTGCAAGCTTTAGAACCAATAGACATTTTTTTGCAAGCTTTAGAACCAAAAGACATATTCTGCAAGCATTGTAGAACCAAAAGAGACACTTTTTGCAAACATTTTAGAACCAATAGACACTTTTTGCAAACATTTTAGAACCAATAGACACATTCTGCAAGCATTTTAGAACCACTAAGGACACTTACATTTGAGTAGACATGTGTTCAGTGTTATTCACAGCTCAAAGAAACGTGACCCTCTGCCTTCCTCCATCTTGAAGAGACTGTGTGGCACACCACTTCCTGGTTTTATAGTCCCTCCCCCCTGCCGCCAGCGGGGGCAGCAGAGAGAATGGGGAATTTTGTAAAAACATTAATATCTCTGTCATTTTTAATCGACGGGAAAAATCCTCGGCACACATGCGGCGGAGGGGGGCTCTGAGCAAGGTGGCCAAAAATGACGGCCGTAGGTGGCGGCGTTCTCTCGGAAATCACAGCACAGATGGCCAAAACCAGTCAAGAACAGACTTTTAGTAATATAGATAGATAGATGGAGTTGTTCCTTAAGAACCAAATAAAAACAAATTGCTGGTGTGTCAAAGCAAACAAATTACCTCTTTAGGAATCATTTTAAATTTTGAAATGAGAGGGAGAGCTATCCCACTGCCAGCCCTGATTATCACCATGAGGCTTGGACTGATTTGAGGCAAGGTCGACACTTGTAATTTTCAGGATGCAGTATAGGTGCTCTGAGGCATCTTGCTAGTTATGGAGGATGAGAGATTAGCTTATGTGACAACCGGAGCTGTGAAGAATTACTTCAAAATATATTTGAACATGTTTTGATTGGTCCTCAACAACCCCTTTTTGGATCTTTGCTGCTCCACCATGGTACAAAAGGCCGAGTTATTAGTCACCATGGTCTGCACATTTGAACCTCAAAATTGTAAAAGTGATTTTATGCACCTCAGAAGAAAAACATTTGCATACTATGTGTCCTTTATACCTGCAGTCATTGTTCTTAATTAAATAAAACACTCTTGACTTGAAATGGTGACATCTGGAAAGCTAGCATAAACTAACTGTTAGATGACCCAACACCAATTTCAGCCTGCTCTTTTCCTGTCACATAATGTGCAAGCATTTTAAATTGGCTGCAATATTCTGCCAAGTACTCTCTTAACTACTTGTCACATTTATCAAGAGAGGTTAGGAATCATGCTGGCACAAAGGCATTCAGAAACAACATGTTGCAAAAGCAGTTAGATATTTATACAACAGCTTGGCAAGAGGTTGAAAAGGGCATCTGACATTTGAAAGACAACAAGGCTTTTAGAGGAGATTAAATCCATGATGATGTAATAAATATGGCAGAGAAGTATTCCTGACACAAATCCATGACCTCATCATTATCTGGAAAGGAGAACTCAGCGGATCTCAGATACAACATAATAATGACTATTTTCAAGAAAGGATAACAGTACAATTCAGGAAAATATAAAGCAGTCACCATCCTGTCTGCCACAGCAGAGGTAATTGCCAGGATATCCCTCAACTGCCTCCTCGAAACAACCCTACTCTCAATCTTCCTCAACTCATCGCCAACACCTTCCCCACTGTTCAACTTGACTAAAAGATTAAAAGTGAAACTGCACAAACACATTTGTCTCCAGTTTTAAATCAAGATTGCCCAACCTCCAATTCTTTGTTAAATCCTTCACTGGAGTTTGCCAGAGACTGGGCCTGGCATTAAACATCTGAAAGCCAAATGTCCCATATCAGCCTTCTCCTGCTGCATAACACTGCTCTTCAACAATCAAGGTCTAAGATAAGATCCTGACAATGTACATATTTTCCCATGTCTTAGGAACCACACCACAGTAAAAGAAGAAATAAATGCCAGAATTCACTATTGCAAGTGTCTGCAAAAAACTCAAACCTAGCATCAAGCTCCTGAAATACAGTGATCCATATCCTTCTGGGTGCCTAGCAGATATGGGCAGACGAGTGCTGCCATCTCAAATCACCAGAGTGGAACCAATAACCCTATGTTTAGTTTACTTTGGTCAAGTGTATCGAAGTACAGCAAAATGCTTTTTTTGTTGCATGCTATCCAGTCAGCGAAAAGACTATAGATTATTACAATCAAGCACCCACAGTGTACAGATACAGGATAAAGCAAAAGTTAAACATTAATATTCTGTCCAATATTCTGTCAAACATCCATTCTCCCTCAAAATCTACAGGTACAGCACATTTTGTAAAATACATGATACAAGGGAACCATGACTGATGTAGCCTCACTTGCCCCTCACTCATTTTGGATGCCAAAATACAGGACAAACACTCTGGCTAATGACAAATTTTAAGTTCCATTGAAGTGACTGGATTGACAGCAAGCCCCTCAGGCTTCCAATTATTTCAGTAGTAACCATCTTCAAATATCTCCATTTGTTACTCCATTAAGCTTACTGTTCCAGGAATTTAAATGTTCCACCTCACAAATCATCTATAATTACAAATCTTTTTAACATGTTACCTCTGCAACAAAATATTAAAAAATAAAATATGCAGTCAGAGAAATATTTACTAACTAGAAATTCTAGCCCAGTCAGTGAAGCAGCAGAATTAACATCCCCATTTTGGAGATGCAGTATTTTCCAGTTCTGATATAGTCTTTGATCTGAAACATTAACTTTCCCTTTCCGCAGATGCCGTCTGAGTATTTCCAGCATTTGAAAAAAAATCCCTCGTTGACAATGCTGCCAGATAGAGGTGATTAAAATAGTTGCTTATTTATTGAGATATTTAAGGTGAGAGGGGTAAAGTTTAAAGGAGATGTGCAGGCGAGCTTTGTACGCGGAGACTGGTGAGTGGCTGGGATGTACTGTCGTATATGGTAGTGGATGCAGGTACAACAGTGGCGTTCAAGAGACTCGTGATAGATACAGGGATAAGCAGGGAATGGAGGAATATGGATTAGGAGCAGGCAGATAAGAGTTGGTCTTGGCATCATGTTCAGTGCAGACATTGTCGGCCTGAGGGCCTGTTGTTGTGCTGCAGTGTTCTATGTTCTATATTAAACTCCTCTCTGTTATCTGATTGAGGTTTGGAAATGAATGACAATTTGGAGATAAGTAGATGCATTATTTGTGAAGGTGCAGATATATGGTATTAAACAACGTGGGATCAAGTGTAACACCATGCATATACTGTATGTGCAGTCTAGCCAAATTTTACAGTTTTCTGGGACTCGAATAGAACCAGTGGCTGGATAATGAAGGTTGTGACAAAGCTTGAAGACAATGGCATTAGTCTTTCCAATATTTTAAAGGAGGAAATTTCTGTTCAGCGGCTACAAGATGTGGCATAAGCATTTTAGAGAAAGTGGAGAGTCAAGGAAAGTGCCAGTGACATAGTGCTGCATGTCAATGGTGCACATAAGGAAACCAATACTAAGTTCAGTAGGTTTGTTAGAATTGTTAGGAGAGATGAAGCAGAGACAATGAGATAGACGAGAATACAATAACATTTTTATAAAAGGCATATTTTTTTTAGCACAAACTGATATAAATGATAGATATTGAAAGATTCTGGTTTTATTTCCAAATCTCTTGGACCACATAAGTTAACATGAATTACAAACCAAACCTGAACAAGCATACTTATATTGATGGCAATTGTCTTAATTGAAGAAGAAAATGGTTCTACACGGGAATCAGTAGTTTGGATGATGCTAAAAACAACCTTCTAGTTACAGGAAACCTCAGGGATAGTCAGCCTTCAGTACATGATTACAGCTGTTAGGTTTACTATCATTTTACTTTTGTGATGGTATGGATTAGGAATGAGTCTTACATATCCACAGATCCTTAAATAACTATATTTACATACAGTAATTTATGATTTTTGTCACATCTTTGCTAAGTAAAACTGCACTCCTAACACCCAAGCCTTAAGCATCCTTTATTTTTTATACATTTTTTATATGGCATATTATATATATATATATATGCCACAATACAGCTTCTTACCAAACAATTTCAGCAAACCTACTGAACGACTTTGAAGACGACAAGCATAGATGAAGTGACCGTTCTACCGAACACTTGCGCTTGGTCTATCAACGTCTGCTGGATCTTCCAGTTGTTAACCCTTTTAATTCTCCTTCCCATTCTTCTGCTGACCTTTTTTGCCCAGGGCCCAACTGTTCACTGTAAAGGTCCTGCCCTCGTTTGCCTTCCCAAAATACAACACCTTACACTTATCTTCATTAAACTCCATTCGCCATTCCTCAGCTCACTAACCCAGCTCTTAGAGTCATAGGTCAGTCTACTACCGCAGCTCATAGAGTCAGAGAATTATACAGCACAAAACTGGCATTTTGCCTATGCCGACCAAGGTGCCCCATCTACACATGTCGGTTGTTGTAATTTCTGTCTCCTCCAACAGCTCATCCCATATAGCCACCAAATTGTTGCCTCTCGGATTCTCATTAAATAATTCCCCTCTCGCTGTAAACCTATATCCTCTGGTTCTTGATTCTCCTACTTTGCGAGAAAGCTAGACAAATATAAGGGATGTCACATGGTGAGATGATACACTTCTATTTTGTTCCTTCTTAGGAACTCCTTTTATGTGGTAGATTGAAATCAACAGAATTAAACTGGCAGAAGTGATGGCTTGTGCAGGAATGCAGAATGGCACTAATTGGATTCAATTGTTGTGAAGTGCATGAAACATGGTGCTCTACTGCTGATACTTCAACAGTTTCATCCAATTGTGAATGGAAAAATGGTAAACTGGTGCAATGCATTAAAATTAACCTCAACTGAAAACCCATAGAGAATTTCTCATTGTTGAAGGATTGTGTACTTAATTGAAATGTTAGCCCCTCAGTCCATCTCCCTAAACACTGGATGCCACTCTGTTTAACATGTTGTTAGTTGCAATGGTTATCACGCACAATCGAAGTGGGGCAGTATTCCAAAGGGTTCTAGATCTCAGACAATGGTTAGATCTGCAGAGTGCAATTGATCAATGGAAAGTGTATTTATTTGTATGGGTCACTAGACTAAGTGGGACCCATTGGGTCCCTGTCACTCAGGAGGCTTGGTTCCCCCAACGCAATATTCCACCACTCACCCATAGCCCCCAACTGCACAGGCACAGTTAATTTCCCCTCATCCGTGGCACTCTCTCCCCCTCTTCACCCACCCTCTTCTTTCTCCTCTCCACCTCCCCTCCCACACATCTCTCCCTCTCCTTTTCCCTACCCTCAGTCACTCCCTCCCTCCCTCCATAACTCCTCTCCCCTCCAGACGCCCTTCCTATCCCTCTATCCCCCACTTCTCACCTCCCCCGATCCCCCCCATTACTCCTCCTCACCTCCCCCATGCCCTCCTCTCCCTCTATTCCCCACTCCCTAACTAGCCCACTCCCCCCCACCTCTGACCCCCTCCTCTCCCTCTATTCCCCCTCCTCCCCACTCCACCTCCTCCCTCTTCTTTTCCGTCTCCTCCTACCCTCCCCAATCCCTCCCTCACCTCTCCTTTTCCCTACCCTCAGTAACTCCCTCCCTCCATAACTCCTCTCCCTTCCCTACTCCCCTCCTCTTCCTCTATCCCCTCTCCTCCCCCACACTCCCTCCTCACCTGGCCAGGATCTCGAGGTTACCACTCCTTGCGTGCCCCAGAGGAGCATCAGCCTTCAGCGTCCTTAGAGCTCGGCCTCGGATCCTCGGCTCGGCTTAGGAGCATCAGCATCTACGGCCGCGCCAGAGTGTGGGCACGGGGGAGGGGGGCAGGTGCCAGCAAGTGGGACCAGAGGAGAAGGGGCTGGAACTGCGGGGCGTTGCAATGGCGGTGTGTTTGGGACTCACAGCAGGCGCTGGGCACTCTCCTTCGGGACTCTCCGCTTTCCGTTTGGCGACATCTCCGACTCCGGGCCAGGTCGCTTATGGTCCCTCCAAAAATTGTGTCCGGTTGGAGACCTTCACTGGCCACCCGCAGTGTCCCTCAGCTCCAGTAAAGACACGATGGCACAGGAAGGGGCGGACCGTCCCGGGAGTGACAGGACAAGAGACCAATCCATACGGCGCTGACTGGCAGGAGAGGAGATCGATCTGCGCACGTTCAGATTTTACCATTTTTAAACCTCGCTAACTTTTACAATATACTACCAATCGGAACAAAACTTGTTGCACTCGCAGCACAGGACAACGGTGAGTGAGCTGGCGAAAAATCGTAGCACTATCGAGTACCGTTTTTGCGCAAATAGAAAAAACGCGCAAATCGGAAGAGCACAAGATCAGAGTTTTAGTTATGTATAGATAACTGTTTATATAAAGTGCGATTCATCAAGGAATACAGAAAAAAATAGTAACCCATTCATGTTGTAGGGGCAGGCAATCATCTAATCATTATAGTTTGACCTGCATTGTAGGTTGCAAGGGGATTTAATGGATCATCTGGTCTCGTCCAGATAATTACTGTGTTTGTATTGAGAATTATAATGTGGATAGGACTACTTGGTTTGCATAAGGGAATTTTATTCTGCTGGCTACTTATGAAAATAGTTGATTTAAGTGTCTTATATTTCATTATGACAATGCCTGCCTTCTCTGTTTAGCTGGTAGATGAGACTTTGAATGCTTAGTAAAGATAATTCCGAGCAATCACTTTAAATTTGCTCTTTCTGAAGATCTTGCAGGTTATTTTTAACTCTCCTTCCCATTTACACATTGACTCATCTGTACTCAGCCTTCCACATTGCTACAGAGAAACCAACTATAAATTGGAAGAACAATAACTTACGTTCCATTTGGGTACTTCCAAGGCAATGCTATGAATATTACATTTTCCAATTTCAGGTAACCCATAATCCTGGACTTCTCTTCCCACACACTCACCTGTCCACCTAGTTTTCTACCCCGTTTGTTCACCTTCTGCTCGTCTTTTCCAAACATTTTTTTCTCTCACAACTTCTTTGGCTTTCTTGCTGTATTCCTTTTATTCTCAAAATACCTGTAGAATCTTAGCATTTTGATTTACCTTTGCTGCCAATTCTATTTCATGTGACTTCTCTTTTTGCCTTCCAGATTACCTTACATATGTGGAGGGATTTGCTTGATCCCGATTACCTATATCTGAAGTTTGCCTACAATACGATACGATAGAACTTTAATTATCCCAAGAGGAAAATTGATCTGCCAACAGTCACAAAACACAAGATACATGAAACAATTGCATCCTTCTTGATGCTGAATGTGCAGTTGTGATGAGTTTATCTGCATTTGCTATCGATTGCACATTAAAACCTACAGTTAAATATAAAAATCTAGAGTCACTGTTTGTATTACCTAAAACAGGGAATTATAGACCAGTTATCCTGACATCGGTGGTGGGGAAGATGCTGGAGTCAATTATAAAAGGTGAAATAGCGGCACATTTGGATAGCAGTAGCAGGATCGGTCCGAGTCAGCATGGATTTACGAAGGGGAAATCATGCTTGACTACTCTTCTGGAATTTTTTGAGGATGTAACTAGGAAAATGGACAAGGGAGAGCCAGTAAATGTAGTGTACCTGGACTTTCAGAAAGCATTTGATAAAGTTCCACATAGGAGATTAGTGGTCAAAATTAGAGCACATGGTATTGGGGGTAGGGTGCTGACATGGATAGAAAATTGGTTGGCAGACACTAAACAAAGAGTAGGAATCAAAGGGTCCCTTTCAGAATGCCAGGCAGCGACTAGTGGGGTACCGCAAGGCTCGGTGCTGGAACCGCAGCTATTTATAATATACATTCATAATTTAGATGAAGGGATTAAAAGTAACATTAACAAATTTGCAGATGACACAAAGCTGAATGGCAGTGTGAACTGTGAAGAGGATGCTATGAGGATGCAGAGTGACTTGGACAGGTTGGGTGAGTGGGCAGATGCATGGCAGATGCAGTTTAATGTGGATAAATGTGAGGTTATCCACTTTGGTGACAAAAACAGGAAGGCAGATTATTATCTAAATGGAGTCAAGTTGGGAAAGGGGGAAGTACAATATGATCTGGGGGTTCTTGTTCTTCAGTCAATGAAAGTAAGCATGCAGCAAGCAGTGAAGAAAGCAAATGGCATGTTGGCCTTCATAACAAGAGGAGTTGAGAGATAGGAGCAAAGAGGCCCTTCTGCAATTGCACATGGCCCAAGTGAGACCACACCTGGAGTATTTAGTCTCCCAATTTGAGGAAGGACATTCTTGTTATTGAGGGAGTGCAGCGTAGGTTCACCAGCTTAATTCCCGGGATGGCGGGACTGTCATATGTTGATAGAATGGAGAGGTTGGGCTTGTATACTCTGGAATTTAGAAGGATGAGAGGGTATCTTATTGAAACATATAAGATTATTAAGGGTTTGGACATGCTAGAGGCAGGAAACATGTTTCCAATGTTGGGGGAGTCCAGAACATCATTTAAGAATAAGAGGTAAGCCATTTAGAACAGAGATGAGGAAAAAGTTTTTCACACAAGAGTTGTGAGTCTGTGGAATTCTCTGCCTCAGAGGGTGGTGGAGGCTGGTTCCCTGGATGCTTTCAAGAGAAAGCTAGACAGAGTCAAGGGATATGGGGAGAAGGCAGGAATGGGGTACTGATTGTGGATGATCAGTCATGATCACATTGACTGGCGGTGCTGGCTCAAGGGGCCGAATGGCCTACTCCTGCATCTATTGTCTATTGTTTATTGTCTACACTCATTGCATTATTTTGCAGATATATCGAGCCTACTTTGGAGAATTAAGGAAATGCAATTGCACATTCTGTAAATGGGCTGGATGGTTTGGAGTTTGTAAAATGTGTGCTGGATAGTTTTTTGCAGCAATACATAGAGGTAATACATAGAGGTACCTACTAGAGAAGGGGCAGTGCTGGACCTCCTGTTAGGAAATGAGACAGGTCAGGTGGCGGAGGTATGCGTTGGGGAGCACTTCGGGTCCAGTGATCACAACACCATTAGTTTCAATATAATTATGGAGAGGGTCAGAACTGGACCAAGGGTTGAGATTTTTGATTGGAGAAAGGCTAACTGAGAAGATGCGAAAGGATTTAAAAGGAGTGAATTGGGAAATTTTGTTTTATGGGAAGGATGTAGAAGAGAAATGGAGGACATTTAAAGGGGAAATGTTAAGAGTACAGAATCTTTATGTCCCTGTTTGGTTGAAAGGAAATAGTAAAAATTGGAAAGAGCCATGGTTTTCAAGGGAAATTGGACACGGTTCGGAAAAGGAGGGAGATCCACAATAATTATAGGCAGCATGGAGTGAATGAGATGCTTGAGGAGTATAAAGAATGTAAAAAGAATCTTAAGAAAGAAATTAGAAAAGCTAAAAGAAGATATGAGGTTGCTTTGGCAAGTAAGGTGAAAGTAAATCCAAAGGGTTTCTACAGCTAAAGTAATAGCAAAAGGATAACGAGGGATAAAATTGGTCCATTAGAAAGACAGAGTGGACAGCTATCTGCAGAGCCAAAAGAGATGGGGGAGATATTGAACAATTTCTTTTCTTCGGTATTCACCAAGGAGAAGGATATTGAATTATGTGAGGTAAGGGAAACAAGTAGAGTAGCTATGGATACTATGAGATTCAAAGAAAAAGAAGTACTGACACTTTTGAAAAATATAAAAGTGGATAAGTCTTCAGGTCCTGACAGGATATTCCCTAGGACATTGAGGGAAGTTAGTGTAGAAATAGCAGGGGCTATGACAGAAATATTTCAAATGTCATTAGAAACGGGAATAGTGCCCGAGGATTGACGTACTGCGCATGTTGTTCCATTGTTTAAAAAGGGTTCTAAGAGTAAACCTAGCAATTATAGACCTGTTAGTTTGACTTCAGTGGTGGGCAAATTAATGGAAAAGATACTTAGAGATAATATATAAAAGCATCTTGATAAACAGGGTCTGATTAGGAACAGTCAACATGGATTTGTGCCTGGAAGGTCATGTTTGACTAAGCTTCTTGAATTTTTTGAAGAGGTTACTAGGGAAATTGATGCGGGTAAAGCAGTGGATGTTGTCTATATGGACTTTAGTAAGGCCTTTGACAAGGTTCCTCATGGAAGCTTGGTTAAGATGGTTCAATTGTTGGGTATAAATGCAGGAGTAGCAAGATGGATTCAACAGTGGCTGAATGGGAGACGCCAGAGAGTAATGGTGGATGGCTGTTTGTCAGGATGGAGGCAGGTGACTAGTGGGGTGCCTCAGGGATCTGTGTTGGGTCCACTGTTGTTTGTCATGTACATCAATGATCTGGATGAAGGTGTGGTAAATTGGATTAGTAAGTATGTAGATGATACTAAGATAGGTGGTGTTGTGGATAATGAAGTAGATTTCCAAAGTCTACAGAGAGATTTATGCCATCTGGAAGAATGGGCTGAAAGATGGCAGATGGAGTTTAATGCTGATAAGTGTGAGGTGCTACATCTTGGCAGGACAAATCAAAATAGGAAGTACATGGTAAATGGTAGCGAATTGAGGAATGCAGTTGAACAGAGGGATCTAGGAATAACTGTGCATAGTTCCCTGAAGGTGGAATCTCATGTAGATAGGGTGGTAAAGAAAGCTTTTGGTATGCTAGCCTTTATAAATCAGAGCATTGAGTATAGAAGTTGGGATGTAATGTTAAAATTGTACAAGGCATTGGTGAGACCAATTCTGGAGTATGGTGTACAATTTTGGTCGCCCAATTATAGGAAGGATGTCAACAAAATAGAGAGAGTACAGAGGAGATTTACTAGAATGTTGCCTGGGTTTCAGCAACTAAGTTACAGAGAAAGATTGAATAAGTTAGGTCTTTATTCTCTGGAGCGCAGAAGGTTAAGGGGGGACTTGAGAGGTCTTTAAAATGATGAGAGGGATAGACAGAGTTGACGTGGACAAGCTTTTCCCATTGAGAGTAGGGAAGATTCAAACAAGAGGACATGACTTCAGAATTAAGGGACAAAAGTTTAGGGGTAACATGAGGGGGAACTTCTTTACTCAGAGAGTGGTAGCTGTGTGAAATGAGCTTCCAGTGGAAGTGGTGGAGGCAGGTTCGATTTTATCATTTAAAAATAAATTGGATAGGTATATGGATGGGAAAGGAATGGAGGGTTATGGTCTGAGTGCATGTAGATGGGACTAGGGGAAAATAATTGTTCGGCACGGACTTGTAGGGCCGAGATGGCCTGTTTCCGTGCTGTAATTGTTATATGGTTATATGGTTATATGAAGCATGCCATGAAAATCTTATGCTTTGCTGCATGAGGTATAAATTTGTTTTAATTGCACACTAAGCCTTAATTACGGCTTAAATTACGGCTTAAATTGTGGCACAAAAAACTGATCTTACGCATGTGTTTTATAATTTAATCGTATATATTTTAAAATATAATGGATTTTGAAACAATTAAAATGTATTTATTTATTTTAATATGTCTGTTTATGGCATTTCAAATTAAATTTCAATCATGTTCCAAATTTATTCCGTAACTTTTTCATACACTTTTCTACATTGAAAATTATCCTTTTCAATTACTAATATGCCACCTGTGAGAACTCTTCAATGTGATTAGCGGCAACTGATCAATCACCTTGATTATATCGTTATTGCTGAACAAAATACAACATCTTAGAACTTCTCATTGATATCCACAACCAATGGAAAGTAGAAGACGATGACACAGAGTTTGCTTGATCATTGTGGGCAGCTTTCTTCAAAATCAGTAGTAAATATTATGACTTTGTCATTGATCCTAAATTTTAAGTATTTAAAATGGACATCAGCAATGATAGGTAATGAGACAACGTCTCTTAAGTTACAGAGAAGTACACAAACAGAATCTTAAAGCCTTCCTCAGGAAAGGGCTTTTTATGTCCAGGGTACTTAAACAAAGCAATAGTTTTTTAGTTTTAGTTTTAGAGATACAGTGCGGAAACAGGCCCTTCGGCCTACCGGGTTCATGCTGACCAGCGATCCCCACATATTAATCCTATCCTACACACACTAGGGACAATTTTTACATTTACCAAGCCAATTAACCTACATACCTGTATTCTTTGGAGTGTGGGAGGAAACCGAAGATCTCAGAGAAAACCCACGCAGGTCACGGGGAGAACGTACAAACTCCGTACAGACTGCACCTGTAGTCGGGATCGAACCCGGGTCTCCGGCGCTGCATGCACTGTAAGGCATTGGGTTAACCACCCAATAATGCTAATGGAGTGTGTGCTTGTCCGTGCATGTAAGATAGAAGAGCGAGAGAGAGATCGAGAGATTCAATCTGATATTGGAGAAACTGGTGATTGCAGATTTGGAATCTGGAGTGAAAATAAACTGTTGGCAGGTGATAGGTGAAATCAAATGGGTGTGGTAATGATGGTCAGATCAAGGGAGCTTTCTTTCTTTGTTCTGCCTTAGAAGATGGAGGTTGAGAACACAACACAAGGGGAATGTAAGAAGTGTGTCTGTGTGCCTCTCTGTGTGTGCCTCTCTGTGTGTGCCTCTCTGTGTGTGCCTCTCTGTGTGTGCCTCTCTGTGTCTGCCTCTCTGTGTCTGCCTCTCTGTGTCTGCCTCTCTGTGTCTGCCTCTCTGTGTCTGCCTCTCTGTGTCTGCCTCTCTGTGTCTGCCTCTCTGTGTCTGCTCGCGTGTGTGCACGCGCGTGCTCTCCGTCAGCAATGGATGAGAGGAAGTCATGTTTCTGGGAAAAGAAGCCCATTTCAAAAATGTGACCTGAAAGCTTCTTCTTGAGAACAAATGCATGAGAACAGAAAAAGTGAGACAAAGAGATAGCATCTTGCATGAGACAAAGTGAGAGATGTAGTTGAGGTAGCCTTGGGAACAGTGGATTTATTGTCGACTAGACCAAGTGTAACCCGTTGGGCCCCGTTCCCCCAACGCCATAATCCACCACTTACACGTTCCCCCAATGCAACCAGTTTCCACCACTCACCCCGTCCCCCAACGTAACCTGTTCCCCCAACGCAATATTCCGCTACTCACCCATAGCCCCCACGGGAGGCTTGGTCCCCCAACGCAACTCTTTCCTCAACATAAGATTCCACCACTCACCCGTTGGGTCCCTGTTACCTGGGAGGCCTGGTCCCCCAACGCAACCCGTTCCCCAATGTAAGATTCCACCACTAACCCATTCCGCCAACACAACTCATTCCCCCAATGCAATTTTCCACCACTCACCCATAGCCCCGAAATGTGCAGGTCAGATCATTTTTAACGCAATATTGGACCACTCACCCATAGCCCCCACGGGAGGCCTGGTCCCTCAACGCAACTCATGCCGCAATGTAATATGCCACCACTCACCCATAGCCCCCAACTGTGCAGGTCAGCTCATTTTTTACACCCTCCCTCATTTTAAACTTTTAAAAAAATGCAATTGCACTAAGATTTAATGTGTTGTAGGTGCCACCGACAAGGCCATCTTTTGTTATCCAAATCTAATGATTAAGCTTTGCTGTGCTGGGTTAGGCTGCCAGATTCTTCCTCTTTGTTATCCAAATCTAATCATTAAACTTTAGCTGCGCTGGGTTAGGCTGGCAGATTATTTCCCTGAAAGACATTTGCTGTGAAGGACTCAGTGTACTGGGATAGCAACATTGTAGCCGGTAGGGCATTGTGACATCATAACTACCTAACTGCCAGTCTCTCTCTGTCTAACAATCCTTCCCACGTGGGGGGCAAAAATCTCTCTCTCTCTCCTTACTCCCCTTGAAGCTGCTGATCCCATTGTCTCTCTGTCACCTCTCCCTCCCTCTCCTTTTCACTACCCTCAGACACTCCCTCCCTCACCTCTCCCCTTTTGCACTCCCTCACTAAATACAATGTTTAAATAACATTTCTTCTCCTCCAATTCCCCACTCCGTCAACTCTCATAGCTTGTGTATTGGCAGCACAGATCACATTGTGATGTCATTTTCGGTTGTCGGAATGTTCACGGCAGCTTGTGTAAATGAGATCTAGTCCATATAGCCATGGGAGTCAGTGGGTTTGTAGTAGATGTCGGTCAGTAGTCTGTTACCTGCGATGGAGATAGTGAGGTCTAGATACCTGCGATGGAAATTTATCTGGACTACACTTCTTCCCACCCTGCTTCCTGTAAGGACTCTATCCCCTACTCCCAATTCCTCCATCTACGCCGCATCTGCACCCAGGATGAGGTGTTCCAAACCAGGGCATCGGAGATGTCCTAATTCATTAGGGAATGGGGGTTCCCCTCTTCGACTATAGATGAGGCTCTCACCAGGGTCTCCTCTATATCCCGTATCTCTGCTCTCTTACTCCCCATCCTCCCACTCATAACAAGGACAGAGTCTCCCTTATCCTCACCTTCCACCCAACCAGCCGTCACATACAACAGATAATCCTATGACATTTTCACCACCTCCAACGTGATCCCACCACATACCACATCTTCCCATCTCTTCCCCTTTTGTCTTTCTGCAGACATTGCTCCCTCGGTAACTCCCTGGTCAATTCATCCCTTCCCACCCAAACCACCCCCTCCCCTGGTACTTTACCTTGCAACCGCAGGAAATGCTACACTTGTCGCTTTACTTCCCTCCTCGACTCCATCCAAGGTCCCAAGCAGTCTTTCCAGGTGAGGTTCACCTGCACCTCCTCCAACCTCATCTATTGCATCCGCTGCTCTACATCGGTGAGACCAAGCGTAGGCTTGGCGATCGCTTCGCCCAACACCTCCGCTCAGTTCGCACTAACCAACCTGATCTCCCGGTGGCCTAGCACTTTAACTCCCCGTCCCATTCCGAATCCGACCTTTCTTCCCTGGGCCTCCTCCATGGCCAGAGCGAGTCCCACTGCAAATTCATATTTCGCTTGGGCAGTTTACATCCCAGCGGTATGAACATTGACCTCAAATTTCAGGTAGTCCTTGCTTTCTCCCTCCTTCCCCTCCCCTTCCCAGCTCTCCCACAGCCTATTCTCTCTGCCTCTTCCGTTCTTCTTCCCACCCCCCCCCCCCACTTCCACATCAGTCTGAAGAAGGGCCCCGACCCGAAACATCACCTATTCCTTCGCTCCCAAGATGCTGCCTCACCCGCTGAGCTTCTCCAGCATTTTTGTCTACCTTCGATTTTTCCAGCATCTGCAGTTCCTTCTTAAACAAAGGAGTCTTTGATGTAGTGGAGAAAGTTAGAGGGGTGCCAGAGTAGCTCTGAAACAAGAACAGTTCATAAAGCCGAGGAAAAGTTAGGCAGAGCTAGGGCTCAGGCAAATGCCAATGACTACATCTCTGATCTGTAGAATCTGGGAGAAATCGAAATAGATGTTGAGGGTAGGAATGAGTTCTGCCAAGTGGAGGAGAGAGTTAGTGGATGGGAACTGTTTGGGTCTTTGTTCTGGAAAGAGCAGAGGATCCTAAGACCTTGAAGGGGGATGCAAGTGTATATCTGCCTTCTTCTGGAACTCTGCACACCTCTATCCCCATCACCAAACAGCCTTTGGTCTATTGCATTGGGTGCTCGCGATATGGCCTCCTGTACATCGGCGAGACAAAATGCAGACTCAACAACCATTTTGTAGAACATCTGCACTCTGTCCATAACAGCCATCTCAATCATGTAATTTCAAACCCCCTTCCCATTCCCACATGAACCAGTCTGTCCTCAGCCTTCTCCACTGCTGCAGAGGTCAAATGCACATTAAAAGAACTACATCTTATACTCTGCTTAGGTAGCCTCTAACCCAATGATATGAATAGTGAATTTTCCAATTTCAGCTAACCTACACCCATTGTGTTTCTTTTTCACTCCCACCAGAGGCCAAATCATTGGGTGTTTTTAAAGTGGAGATTGACAGATACTTGATTGGTAAGGGTGTCCAGGGTTATGGGGAGAAAGCAGGATAATGCGGTTGAGCGGGAAAGATAGGTCAGCTACGAATGAATGGCGGAGTAGACCGAATGGTCTACTTCTGCACCTTTGTCTTATGAACTTATAATGAAGCGATCTACTGGAACAGTATCAGACAAAATGCCCCTTGGTTCTGTAAAGTGATTGGAAAGGGTGTGCTTTTTGTACAAGTGGTTTTCGCATTATATGATTTGGTAAATTTGTTCAAAATCATAAATTATTTTGATTGTGTAAAGAGGAACAAATTGGTTCCAGATCTTACGTGATTAGCTAAAGGTGATGTAAAGAAACAATTTTGAGGCAAGCAGAAGTTGCGATATAGAATCCAGTCCCTGAAAGTATGGTAGAAACACACCCAAAAGAAGCGTTTTAAAAAATTGATAAAACTGACAAAATTATAGACTTGTGGAGAAAAAGCAAAGGAGTGGAATACATTGCATGGATCTACTGAAAATACAGCATTGGTAAAACGGGCCAATGACCTTCTGAACTGCATCGTTCCATGCTTTTATTACTACAGACTGAGCTACTTGTGGATTCTAAAACAAAGTGATATGATCCTTTGGATCCATGATACCGTTCTCTCACCAAACCACTGTTGCAAGCATATAGCTACAATAACGCAACATTACATAGGCAATTTATGATGCAACAAGAACATTAGAATCTATATTGACAAGCAATACATGACAATAGGGGGCGCCGTCCTGTACGGGTATGGCTGCCCAGCCTGCAGTTGTCCATTTTTTCATCTCTTTTCTTAATTTTTAGTTAGTTGAGTTTTTGTTTTCGGAGTTCTAGCCTTTTTTATGTGGGGGGGGGGGGGGGGGAAGGGGGAAACTGCTTTTTCAAGTCCCTACGTGGTTGGAGAGGCTGCTTTCCTCCGGGCTGCACCTTCGACCCGTCCTCGCGGCCTACCAGAGGGTCTGGAGTGGTGTTTCCTGACGGGACAGGCCAGAACCATGGCTTCGGCGGCGGCGCAGCGCTGGAGTGCTATCGCAGAGTGGAGCAGGCGATGCCTTGCCAGGGTCGCCGCGCTGGAGCTGGGACCACCGACAAAAACATCACGGAGTTGCGGGACAGTGGAGCGGTCAGCCGCGGGTGGCGGCGCAGTCCTTAAACTCTCGCCGAGATCGCCAGTGGTGGAGCTCCGTCCAGCGCGGCCTGTCGGCTTGGAAGCCGCGGTCTCCGGTAAGGAAGCGGCCGTTCCAGGTTTCCCAAGCCGCTGAGAGGATTCTCCCAACGCCGGAGCACCATCACCTGGCGAGAACGGCCTGGAACACCGGGCCTCCGTAGTGGCGACTGCGGAGGTCTCAATAGGCCCAACTATGGGTGGACATGGGGATGGGGACTGGACTTTGTGCCTTCCCTCACAGTGGGAACCATTGTGGGGGGATGTTTTTATGTTTATTGTTAAATTTTTTATGTTGTGTCTTACCTTTATCTGTGTGCTGCATGGCAAGTCAAATTTCACTACACCAATTGGTGTATGTGATAATAAATGCCCTTTGTATCCTTTGTATATCAGGAAAAAGGGGCTTTCTAAACAGGTATTATAAAATACACACGTTCAGACAACAGACAAGAAAATATTTAACTTGAGAAACAACGAGGATTTAAATGCTATACCGGGAGTGATTTCCAGCAGAATATATCACAATGTCGATAGTTTCTGCTTCAAAGTTACTTGCCTTTAATTGGCCTCAGAGTATCTTTCTTTACATCTTGCGCACTTAAACTTACAATTGAATTATAGTAGATCAAATCATGACTGTCAAATCATGTTTTCCAGATTAGATGATAATATTACAACGATTAACAAAAAAGGACAAACGGGTAGAGGAATGAATGCTAGTCTTCTGGGACTATACCATCAACCGGGTCATCTTTCACTTGTCAGTCATGTCATAAAGGATGCCTCTCATTAATTGTATTGAAGAGCCAGCTAAATCGTCACAATAGACGAGGATAAACTTAAAATGTTATTCTTCTACTTTTACTATTTTCTACTGAACATTCTGCTCATTTTTGATTGCAAAATGAAAGTGTTTGACTACATCTTTTTCATTAAATTGCTCTGTTGCATTAAATTAGCCATCTACTCATTTTAAGCAGTCCACGAGAGTTCCTCATATTTTTAAAATGTTATATCTATTGCTTTATAACTATATACAAAAAGTGGAGACTAAATGGTAGATTCATCCCAGTTATCTCTCTGACATTTTCCAAATATAATTAGATAACCAAGAGAAGTTAAAAATTAACAAAATTATTAAGAATGACAAAATGTGATTTTTTTTTTGTATTTCTGCTGTCTTATCAGGCCTTGTGCAGGCAGATGAGATCGGTTCAGCTAGGCATCATGTTGGCACAAACATTGTGTTCTGAAGGCCCGTTCCTGTGCTGTACTGGTTCCATGTTTTATGCTCTTATCAGTGGGATTTTTTTGAAAACCCAATAAAAATTATGTGGCATACAAATGAACCTTGATCATATCATTCCATCTCATACAGAAGTGCTGTGACTGTGTCAAGATATGTTCATTTATAAGTATCTTAAGCTACAACATTATAACATCAATATTACATCTTATATCTCAATTATTTTAAAACTCTTATAGAAACATAGAAAATAGTTGCAGGAGTAGGCCATTCGGCCCTTCGAGCCTGCACCGCCATTCAATATGATCATGGCTGATCATCCAACTCAGTGCGATCCAGTGTTACACCGAGGTAGACAGGGTTGGTGCAGTGCCCAAGATCTACTGCTCTGGCCCTGTGCTACTCCTCTGCGGAGTATGCGTGTCCTGTTTGGGAGAGATCATCCCATGCCAAGAAATTAGACCCAGCGTTGAATAACACCTGCCGCTCAATCACTGGCTGCTTGAAGCCCACCAACATAAACAACCTGCACCTCCTCGCTGGCATTGCCCCTGCTGATGTGAGACGGGAAGTCGCCAGCCGAGTAGAGATGACCAAGGCCACCAGTGATGAACGCCACCTCCTCTATGGACGTGTACCCCCGGCCCAACGGCTGAAGTCCAGGAGAAGCTTTCTCAGCCATGTCCAGCCCCTAATAGCATCACGGGAAGAAACCAGACTCCAACTATGGACAAAAAGGCTTGAGGACGACCCCCCTCCTACTGACATGGGTATCCCTCCTTCTGAAGCCCTCCCTCCGGGCTCAGAAGCACCATGGGTCCAGTGGAAGATGCTCAACCGCCTGAGAACAGGAACAGGGCGATCAAAAGCTGCCATGGCCAGATGGGGCTATGAAACTGGCCAAACCACCTGTGAATGTGGAGAAGAGGACCATACAATGCAGCACTGCCTTGTCTGCCCCCTACTACCCAACCAGTGCAGCTCAAAGGATCTTGCAGTGTTCAACAAAAACGCAAAGGACTGTGTAAAGGAATGGGAAACTGTCATATAAACAACCAGCTTCAAAGACACGAAAAGAAGAAGAATCCAACTCAGTATCCTGTACCTGCCTTCTCTCCATACCCCCTGATCCCTTTAGCCACAAGGGCCACATCTAACTCCCTCTTAAATATAGCCAATGAACTGGCCTCAACTACCTTCTGTGGCAGAGAATTCCACAGATTCACCACTCTCTGTGTGAAAAATGTTTTTCTCATCTCGGTCCTAAAATATTTCCCCCTTATCCTTAAACTGTGACCCCTTGTTCTGGACTTCCCCAACATCGGGAATAATCTTCCTGCACCTAGCCTGTCCAACCCCGTAAGAATTTTGTAAGTTTCTATAAGATCCCCCCTCAATCTTCTAAATTCTAGCGAGTACAAGCCAAGTCTATCCAGTCTTTCTTCATATGAAAGTCCTGACATCCCAGGAATCAGTCTGGTGAACCTTCTCTGTACTCCCTCTATGCTTTCCTCAGATTAGGAGACCAAAACTGTACGCAATACTCTACTCCAGGTGTGGTCTCACCAAGACCCTGTACAACTGCAGTAGAACCTCCCTGCTCTTATACTCAAATCCTTTTGCTGTGAATGCCAACATAGCATTCGCTTTCTTCACTGCCTGCTGCACCTGCAGGCCTACTTTCAATGACTGGTGTACCATGGCATCCAGGTCTCGTTGCATCTCCTCTTTTCCTAATCGGCCACCATTCAGATAACAGTCTGCTTTCCTGTTTTTGCCACCAAAGTGGATAACCTCACATTTATCCACATTATACTGCATCTGCCATGGATTTGCCCACTCACCCAACCTATCCAAGTCACCTTGCAGCCTCCTAGCATCCTCCTCACAGCTAACACTGCCCCCCAGCTTCGTGTCATCCGCAAACTTGGAGATGTTGCATTCAATTCCCTCATCCAGATCATTAATATATATTGTAAATTGCTGGGGTCCCAGCACTGAGCCTTGTGGTACACCACTCGTCACTGCCTGCCATTCTGAAAAGGACCCGTTTACTCCTACTCTTTGCTTCCTGTCTGCCAGCCAGTTCTCTATCCACATCAATACTGAACCCCCAATACCGTGTGGTTTAAGTTTACATACTGATCTCTTATGTGGGACCTTGTCGAAAGCCTTCTGAAAGTCCAGATATAACACATTCACTGGTTCTCCCTTATCCACTCTACTAGTTACATCCTCGAAAAATTCTATAAGATTCGTCAGACATGATTTACCTTTCATAAATCCATGCTGACTTTGTCCAATGAATTCACCACTTTCCAAATGTGCTGCTATCCCATCTTTAATAACTGACTAGCATTTTCCCCACTACCAATGTTAGACTAACTGGTCTGTAATTCCCCGTTTTCTCTCTCCCACCCTTATCCCCTCTCTGCCCCCTCCCCCTCCCTCTCTACCCCATCCCCCTCCCTCTCTACCCCATCCCCCTCCCTCTCTACCCCCTCCCCCTCCCTCTCTACCCATCTCCCTGTATTCATATTTTCACAAAAACACTACGTGGTAACAATAATATTTTTCCGTATTCCGACACATTTTCCCCCTCTAAGCAGTGACCTGCTTCACTTAATATTTTATGCTTTATTTCACGACTTATTGCTGATTAAAGTTTTTTTTAAACTCCCTTTTAAAACGACCAGCCCAGTCGCCGAGCACAGCGAAACTGATGACGTCACAATGAAGTGGGCGGGCACGATGGCTCGGCTCGGAGCCCGTTTCACACAGAATATTCCACGAGCTTCGAGTGACGTCAGAGGGAAGGCTGCATTTCCAGAACATTCCTCAAAAGCTTCACCACTTACCCAATGGTCGACCTGCTTCATTCTCACTGCTTGATGCTTCATTCTGACCGCCATCTTTAAAGATATGACTTCACAATGAGATGGGCGGTCACCATGGCTCAGGTCGGCGCCCGTTTCACACACTTCCGCCCGCGGCCTCATTCATGGGTCCTCGTGTCCACACCCTCCTGCGGCCTTTCTCGGGTCCACAACCGCACGCGGCCTCGCTCGGGTCCTCACGTCCACGCCCGCCCGCGGCCTCACTCGGGGTCCTCGGGTCCATGCCCGCACATGGCCTCACTTGGGTCCTCGAGTCTTCGGGTCTGCGCCCAACCGCAGCCTCGCTCGGGTCCTCGTGTTCACGCCCGCCTGCGACTTCTCTCGGGGTCCTCGGGTCCACGACCGCTCGCGGCCTCGCTCGGGTCCTCAAGTCCACGCCTACCCGCGACCTCGCTCGGGGCCCTCGGTTCCACCTCCGCCCCGCTGCCCAGTCCGCTCGTGGTCCTCAAGGGTCCACACCCTCCCGCGGCCTCGCTCGGGGTCCACGGGTCCACGTCTACTCGCGGCCTCGCTCAGGTCTTCGGGTGCACACCCGCCCGCGGCCGGTGCCTGGTGGGGAGGCTGCTGCTGTGGGCTGAGCTCGGCAACTGGGCCTGGGCAGGAGCCAAGCCTGGAGCTGGAGTGAGGGCCGAGACCGGGTCTTCAGATGGGGCCATGACCGGGGCCGGGAAAGAAGCCGCAGGTGGAACCAAGGACGAGCCGGGGTCAGGGATGAGCCCGGAGTTGAAGTTGGGGCCTTCCCGGAGATGAAGTTGGGCGCTGGACTGGAGCCTATGCGACAGCCGAGCTGACAGCTGCAGTCTACAGCCAGGCCAAGTTCCAGGCCCTCGCGTTGCTCTACGGCCTGGATAGGTGCTGCGCCAGGGAATGGGAGTGAGGGGATGAGGATGAGGGAAATGAGGAGGAGGGAGATGGTGGGGTGGGGTCTCTACCCCCTCCCTCTCTACCCCCTCCCTCTCTACTACCGTCCCTCTCCCTCTACCCCCTCCACCTCCCTCTACCCCCTCCACCTCCTTCTCTACCCCCTCCCCCTCCCTCTCCCCCCCCTCCCCCTCTGCCTCCTCCCCCTCTATCCCCTCCACCTCCCTCTCTACCCCCTCCCCCTCCGTCTCTACCCTTCCCCTCCTTCTTTACCCCCTCCCCCTCCCTCTCTATCCCCTCCACCTCCCTGTCTACCCCCTCCGTCTCTACTCCTCCCCCTCCGTCTCTACTCCTCCCCCTCCTTCTCTATCCCCTCCACCTCCCTCTCTACCCCCTCCCCCTCCGTCTCTACCCCTCCCCCTCTTTCTCTCCCCCCTCTCCCTCCCTCTCAACCACCTCCCTCTCTACTCCCTCCCCTTTCCTCTACCCCCCTCTCCCTCCCATTACCCCCCGCCCCCTCCCTCTCTACCACCTCCTTCTCTACCCCCCACCTCCCTCCCTCTCAGCCCCTCCCTCTCTGCCCCCCCAACCGCTCTGCCCCCCCAACCTCTCTGCCCCCCCAACCTCTCTGCCCCCCAACCTCTCTGCCCCCTCTCACTCTCTACCCCCCTCCCCCACTCTCTCTGCCCCCTCCCTCTTCCCCCCTCCCTCTCTGCCTCCTCCCTTCCCCCCTCCCTTTCTACCACCCCTCCCTCTCTACTCCCTTCCCTCTCAAGGGAGTGGTGAGTATTGGGACCTATGGGTGAGGTGGAGCATTGCGTTCAGGGACCAGCCCTCCCCTGTGATGCCGCCCCCCCCCCCCCCCCCCCCCCCCCACCCACCTTAGTTACAACTTAACTTTAAATGCAAACTAGGTAAAATGGTAAAATGTGAAAATACAAAACCAAAATACTAGAACATACTGGAAAACTGAAGAAAAATTGCTAGAGGAGGTCCAGGAACATTCATGGAGAGAGAGAAACAAACCATATCTTAGTTTCCAATAAAATAATTTTTTTGATCTGCCAAAAAAAATAAATCAGAAGAGATTGAATGGCAAAATAAGTAAGAGAGCAAGTTGAAACAAGGACTAATGAGGCATGATACAGAATTTGCCAAAGAAATGTGAACACAGAAAATGCGAATTTAATTTTCTGAAAATGCAAATGATCTCAAATTTGTTGAATTCATTTTCCAGTTCAGAAGGCTGCAATGTGGCTAATCAAAGGATGTGGCCCTCTTTCTCAAACGTTCATTGATCTTGCTCAGAGTAGCGTGGAAGATCGAGAAAGGAACAGTCATGAGAGGAATAAAATGGTTCGATAGAATGGGATACAAGAAGAGATAGCTAAATGGATAAAACATTTGCTTCACGGAAGGATGCAGAGGGTGATGGTGGAATTGCTCTTCGGACTGGAGGCCTGTGACAAGTGATGTGCCATAGGGTTCAGAGCTGGGCTCAATGCTGTTTGTCATCTATGCCAATGATTTGGATGAGAATGTACAAGACACAATTTGCAAGTTTGCAGATGACACGACAGTGGGTGGTCTCTTAGATAGTGAAGTTGGTTGTCAAAAATTGCAACAGGATCGTAATCAGTTGGGCAGGTGGCTTGATGAATGGTTGATGGAATTTAATACAGATAAATGCGAAGTGTTGCTTTTTGGAAAGTTTGACAAGGGCAGGACCTACACAGTGAACGGTAGGATCCGGGGGAATGTTGTAGACCAAAAGGATCTAGGAATGCAGGTACTTAGATCCTTGAAAGTGGCATCACAGGTAGATAGGATGGTCAAACATTCGGCACATTGGCTTTCATCAGTCAGAGTATTGAGTATGGAAGTTGGGAAGTTATGTTCCAGTTGGATTATTACGTTCAGTTTTGGTCACCATGTTAGAGCAAAGATGCTGTCAAGCTGGAAAGGGTGCAGAGAAGGTTGATAAGGATTTTGCCAGGTCTCGAGGGCCTGAGTGACAGGGAGAGTTTAAACTGGGACTTTATTCCTTGAAGCACAGGAGGATAATCTTATAGATGTGTACAAAATCATGAGAGTAATAGATTATGTTAAATGCATAGACATTTTTGCACAGAGTAAGGGAATCAAAATCTTGAGGACATAGGTTTAAGGTGAGAATGGAAAGATTAATAAGAACATGAGAGGTAACTTTTTTACTCAAAGGGTGGTGGGTGTATGGTACGAGCTGCCGGAGGAGGTAACATTTAAGAGACAATTGGACAGGTTCATGGCTAGGATAGGTTTAGAGGATTATGGGCCAAGTGGGACTAGTGTAGATGGGGCATGTTGGTCGGCATGGGCAAGTTGGTCGAAAGGCTTGGTTCCTTGATCAATGACTCTACATATAACTCTAATTAAAGATACAGGCAATTAAACATTTTGTATATTTATTAGACAATTAAACAATCATATATTTAAGATTGTCACCCAACCTGTCTTTGCTTTCCGTGATGCACTGGAGACCACATTAAAATATTTTGATAAACAGCTGCCACAAATATTAAGTTCACAACTTTATCTGCAACCCCATTTAAACCATTCTACCATTAGAAGAATGAATCTGTTTGACTCAGCAATAATTTCTGATCTTTTGAGAATTTTATATTCCAGTTGAGAATTAGTTATTTTTGGTTGGATGCTTGGTTTAGAAACTAGAGTACAGGATAAAGACAGGGGCTTCAACTCAAGATGCCCAGCCTCACTAACTTCAAGATACCCAGCCTTTGACCTGAACTTGTAGGCATGTATCGGAGATGGTCTTGCGGAATTTCTGATCGATGGTATCCCCTACGACGTTGCTGAAGGTGGCCTCAGCAATGATATTCCATGGTCAGTTGCTATTGAAATCTACCATTTAAATTTTACTTGTTGCATTTATCTGTACTATCACAAAACATTTCATTTGTCTTTTTATAGTTTAAATAAAGTTTAGAATGTTGATGTTAAATGTACTTCACATTATTCAGGGATGAGATGACTTTCATTTTCAGAGTATCCTCATTGTAAGGCTTCAAAAAAAGTGAAATTTTCTACAGATATGGAGTCAACCATTCTAATTAACTGCATAATCATGAAGGCCTGACTAAATGAACAGTTTGTTAGCAGCTGCTGTCATTTTACATTATATTAATTCAAATAATAATGTTAACAGCTTTTTTTAAATAGACGCAATTAGCCAAGATGTTTCTTCAGATGTTGGTTCAAGTTGGTTCAATTAGCTAGCAATTAGAAAGATCCAATGTAGAATAATTTGTTGAAGGCAGGCTTCGCAAATACACACTGTCTTGTTTTTCTATTCATGAAACTAAAAACAATATTTAGATTTGAACCACAGTTAATAATCTGTTAGAGGTTAAACAAACACTTCCTGATTTTTTCTAAATTGTCAAACTTTAACAAAGATGTTAGCCATTGTATTCACAAAAAACATCTACAATCTCTCATCAATATCCTTGCCCAGATAAATGCTTTAGATAAGTAGCCAAAAGGCACTCTATTGTGCTCTCTCGTTTTACAATTTATTAATGTCACTTATAATTTGTTGCAGTTCTCAATATTGATCATCTCTCCCAATCTGTTATCGTCTGCAGTTTAATGAATAATTCCAAAGTATAAAACATTACTGTAACTTAAAGAATCAGAGAGTCACTCAGTGTGCAAACAGGCCATTTGGCCCAACTTGCCCACACCAACCAACATGTCTCATCTACACCTATCCCACCTGCCTGCGTTTGACCTCTAAACCTCTCCTACCCATATACCTGGCTAAATGTTTCTTAAACGTTTCCATACAACCTGCCTCAACTACCTCCTCCAGCAGCTCGTTCCATACACCCACCACCCTCCATGTAAAAAAGTGACCCCTCAGGTTTCTATTAAATCTTTTCCTCCTCACCTTAAACCTGTGTCCGCTACTCTGGGCAAGAGGCTCTTTACCCGATCCATCCCCCTCACAATTTTGTACATCTCTATAAGATCACCTCTCATCCTCCTGCACTCTAAGGAATAGAGTCCTAGCCTCCTCAACTTTCCTATAGCTAAGGTTCTCGAGTCCTGGCAACATCCTCGTAAATCTTCTCTGCATACTTTCCAGCTTGACAACATCTTTCTTAAGGGCCTGTCCCATTTTTTCGGCGACTTGCCGGCACCCGTCATAGTTGCAGCAGGTTGCCGAAAATTTTCAACGTTGAAAATCCAGCGGCGACAAGAAAAAGGTACGACTCTTTGGGCGACTACTCACCACCAAACAGGCGTCACCCCACGACATGCTGTATCTCTAAACTAAAGCAAAGTAAATTAAACTTAAAGCATATTAGCATAAATGTTGTGTTTATTCATGTCTGGCAATACATTAAAAATTCACCTGACATAGAAGTGAAATAATGGTTGGGATTCAACAATTTCTAAGCATAATGTAGAAGCAAAGAAATTGAAAATATTCTCTATGTAATCAGCACAAACAGTATGGATACACAGATGACCTGGCCCGACTGCATTCGGACAGGATTTGGTCAAACGTGGAGGATGTGCTCTCGGCAGATATAGAACTTGTTGTGGGCTACCTTATTACCTGGAGACTAAAACTGAGTGTGGCAAAAATCACCACAACGGCCTTGCACCTGAACAACAAGGAAGCTAAATGCCAGCTAACCGTCATCCTCAATGGGTCACCCCTACCCTATAACCCATTTCCTACGTACCTCGGGGTGAAACTAGATCGGCAGCTGACCTACAAGCAACACCTTGAAGCTCTCCGTGCTAAAGTCTCGGCGCGGAACAACCTCCTGCGTTGCTTGGCTGGATCGTCATGGGGCGCCAGGACATCTACTCTCCGAACAAGTGCTCTTACACTCGCTGCCCCAGCAAGGTGCCGCAGCGCTCATACGAGCAAGCTAGACTCCATCCTCAACGACACCATGCGGATCATCATCGGCTGCCTAGGTCCTACTCCGACGAATCTTCTGCCGATGCTCGCAGGTATTGCACCCGGCAAGCTTCGCAGAGAATACTTCACTCACAGGCTGGTGTGCAAGGCCCCATCGGACGCCAAACATCCTTTGCACCACCTCGCCCAGGACTCACAGCAACTAGGACCTCAACGCCTATCATCTCGTCGCCCCTTCTCCCGCCACGCAGCGACCATCTGTGGCTCCGGTTTCAACACACTAGGAGCATGAAGAACCAGCTGGGAACAGACTTCGCGACCTCCTCAATTCACTGTTGCACCGAACACCACAGCCCCACCCGGCTCGGAACTGCCCTGCAAAGAGGGGGTCACCCTGAACCAGCTCTGTACAGGGGTCAGCCGGTTCAAAGCCAACATGCATCGCTGGGGGCTGCATTCATCAGCAGCCAGCGTGTGTGGAGCAGACCAGCAAACCTCACGGCCCTCGACAACAGGACATTGAACTGGCTACACGCCTGGAGGACGTTACATCACCTCTGCTGCCTCAAACGCAAGAAGAAGAAGCACAAACATTGTGAGCCAAAGGCTCATTCTTTTGCTGTACTTTTCTATGTTCTATTCGGTCACATGTATGTTTTAATACAACAGCTCCAAAAATGATTGATTTAATCCCATATACTGTTGTCAGTGCTTGCATAATTTCCAAAGTAGAGCAAGTTCATAAATCCACAGCAATCTGTAACTATATATTTCACAAAAATAAAGGGACAAGTAACTAAAAATTCTCCAGATTTAATTTCAAATCATCAACAAAGAAACCACAAATCCAGCTACAGTTGGAGTTTGAGCTGTTGGTAGCGGATAAGAAATTATTATAAATTACAAATAACTATAAATTATCACAAACACTTTCCTGCAAGCTCTAGTTTGTTTTAACTAGGAGTGTTGCAGATTAAGGGATGTAGGAGAACAAATACACAAAATCCCTGAAGGCGGCTTCATAGAAACATAGACATAGAAACATAGAAAATAGGTGCAGGAGGAGGCCATTCAGCCCTTCGAGCCAGCACCGCCATTCATTACCCGTGCCTGCCTTCTCCCCATATCCCTTGATTCCACTAGACCCTAGAGTATCTAACTCTTTCTTAAATCCATCCAGTGATTTGGCCTCCACTGCCCTCTGTGGCAGAGTATTCCACAAATTCACAACTCTCTGGGAGAAAAGGTTTTTTCTCACCTCAGTCTAAAATGGCCTCCCCTTTATTCTAAGAATAAAGGGGAGGCCATTTGCGATTCATCTGCAATTCCTTGTGCCTTCTACACATCCTTCGTCTGTCATGGATTTGCGTGTAGAAGGCATAAGGAGTTGCAGATGCTGGTTTATAAAAAAAGACACAAAATGCTGGAATAATTAATTTAAATAATTAAATCAGCGGGTCAGGCAGCATCTCTGGAAAACATGGAAAGGTGATATTTCGGGTTGGGACCTTTCTTCAGACCATATAGAAGTTGGGACATTATGTTATAGTTTTACAAGGCGTTGGTGAGGCTGCACTTGGAGTATCGTGTTCAGTTTTCACTGTTCAGTTAAGGGCAGCACAGTGGCACAGTGGCACAGTAAGAGTTGCTGCCTTACAATGCCAGTGACCTGGGTGCAATCCTCACTATGGGTGCTGTCTGTATGGAGTTTGTATGTTCTCCCTGTGACAGCGTGGATTTCCTCCCACATTCCAAAGACGTGCAGGTTTGTAGGTTAATTGGTTTCTGTAAATTGTCCCTAGTTTGTGGGATAAAACTGGTGTAAGGGTGATAGCTGGTCAGTGTGGACTCAGTGGGCTGAAGGGCCTGTTTCCACGCTGCATCTCTAAACTAAACTAAACTAAACTTTTGATCACCCTGCTATAGGAAAGGTGTCAGTATTCCTTGTGGCACAAGAGGCTGAGGGGTGAATTTATAGTGATGTATAAAATCATGGGAGGAATAGATCGGGTGAATGCACAGTCTTTTAACCAGAATAGAGAATCAAGAACTAGAGGGCCTAGGTTTAGGGTGAGAGGGGAAATATTTAATAGGAACCTGAGGGATAACTTTTTCCACACAGAGGATGTTAGGTACATGGATGCCACATGAAGTAGTTGAGGCAGGAACAATAACAACATTTGGAAGACATTTGGACAGGTACATGGGTAGGAAAGATTTAGAAGGATACGAGCCAAATGCAGGTAAATGGGGCTAGCTTAGATGGGACATCTTGGACAGCATGGACACGTTGGGCTGCAGGACATGTTTCTGTGGTGTATAACTATGACTCTAAGAAAAAGGATTTAAATCTTGGAATTCAGGATAATATTTATCTCCCATTAACCATTCCAAAGGAAATTATCTTGTTATTATCACATTTGCTGTGTGCAAAATAGCTGCTGCAATTTTGCAGAACATGCAACTACAATTCAAAAGCACCTCATTGCCTACAATGAACTTTTAAGATTGCCTGAGAACATGAAAGTCACACTTTAAATGCAAGTCATCTTTCTTTTAAAATAAAACACCAACTGCATGAGGAGACACACTATTATGAATTCATACAAAAATGCAGACTGTATGCTGGGTAAAATGCAAAATGAACAATTTCAAAAAGTTTGGAAGCAACTGGGAAATGTGCCCGAATATTCTTTGGCAATCATACACAGTTGAAGTCAGGGGTTATTATGCACACGGAAACAATGAAGTAGAAACTTTATGAAAACTGTGGTAAATGCAACAGTTCTAAATTATGTTATATTTTGTTTTAAAATCTTACATTATTTCAAGGAAAATCCAAAATATCATAAGTTCTTACTACTGAGGATAAATATCCAATGATTCCTTTCAGAAGCATTTTCAATTATTCAATTCTTCAAGTACTTATGATAGGCAACTGTATTGCATAAAATGCCATGGTGTAAAATGTTTATCAAGGCAGTTTCATCAACAAATTATGATGCAAAATAATTTGCAAACTGTGACAATGTGAAAAAAGATTTGCATTAACAAAAGATTTTACTAATTTTATATATCATTCATGGATAACTTTCAAATTTGTTAATTGATATGTTAGTACTGTAGTATAGCAAAATATATTCTAATCTTTCAAATTATATTACGATTCTAATGTAAATTCATTTTGTACCTTTCACAGATGTATTAGGTGGGGGTCCCTCCATCCTTAAATTCCACGGCGGGTCACCTAAGTTTGTAAAGTCCCTCATTTTCAGGTAACTAATGGTAAGACGAATTATTGATGCTTTATCTAATTGGCTTGTGATGGCTGCAGGGAGTGGAAGTAGTTTTGCCAATTCGTAGAACTCAAAGTTTTCTTTTCCACGGCGAGATCGTGCTGCATCTCGAGATTTCTCCTTCCGCAAGGCTTGTAAACTAAGAGAGAAAGATAAACCAAGTTTTATGCAACATAGACAACATTAAAAAAATGCAACTGTTTTAAAATTGTTTGCCTGTGATTCAAATAAAACAGTTTAATTACTTTAGAACATCATTGTCCATATCTAATTATTTTTAAATTGAGAAATATTTTCCGAATTCAACTAGTTTTTCTGGAGAAAATACCTATCTAGTTATTGAACTGCTAAATATAACACAAAATTGACAGGACAAAGTTTTGAGCTCACAATTCTAGATGTTGCAATCATTTCAAATGGACACATTTAATTAGAACTGTCATTTCCAAAAAGAGGCAGAAAATTTGAATTAAAACATCACCATTATTTTAATTTACCTCCTTAAAGACAATTTAAAGATTTTGCCCATTCTGTGGAAATGGCATGAAAAAGGATAACTTTTAGATTATAGAAAGGTAAACCCATTGAAGCATGACCACCAAAGGTAATATAACATTGTAGAATCCATAATAAAATGATTTTCTTTATGGTTACAATATAATAGCCCACTTATTTGTAATAGACAGATTTATGATTCATCAGACATACTGGTCTTCATACTGAAGGAATTTCCTTCTGGATATACAATTTTCACAATTACTGGTAATAGTAATTTATTTAATGATTTATATGTTGATTGACAAATTAAAAACTAAAGGACAATTAGGTCTTAAAGTCATTCTTATTTCATTTTGCATACATTTATAAACTTAAACTGTTGATTAAAACAGGGATTTCAATTATATCCTTTATTGCCATTTTTCAAATACATCAAAAGACAATCTCATCTGCATTTCTTTGTATGTGGCTGTGTTTACACTCAAATATTTATTTTTGGCGTCTGTTTTATTTAGCGTATTTATCAATTATATGTATTTTTAGAAACATTTCACTCATACAATGTTCCATACCCAAGATATTTCCGTTCCTATATATTCATACTATAATAACATTCCATTGTAGATTATTTCAGTAAAGCATCAAAAACATCAATAATATGCAAGCAATAAAACTTATCAAGTAAAATGTGGCACAAAACCAAAATGTAATTTGTTCCAGAATCAAGTTGAATTAGATTGAGAGATTAGAGTTATGCATTCTGAAATGATTTTTAAACTTCATTTTATCCATGAAGTGAAACATTTTAGTACTATAAATAGTTGCACTAATAATTATTTGATGTTAATCTCTCAGAAACTATTCGAGTGACCACAAACGAAACTAAGAAATAAGCTACGACACTGCCAAGGTGACACAGCTTCTACATTTGACACTCTAGATTTCTATTTACTTGTTCAAGCATTTGTTCTCTATTGAACTGCTGAGAACTAAAAATTATCAATTAAAGTGGTTGAAATGGCTGCAAATTATCATATAAGAATGGAGTAATTACTTTCATCGAAGGAAGAATGGCTCACCAGAACACATATGTCACTTTTGATTAGTATTTTCTCTCTTGAAGCCATGGATGACACAGTTGATATAAGACTAAATGCCAAGACCAATCAATTGCTCTTGCAGCTCTGTCCTGAGCTGCAGTAAAATAGTCCATTTTCTAGGATCTATGCTTCATTACTCTAAATGGTATCTCCTTGGTAATATTATTCAATTTTTCATGAAATTCTGTCTTCAGTGTATTGTTCCAACAATGTATTCTTTTACAAAAAGATTCCTGCCAGTTTAATATAAGTATTACATATAATCTATTGGACAGCGTCGAGCCCTAGTTCTGAACTAGTATTCTCACTCATTTCTTACCCATATATCCTTATTTTTTTAGTTAATCGAATCTTGGAGAGTTGTCTCCTTAATCACATTTCCACTTAATTGCTAATCAATCTTATTTCCCTTTCTGGATTCCTCACAATTAAACATTAACTGGGACAGAAAGAGTGCAAAAATAATTTAATGTGCACAATTCCCAAAGTACATTCAGGAAAACCTTTAAAATCAATGTTTGGCGTCCCTGACAAGAGAGAAGGGAGAAAAGGTGCAGGGGAAACAGCGGGTTAGGCAGCATCTCTGGAGAAGATGGATAGATGACGATTCGGTACGGGACCCTTTTACAGACTGGCGGTAGGCAGGAGGAGTGGTGGGGGGAGAGGAGGACAGAGCGTTGCAAGTAATAAGTGGACACAGGGGATGTAGGTTTGACAGGCAGGTGGTTGGAACAAAGGCCAGAGATTGAAGCAGAAGGCGTGAGACATACTTTGAAAAGTTGCAAATTGTGAAGCCAGAGGAAAGAATGTAGGAGGGGGGCAGAGAGGGGGAAAATAGGTGGGAGTTCAGGTGGGGCACAGGGGAGGGGGTGATGGGGTTAAGGGAGGGGGGGGGGTGGAATAGAAGGGAAGGGAAGAAATGTGCATTTCGGCCACCACACTGATCATTGAAGTAATTAAATATGATCATCATACTCTCCCATTTACCAATGCCTGATTCAATAAGGAATAAGTGAGTCTATAAAGCAGTTATGCACCCAATGAGGAAAAGAATAGGATTCACAAATATGGAATTCTTGATCTTTGAGTATATAAAAAAGTAAGGGAAACGCAAGACATACATTGCAGAAATTCTAGAAGAATGTGAAAGTGGAGTGGAGACATTTAAAAAGGAAAATAGGGAAACAAGTGAATTTATGGAAAAATATAATTATAGAATTGCAGGGAAAATCAAGAAATAATAATAATAATAATACATTTTATTTTCGGGCGCCTTTCAAAGTCTCAAGGACACCTTATAAAAATTAACAGAAGAGAAAAAAACATATAGTCGGAGTAAAATAAATAATAAGGACATCACCAATACACAAATTAAAGACAGAAATCGCTCCAAAGACAAAAAAATCAAAAAACACAATGTGAAGAGAGAGCAGCGGCAGCTAAAGCGCGCCAGCGTCCACTCTCCCTTCCGACAGCCATCTTGGACACAGACTAACATGTTAACTTACACACACAAAAAAATCATCCCCCCACAGTGGATACCACTGTGGGGGAAGGCACAATGTCCAGTCCCCATCCCCAGTTCACCCAAAGTCAGGCCTATTGATGCCACCGCTATTGCCTCTACGGAGGCCCGATGTTCCTGGCCGTTCTGGCCGGGTGGTGTTGCCCCGACGTCGGGAGAGTCCTCACAGCGGCTGGGCCACCTGGAACGGCCGCTTCCTAGCTGGGGACCGCGGCTTCCGAAGCCGACAAGGCCGCCAGGCTCCCGATGTTAGAGTCGGCGCCGCCCGCTCCGCTCCGCAGACCCGCAGCCCGGAGGTGTTGATCTCGGCGGTCAAAGCTCACCGGAGCTCCAGCGCGTCAATCCAGGAAATACTTAAATATGTTCTACAGATTCATAAACAGAAGAAGAGCACGGGAAAGAGTAGATACTTTGACATGTAGTCAGTTCTAAATGAATAGTTTGTGTCTTTCTACATTTAAGTAAGAAATAATGAAGGCAAAAAGGAATTTAAAAAGTGAAATATTGAACATGAAATCAGTGCAATGGAGTAAATAGTAAGTAATTTTACATCTTTTAAAATGTAATTTGTCAGACCCTGATAACTGTATCCAAAACTGTGAAGAGGTGTAAACAACAGAGACCTACAATTATTTTCAAATTCTCTTTGGGTACAAGCATGGTGACAAAGTTCAGCAAGATTACTACAGTAGTGCAGATGATTCAAAAAGGATAAAGGGCCTGTCCCACTTGGTCGACCTAATCCGCGAGTTCTGGCGAGTTTGCCCTCGACTCATACTCGCAACATGGTCAACACGAGGTCGTAGGAGATCTTCGTAACTCTCCTTCATGCTCGAGAGTGGTCTCTGCGTACTCGAGGCCTCAGCTGGGCGTTTTTTCAATATGTTAAAAAATGCCCGCGTGTAAAAATAGGTTGCCATGGAAAAAATCGATACTTTTTTTACTCGTAGGTTTAGTCGTAGTAGGTCGGCATGTTAGTTGTAGGTAATCGAGGGTAGTCGAAGGTAGTCTTCATCATAGTCGAAGGGAAGTCGAAGGGAGGTTTTATTTATTTATTTCGAACAGAATAAAAGAATAAAAAGCAAATGTGAAACAGCATACAAAAAACAAAACAAAAATATTTATAAAGTGTCATAAACAATATCTATAAATAAATGAAATCATATGTGTCCGAAAAGGTTGAAGGAGATAGAAGGGGATCGTCTTCACTCTCCATTATTCGATGTCCAATTTTCCCGAAGTTAGTCATAGCTAGTCGAAGCTGGTCTTCAACATAGTCGAAGGAGGTCTTCAACATGTCATTTTTTCAAACTCTTCTAAACTCGCCAATTAGGGCGCCCAAGTGGGACAGCCCCTTATGTGAAATGACTGATTAATTACTGACTAGTCAGCCCAATGTCAGCAGTGGGAATATTACCGGAAAATTCTGAAGAATAGGTCAGGAAAAAGTTACAGGAAGATACCAATGAAATAAAATAAAAACAGAAAATGCTAGAAATACGGTTAGTCCACTTCTATGCGAACGGAAACACAGTTTATGTTTTAGATCGAGACGCTTTGTCCGTATGCTGGTCATGTCCTCCATTTGCAGAGAGAAAATATGCAAAAAAGAGTAAAAAACAACAAACAAATGTAATATCGATACCAATGTCAGTTGATAGGTGGACGAAAATATGGACAAATTCATTTCCATCTGGAGAAGTATGGTATAATGCATTTGGGAAGAGAAAACAAGAAACAGAATGGGTGGAGCTGAGAAAGAAAAATGGAGTGCACTTTAGGCCCCCAAATAGTTAATAAGGGATTTTAACTTTCCCAATATAGAGTGGGACTGTTATACAATACAATACAATTCAATTTATTGTCATTTGGACCCCTTGAGGTCCAAACGAAATGTCGTTTCTGCAGCCATACATTACAAAACAAAAAGACCCGAGACACAACACAGTTTACACAAACATCCATCACATCGTTGTGATGGAAGGCAAAAAAAAAAAACTTATCTCTCCACTGCACTCCCCCCCCCCCCCGATGTCAGAGTCAGAGTCAAAGTCAAAGCCCCCGGCTGGCGATGGCGATTGTCCCGCGGCCATTAAAGCCACGCCGGGTGATGCAAGGTCGCGCACCGGGTCTAGTTGTTAGAGCCCCTGGCGTGCGCTCGCAAAGTCCCGCGGCCATTCCAAGCCGCGCGGGGCGGTGCTGTAAGGCCCCGCTCCAGGTGCTCTTCAACCCCGCAACTCGGGCGGGAGAAGTCGCCGTTGCGGAAGCCCCGAAAAGCGGTCTCCCAGCAGGGACCCGCGGGCTCCCGGTGCTGCCGTCCGCCAAAACCGCAGTTGCAGCCTCCGAAACTCTGGGGGTCGGGTGGCAGCAGCGCTCCACCACCGCTCCACCCGCTCCGGACTCGGCCAGCCCCGTGACGGTGAGTAGTCGGCAGCTCCGCAGCTGGAACCCCAGGTCGTTCCTGTTGGAGGCCGCTCCACGTTGCAGCCCCAACGACAACGGAGACCCGACAAAGAAAAGGTTGGGTCTCCCGTGCAGGGAAAGATTTTAAAGTTACCCCCTCCCCCCCACCCCCCCACACACATACCCCAACAACAAAAATAACAAAAACTACATAAAAACGAGACAAAAAATAATAAAACACAGACGGACTGCAGAGGCCGCTGCTGACGAGAGTCACGCCGCCCACCAAACTGGTGGGTGGCGCGACTCTCGAGCCAAGGAATTAGATGGGGTGGAATTTGCCAAATGTGTTCAGGAAAGTTTGCTTAGGCAATATGTAGAGGGTCCAACAGAGGAGAGAGCAAAGCTTGATCTACTCTTAAGAAATTGCAAAGGGCAAATGACTGAAGTGTCCGCAGCCAAGCATTTTGGGATTAGTCCACTGTTCTATTAGCTTTAAAATAGTAATGGATGAAGGCAGGGCAGACCCACGAGTTAAAATTCTAAATTGGGGCAAGGCCCACATTGATGAAATTGGACAGGAACTTGCTCAAGTTAATTGGAGTAGGTTGGTTGCAGGCAAAGGAGCATCTGGAAAGTGGGATGCTTTTAAAAATATGATGACAAGAATTCAGGGCACGCATGTTCCTATTAGAGTAAAGGGCAAGGCAGGTGGAAGTAAAGAAGCTGAGGACTAGAGAAATTGTGGTCAGGTCAGGAAAAAGGAGGCATGCGGCAGGTATTGGAGTAGGTTCGGGATCTGAGGAGCAAGCTAATAAAGCAAATCAGGAGGGCAAAAAGGGGATAGGAAATAGCTCGGGCAGATAACATTAAGGAAAATCTGAAGAGATATTTGAAGGACATTAAAGAAAAGAGTCACGAGAGAGAAATTAGGGCCCCACAGAAACTAAAGCGGTCAACCATGTGTGAAGCCACGATGGGCAAATTCCTCAATTGGTATTTCCTGTTTTTAGTGAGGAGATGGACATGAAGACTGAGGAATTTGAGATAGTGGAAATGGCTTGAGGAGGTGCTGAACGTTCCAAGGCGTATGAAGGTAGATACATCTCTGTGGCTTGATTAAATACATCTGAGGGCATGTGGGAAGCTAGGGAAGAAATTGCTAGCGCTAGTGAATCAGCCTGCAAGGATATTAATTCCCCTTCAGTTTTGGCGCAACCTATCTGTCTTGTACAGGTTACCTCTGCCCCAGAAGAGATCCTAATGGTTCAGAAATCTAAATCCCTGCCCACTGCACCAACGCCTCAGCCACACATTCATCTCCCCTATCTTCATGTTCCTACCCTCACTAGCATGTGGCACTGGAAGCAATCCAGAGATCATTATCCTGGAGGTCCCACTTTTTAGCCTTTACCCAACTGCCTATACTCGTAATGCAGAACCTAATTCCTTTTCCTACCTATGTCATTTGTTTTCACATCTATGTAATCTGTGCCAGAAGACTAGAGAAATGCTAATGTCGTGCCTATATTTAAGAAGGCCTGCAAGGGAAACTGTGGGAACTATAGACCAGCAAGCCTAACATTTGTGGTCGGCAAATTAGTGCATAGTATTCCGAGGGATGATATATATATGCATTTGGATAAACAGTGGTAGATTAGGGATAGTCAGCATGTTTATGTATAATGCAGATCATGTCTTATGAACAACGTTGATGAGAGCAACGCCATAGATGTTATTTATATGGACTTCAGCAAAGTATTTGAGAAGATTCCCCACAAAACATGAGATCGCACGGGATCCATGGAAAGCTAGCCGACTGGATAGAGAAATGGTTTCCTGGAAGGAAGCAGAGGGGGATGGTGGAAGGTAGTTGTTTGGACTGGAGGCCTGTGACTAGTGGTGTGACTCAGTGCTGAACCTATTGCTGTTAGTGCTTTATATCAACAAATGGGATGAGAGTGTAGAAGGCATGATTAGTAAGTTTGCAGATGACAGTAAAATAGATGGGATTGTAGATAACAAAGATGGTTATCAAAAATAACAGCAGAACAGTTAGGCAAGTGAGCTAAGGAATGCTTAATGGAGATTAAAGCAGATAAGTGTGACGAGTTGTAGTTTGGGACGTCAAGCCGGGGCAGGATCTTCACATTGAATGGCAGGATCCTGGGGAGTGTTGTAGAGTAGAGGGATCTAGGAGTGCAGGTACATCATTCCTTGAAAGTGGTGTCACAGGTAGATAGGGTGGTTAAGAAGGCTTTTGGTATGTTGGCCTTCATCATGCAGAGTATAGAAGTTGGGATGTAATGTTACTGTTGTACAAAACATTGGTGAGGCCACATTTTGAATATTGTGTTCAATTTTAGTCACCCTGCTATAGGAAAGATATTGTTAAGCTGGAAAGAGTGCAGAGAAGCTTTGTGAGGGTGTTACCAGGAGTTGAGGGCCTGAGCTGTGGGGAGGTTGGGCTGGCTAGGACTTTATTTCTTGAAGCATAGGAGTACGAGTGGTGATCTTATGGAGCTGTATAAGATCATGAGGGGAATAGAGAGGGTAAATCCACAGAGTTCTTTATCCAGAGTGGGGGAATCAAGAACCAGGGGACATAGGTTTAAGCTGCGAGGAGAAAAAATTAATTGGAACCTTAGGGGTAGCTGCCAGAGGAGGTAGTTGAGGTAGGTACTATAACAACATTTAAGAGGCTATTGGACAGGTACATGGATAGGAAAGGTTAAGAGGGATATGGGCCTAACATGGCCACGTGGGACTAGTGTAGATGGGGCATCCTGGTCAGTATGGGCATGTTAGGCTGAATGGCCTGCTTCAGTGCTGCACAACTTTATTGCTCTAATTCAGATTTGTCAATTTAATTTTGCAAACACCTTTTCTTCTCTATTCTTGTAGTTTGTCTGTTCTGTTTGTCTTCAGTTCATTTTCCCAGTTGCACCTTACTCATGGAACTAGAGCAAGGGTTCCCAATCTGGGGTAAATTTCACCTACCCAGGGGGTAAATTTGTTGATTCTGGATTTGTACATATTTTTTCTCATTGACAATACTGTGTTTGGTTCTGGTATACTGGTATCTATTCATCAATAGTTGTTCATAAATGTGAAATAACATTGTTATGTGCTATTAAAATTGCCAGGGGTAAACGGAACGAAAAATGTTGGGAACCCTTGCACTAGAGGTACATGTTTGACAGAAACTCACCTGTCTAGAAGCCTTGCCCTCAGGACCATATCCTTCAACATCTGCCAAACTGTTCATTGTGGATGCAGGATACATTAAACAACTAAAATCCCCTAAACACTTGCATAATCATTGCAAGAGCCAGTAGAAATTAATTTCCAATTAATCTGTAACGAGCTAACAATCCCTTCAAATAATACTATTTCCTTGTGACAAAATCACTGTTAGCTAGAATAAAGGTTGAAAATAGAGGTGTTGTCTTGAACATCTTGGGTTTTCTCAGGGTGCTCTGGTTTCCTCCCACGTTCAAAACCGTGCAGGCTTGTAGAATATTGGCTTCTGAATATTACCCCGATTGTTAGGATATGAAACTGGGATAACATAGAACAAGTGCATGGGTGATCATCGTTCGGCGTGGCTCATTGAGCCGAAGGGCCTGTTTCCACACTGTGTCACTAAACTAAACTAAATCAGCTTTGATTTGCCAACTCTGCGTTGAGCCAATGTGTAGTCCAGCAGGACTCTAGCCATAAATTTGCAATATCAGATGCCACTTAGAAATCAGTTCTGCTGTGACCCATAGAAAACATAAATCAGAAATCAAGCTTACTTGCTATCGGTATTCTATTATGATGATGGGTCCTTTTAATAATAAGCAAACAATAAGGTATAGCTAGCAACAGAGAGTAACTGAGAACTGGATCCACATACCAAATCTCTGACTAGCCATGTTTGGCTAAAGTATCTGATCACTTTCCAACACCACCTGAACGACGGTGATCCACCACTACTACTGCTGCTAAACAACAACTACATTTTACACTGAATTTCTTCTTCATTTTACAAAACAGGATGGGTCCAGGAACCTTAGTTTTAATTTAGTTTAAAGTTACAACATGAAACAGGCTCTTAGATATAGAAAATAGGTGCAGGAGGAGGCCATTCGGCCCTTCGAGCCAGCATCATCATTCATTGTGATCATGGCTGATCTTCCCCAATCAATAACCCATGCCTGCCTTCTCCCCATATCCCTTGATTCCACTAGACCCTAGAGCTCTATCTAACTCTCTCTTAAATCCATCCAGTGATTTGGCCTCCACTGCCCTCTGTGGCAGGGAATTCCACAAATTCACAACTCTCTGTGTGAAAAAGTTTTTTCTCACCTCAGTCTTAAATGGCCTCCCCTTTATTCTAAGACTGTGGCCCTTGGTTCTGGACTCGCCCAACATTGGGAACATTTTTCCTGCATCTAGCTTGTCCAATCCTTTTATACTTTTATATGTTTCTATACAATCCCCCCTCATCCTTCTAAACTCTAGTGAATACAAGCCTAGTCTTTTCTTTCTTTCTTTTCTTTTAAAATCCTTTTATTAGTTTTTTTCCAAAAAATTAAAACAAAACAAAAAGAATAATGATAAACATAAGAATGATATTGATACATAGGGATCAGGATGTCATTAATAACAGGTATAACCTAAATATGAGTCCAGTGTCAAAATACACATTGAATATGGACCTCCCGGTCTCTATGTAAATATAGTTAAATGTTTAAAAGAAAGCTTATGTAAAAAAAAACACAAAGATAAAAAGAAAAAAAAAAGGGAAGAAACAAAACCCCCCTAAACTAAAGAATAAAAAAAGCAAAACAGAATCTGAGCTGAAAATCTCAAGAATTTAAGTCTGTTGTCAAGTCCGTTCCACCATATAGAGGTAAAATAATTTTTATAACGGTTGGAGAGGGAGCAATTTATGTTGTGTGAAAGTGTTGAATAAATCTTCCCCAAGTCTTATCAAATTACAACAATATCACTCCTGATTTTTTCTAAATTTAAACATGATAACGTTTCAGAGTATCAATGGAGTGTGGTCGGAGGGTTGGAGTCTTTCCATTTAAATAAAATAGATCTTCTGGCGATTAATGTGGTAAAAGCAATCAACCGATGAGCGGAATGGGACAAATGAATAGAATCCAACATTGGTAGCCCAAAAATTGCAGTAATAGGATGAGGTTGTAAATCAATACTTAAAACTACAGAAATAGTATCAAACATTTATTTCCAATATTTTTCCAAAAGTGGGCAGGACCAAAACATATGGGTCAGTGAGGCCACTTCAGAGTTACATCTGTCACAGGTAGGATTTATATGACCATAAAAACAAGCTAACTTTGTCTTTTGACATATGAACTCTGTGAACCACCTTGAATTGTATCAGAGCGTGTCTTGCACACATTGAAGAGGTATTGACTAATTGAAGAATCCTCTTCCATTTCTCTATAGATAGAGACATTTGAAGCTCTTTCCCAGTCATTCTTAATTTTATCAAATATATCTATTTGTAATTTCAAAATCAACTCATAAATAGTTATTAGATATTAATAACTCATAAATAGTTATTAGTTATAAATAGTTATTAATCCTTTCTGATAAGGGCTCGAATGTAAAATATTTTCCAAGATTTCGGTTTGATGTGGTAGCGGAAAAAAGGGTAGAGTAGCCTTCAAAAAATGTCTAATTTGTGAATATCTAAAAAAGTGTGAATTAGGTAATTTATATTTATTAGAGTTGTTCGAAAGACATAAAACAACCATCCAAAAACGAAACAAGAAATGCTACTAATCCCTTCCTCTTCCATAACAGAAAGGCTTGATCAGTACTAGAAGGTTGGAAGAGAAAATTAGATAAGATAGGACTCGATAAGATAAAATCATAATATACCACTATGTCTTCCCATTGTAAATAATCCTTTATTCAAACCATCCATATTGGATAAAGGTTTCACACAATGGAAAAATTATGGAATTTAAAAGATCGGACATCTTTATAGGAAAGGCATTTTTCTTTCATTTCAAGAGTTACAACAGAATTATGGACTGCACTCAAATAATTTCTTCAGATATCTACAATTTAGAGATTATGTTAAATCTAATACACAAGTTTATAGGACTAGGGAACCAGAAATTCTTGACGAATATTTGAATAAGCATCCTAACACTGAAAAATTAATAGCTTATATTTATAACACCCTTTTAAACAACGAGGTACCACCGATGGAACTATATAGATACACATGGGAAAATGAATTAGGTCATCCTATAACAAAAGATATTTGGGACGAAAGTTTACAGCATATAGATCAATGCTCGTTAAATGCTAGACATGCTTTAATACAATTTAAAGTCTTACACAGATTACATTACTCCAAAATAAAACTAAATAGAATCTTCCCACATATTTCTCCTATTTGTGATAAATGTCTGCATCTAGAGGCCAATTTAACATGTACTTTTGAAAATTATACAAAAATTAAAATTTCTGGACTGATATTTTTGGAATAATTTCTGAAGTTGTTAATACTAAATTGGATCCAGACTCAAAATTAATAATACTTGGAATATCAGAACAAAGTTTAACACTCACAACAAGCCAAAGAAACTTCCTCGACCACAGTATAATAACTGGGAAAAAATTAATATTAAAATTTTGGAAAGGCCCTATAACTCCCACAATTAAAATGTGGATTGTGGAAATGTCGGAGACCCTACATCTAGAAAGAATTATACTTGGCTTAATGGACAAACAAGAACTTTTTGTTAAAATATGGGCTCCGTTCATTAACTATTTGAAGGGATAGATTGGCCCGGCACGAAAATCCAACAGAAGCTTGAACTCAGGATTAGATGAAAAGTTATACTTTATAATCTACGAATTTATCTCCAATGACGTATTATAAGTAATTCATCCCACATTTTCTCGTTTTTGATATTTGTAATTCTTTTTTTTCTCTTTCTCTCTCTTTCTATCTATATAAAAAAATACTAGAAGCAGAATTAATCGACAATTGAAAATTTTAATAATGTATGATTGATGTATATGAAAAGTTTTTTTTACTATAATATGTAACTATACTTTACCATAATATGTTTGCTTCTAATAAAAATATTTTAAAATTTTTTTTTTTTTAATCATTTAGTCCAAAAAACTTACGAAATTGAAACCATATTCTAAACATATGTCTTATTATTGGGTTAGGCGTATATTTATTCAATCTCGTAATTGTAAAAGGTAACAAGGCCCCTAGAATAGAAGCCAATGATAGCCCTTGTAAGGAATCACGTTCAAGATTTATCCATCCTGGGCATTGGGTATCCTCTAAATCTTTTGTCCAAAAAGTTAAATAACAAACAATAACTGGCCAATAGCAGAATCTAAGGTTCGGCAGTGCCAAACCACCGTCTTTTTTTGATTTCTGTAAATATTTTTTACTTAGTCTGGAATTTTTATTCTGCCATATATATGAAGACATTTTGGAATCAATAATATCAAAGAAAAAAGATTTGGCAATAAAAATTGGTATCATCTGAAATAAATACAAAAATTTAGGTAAAATGAACATTTTAATAGCATTGATTCGGCCGATTAAAGATAAGGACATTGGTGACCATTTAGTAAATTGTTGTTTGATATGGTCAATTAAAGTCAATTAAAGCTTTAAATAAATCCTTGTGTTTCTTGGTAATCTTAATACCTAAATAAGTAAAACTTTCAGTAGTCAATCTAAGTGGAAACTGTCCAGAATTCAAAACTAGATTATTTAATGAAAAAAGCTCACTATTACTAAGATTTAGTTCCTAACCAGAGAAACTACTAAATTGATTAAGTGATGCTACTATTGCTGGAATAGATTTCTCAGGGTTAGAAATGAATAATAACAGATCATCTGCATAAAGAGATAGCTTATGTGTCTTATTCCCGTGGACAATACCAAAAATATTAGGGGATTCCCTAATAGCGGTGGCCAAAGGTTCCAGAGCAATATCAAACAGTAAAGGACTAAAAGGACAGCCCTGTCTAGTACGTCGAAAGAGCCTGAAAAAAGGTGATCTCTGATTATTAGTTAGTACAGAAGCCAGAGGTATATGATATATCAGCTTGATCCAAGAAATACATTTTGGACCAATCTTAAATTTTTCAAATGCATTGAATAAGTATTCCCATCCTACTCTATCAAACGCCTTCCTGGCATCAAGCGGGTTTTATTTGACGCTGTATTAGAATATTCATTAATCTCCTAACGTTAAAGTATGAGTAACGATTTTTAATAAAACCCGTCTGATCTTCAGAAAAAATATTTTCCAATCTCATAGCTAATTTTGGAAAATTTTGGAATCTACATTTAACAGTGGTATAGGTCTATATGATGTCACTTCAGTAGGGTCTTTATCTTTTTTAAGAATTAAAGAAATAGATGCTTCATAAAAAGATTGTGGTAATCTATTCCTTAAAAATGCTTCTTTAAAAACCTTGCATTGCCAGGGAGACAATAAACTTGAAAAATACTATAACAATTCTACAGCAAACCCATCTAAACCCTTCTAAAAGTATTCATTTAAATTAGGAAAAGATGCAATTAACTGTTTAAAAAACTCAGGGTGTTCAATATTTGGTGCGTAAACATTCACCAGAGCAAGTTTTTGGTTATAAAGAACACCAGTAATCACCAAAAATCTACCATATGGATCAGAAATTGTTTCATAATGATCAAACGGAATTGAGGAGTCAATAAAAATAGAAACTCCTTTCACCTTAGCCTGTTAATTTGAATGAAACTGCTGTCCTCTCCAAAGCTTGAAAAATCGTTGATTGTCATCTTGCCTTACATGAGTTTCCTGAGCAAAAATAATCTGAGCATTTGGGCTGCGAACTTTTAATTTTTTTTCCCTCTTAATGGGATGGTTGAAGCCATTCACATTCCATGAAAGGAAGTTAATAACTTTATCCATATTGTTTGTAAAAATCATGTGGGATGTAAAGGGTTAATTTCTTAAATCCATGATACTGAAGAAGAAAAATCTAGGGTGGAGCCAGAAGTGACGATATTTCAGACATTTTTGCAGTTCAGACTTTGCACAAATGAAAAACACTAAGAAACAAAAGACCCCCCCCCCCACCCATCCATGTAAAGTCAGAAACTGACCAATAGACAGTCAGTAAGCTACGTAATCCCTTCCCTATCCCCATCTCTCCTAGCAACAGTACCCAACGTAAAAAAAACATGTTTGCCACAATAGCCATAACACATTCATTATTGTCGTTTGAGAGAGAAGCTGAAGAGCAAGAGCTACATATTATTTATCCAAGGTCAAAATATGAAAAACAAGAACTGCGTTCACTTAATTTGTCTAAAGATAGGGGAAAACAAATTCCTTCAATTTTAAGAATAAAAAAATAACAGAGTAATTCTTAAAAATTAATATGTATAAAAGAAAAACAACTCGTCCAGTTAAATTCTTAATCATTACCAAACAATATATTGTCAAAATAGGAACAGTAAATCTCCAATTATAACTTAATCAGCTATCAATTACTCCCCTTCATCCTCGTAAGTCTCCAAAAAGCTGGAAGCATCTTGAGGATTGTTAACAAAATCGAATGTTACCATTGAAAAGTCGTATACGCAGTCTAGCTGGATAAAGTGGGCGCAACTTTTTCTTAAACAGATCAGACATTACATTATGAAAAGACTTTATTTCCAAAAGCTCGTAACTATAATCAGGAACAAACCGAAAATTGCATTCTTCATATTCTACCACGCCCAACTTTTTTGCTGCCTGGAGAATATTCTCCTTCATTTGCAAGAAGTGAAACCGAACAATCAAGTGTCTCGGTTTATTACCAGATTTCTTCCCAATCCTGTGTGCGTAATCCAAAAATGGAAGATTTTCATAGTGTTTAATGTTGAAAGTCTCCTTTATCATTTTAGAAGCATATTTTATAACATTATCTCCTTCTTGACCTTCCGGCAAACCAACAATTCGTAAATTCAGTCGACGGATTCTGTTTTCCAGATCCATATATTTAATCATATTGCTGGAGTGCTTAAGTATTTTCATTCATTCTCCGTTACAGTTTTTCAATCTTCAAATATCTCTCCTGGCCCACGGTTCGCAAGTTATCAATTTGTTCCTTTTGTTCACGAAATTCATCTTGTAACATAATCAGTTTTTCTTGAACTTCCTTCAATTTGCTCAAAACTCCTTTCACCATTTCTTCCAAACTGCAAAATCTTGTTTTCATTTCATTTTTCAGTTCATCGTTCATTTTCGATATTGCTTCTAAAATACTAGAGTCAGAAGCTGTGGCTGTGGCTTTCCTGTTCCTTCCTTGGGGAGCCTCCTTTAGTCCCATTAGCCTACCCAATACTATTTCTCGCCTAATGAAAAATTATTTCAGTTCCTCTATCCCCTTAGATCCTCTTAGATCCTCTGTCCTCCAGTACTTCTGGGAGATTGTTTGTCTTCCTTAGTGAAGACAGATCCGAAGTACCTGTTCAACTCTTCTGCCATTTCCTTGTTCCCCATAATAATTTCACCCGTGTCTGCCTTCAAGGGACCTTTTGCTATTCTTTTTCCCTTAACATATCTAAAGAAGCTTTTCCTGTCCTTCTTTACATTCCTGGCCAGCTTCCCCTCGTACTTCATCTTTTCAGCCCGTATTGCGCCTTTTGTTTCCTTCTGTTGTCCTATGAAAGTTTCCCAATCCTCTGGCTTCCGGCTACTCTTTGCTGTGTTATACATCTTTTCTTTTAGTTTTATTCTATCACAAACTTCTCTTGTTAGCCACAGTTGCCTCCTACTCCCCTTAGAATCTTTCTTCCTTTTTGGAATGAAATGATCCTGCGTCTTTCGGATTATGCACAGAAATTCCTGCCATTTGTGTTCCACCGTCATTCTTGATAGTATCCCTTTCCAGTCTATTTGAGGATTTGAGTATAGGAGCAGGGAGGTCCTACTGCAGTTGTACATGGTCTTGGTGAGACCACACCTGGAGTATTGCGTACAGTTTTGGTCTCCTAATCTGAGGAAAGACATTCTTGCCATAGAAGAGAAGGCTCACCAGACTGATTCCTGGGATGTCAGGACTTTCATATGAAGAAAGACAGGATAGACTCGGTTTGTACTCGCTAGAATTTAGAAGATTGAGGGGGGATCTTATAGAAACTTACAAAATTCTTAAGGGGTTGGACAGGCTAGATGCAGGAAGATTGTTCCCGATGTTGGGGAAGTCCAGAACAAGGGGTCACAGTTTAAGGATAAGGGGGAAATCTTTTAGGACCGAGATGAGGAAAACATTTTTCACACAGAGAGTGGTGAATCTCTGGAATTCTCTGCCACAGAAGGTAGTTGAGGCCAGTTCATTGGCTATATTTAAGAGGGAGTTAGATGTGGCCCTTGTGGCTAAAGGGATCAGGGGGTATGGAGAGAAGGCAGGTACAGGATACTGTTGGATGATCAGCCATGATCATATTGAATGGCGGTGCAGGTTCGAAGGGTCGAATGGCCTACTCCTGCACCTATTTTTTATGTTTCTATGTTTCTATGTTACCTTGGCCAGCTCCTCTCTCATGCCTCATAGTCCCCTTTGTTCAACTGCATCACTTCCGATTTAACCTTCTTCTTCTCAAATTGCAAATTAAAACTAATCATATTCTGATCACTACCTCCAATCGGTTCCTTTACCTCTTATCAAATTTGGTTCATTGGACACTAAATACTTGCCTTTCCTCTGGTCGGCTCCATTACAAGCTGCACTAAGAATCCATCTCAGAGGCACTCTACAAACTCTCTTTCTTGGGGTCCTGAACCAACCTGATTTTCCCAGTCTACATGCATATTGAAATCCCCCATCACCACAGTGGCATTACCTTTGTTACATGCCAGTTTAAACTCTGCTGTAACTTACACCCTACATCCGGGCTACTATTTGGGGGTCTGTAGATAACACCAATTAGTGTCTTCTTGCCTTTGCAATTCCTCAACTCAATCCACAGTGACTCTACCTCGTCAGTCCCTATGTCTTCCTTCGCAAGGGTCTGAATTCTATTCCTCACCAGAAGAGCTACCCCTCCTCCTCTGCCCACCTGCCTGTCCTTTCTATAGGATGTACTAGACTAAGTGGGACCCGTTGGGTCCCATGTTCACACAGGAGGGCAGGTCCCCCGATGCAATATTCCACCTCTCCACCAATTCCACCTCCCCACCAATTACTTCAACCCAAACAACCATTTGCAGTGCATTTTTACTTCAAACCAACCATATTTTCATTTTCAAACCACATTAAGGGCACTCACAGTTGAGTGGACATGTGTTCAGTGTTATTCAGAGCTCAGAGAGACGTGACCCTCTGGCTTCCTCCATCTTGCAGAGACTGAATGAGGCACACCACTTCCTAGTTTTATAGTCCCTCCCCCTCCCTCCAGCAGGGGCAGCAGAGAGAATGGCAATTTAAAAAAAAACATTAATATCTCTCTAATTTTTCATCAATGGGAAAAACCTCCGGTCCCGGAAGGCGGAGGGGGGCTCTGAGCGAGGTGGCCAAAAATGACGGCCGTAGGTGGCGGCGTTCCCTCCGAAATCGCAGCACAGTGAGCCAAAAGCGGTCAAGATCAGACTTTTAGTAATATAGATAACCCTGAATATTAAGTTCCCAGATCCGATCCTCCTGCAGCCACGTCTCAGTAATCCCCACAATGTCATATCTACCAACCTCGATCTGAGCCTCAAGCTCATCTACTTTACTTCTTATACTTCGCGCATTCAAATACAATACTTTTAATTCCTTACGCATCTCACCATTCACATTGATCCCTCTTACACTTGGCCATACTCTCCTATCCCTTTGTGAGCTTTCTTTCCCATTAATTCTGGGGGTCATTAACTATCCCTTTATTCCCTTTCCCGTTAACTCCATCCTTGACTATCCCATTCGACACCCCTTCCCCCCCTTATTTAGTTTAAAACCACCTGTGTCGCAGTGGCAAACCTGCCTGCCAGAATGCTGGTCCCCCACCTGTTAAGGTGCAATCCGTCCCTTTTGTACAGTTCCCCCTTACTCCAAAACAGATTCCAGTGGTCTAAGAATCTAAATCCCTGCCTCCTGCACCAGTTCCTTAGCCACACATTCAGGTCCTGTTCTCCCTGTTCCTGCTCTCGCCAGCACGAGGAACTGGAAGCAAACCGGAGATAACCACCCTGGAGGTCCTGCTTTTCAGCACTTTTCCAAGCTCTCTAAAGTCACGCTTCAGAATATTCATCCCCTTCTTTCCGTTTGTGTCAACATGCACTACAACTTCTGGCTGTTCACCTTCGCCCGTGAGGAATTTCTGCACTCTGTTCTTGACATCCTGGATCCTGGAACCCGTGAGGCAGCACACCATCCTCGAATCCCGTCTGTTGCCGCAGAAACCCCTGTCTGTACCTCTCACAATGGAGTCTCCAACCACCACTGCGTTGCCTGACGTCGGCCTCTTTGGTTTTGGCTCAACAGCACTTTTTGTTTCGCTAGCCAGTGCGCCGCGCAGTGCGTCAATGTCTTCTGTCCCAACAGCTTCTAAATGGGTGAACCTGTTCACAAGAGATACAACACCCGGGGGGCTGTGCATTCCATATTTACTTCCCTTTCTCACTGTCACCCACCTTCTCTCTTCCAGTACCTTACAAACTTGCTGTCGGACTCGTCGAGGAACGACTCAGTCTCTCGGACAAACCTGAGGTCATCCACTTGCTTCTTCAGTTCCCCAACACGCTCCTTCAGGAGCTGTACCTAGATGCACTTCTCACACTTGTAGCAGCCAGAGGCACCAGCGGTATCCTTGACCTCCCACATACTGCAAGCATCGCGCTGAATCAGCTTGCCAGACACCTCCTTCTTTCGTCTCCCCCTCTCCAGCGTATTGCGTAGTCTCCTCCCCGAAGACTCTCGAGCCAAAGACTCACACTTTACTCACAAGGCCGCTCCCTCACTGCCGCTCCCCTAGAGCAGCCTTGCTTACATTGACTGATAAATTGCCTAATTTACCAATTTACAAACCAAATTCCTCACTTTTAAACTGTTTGTCCCCTGTGACTTACTCAACTCCCACACGGGCTTGAGCCAATCAGTGCTTCTTCCTGCTTCTCCTTGTTGCTGCTTCTTCAAAATCCACGTAAGCTCTTCAACCCACCAACCATTGATCACCTATTTACACTGGTTCAAAGTTATCTCACTTTCTCATCCACTCCCTTCACTCTCGGGGCAATATACAAAGGCTAAGTAGTCTACAAACCAACATGTCTTTGGGATGTGGGAAGAATCCAGAGTACCCTGAGGAAACCCACATAGTCACAGTGAGAACATCCAAACTCCAAGAGATAGGATCCAAGGTCAGGATTGAACCCAGGTCTCTGGAGCTGTGAGGTAACAGCTCTACCATATGCACCACTGTGCCACCCATAGCATCACACTTTCTTCATCACAAAGCAGCAACTTCAGCTTCGCAATATAAAAAATAAATTTTGGTCTCAACAAATTGAAACAGTCAATTTTGAAGTCAATTTCCTCTAACTAGAGGGTTGGTGAACAAAAGAGATGATGGAATCATTCCAATTAAACTTTCAGAATGGAATATGTGCTTGAAGAGACGAAGTTGCAAGATTATGAGGAACTGTTGTAATGTGGGGCTAAACTGAATACTTTTATCAAAGGTCTTCCTCAAGATTCCAAGCACAAATCAATCATTTTTTGTAAACTTAATTCCTTGGAGTACAGGAGGATAAGGGGTGATCTTATCGAGGTGTATATGATCATGAGAGGACTAGATAGGGTAAATGCACAGAGTCCTTTACCTAGAGTAAGGGAATCAAGAACCAGAGGACATAGGTTTAAGGCAAGGGGGAGGGAAGATTTAATAGGAATTGTGAGGGGCAACCATTTTACACAGAGGAAGGTGGGTATATATAACTAGCTGCCAGTGGATGTAATTGATGCAAGTAATATCACAATGTTTAAAAAACAGTCAGACAGGTACATGGATAGAATAGGTTTAGAAGGATATGACCCATAATCAAATCAGACCCAGCTTCAAAGTTCAATTTAAGAAAAATATCACCACACCTAACAAGCTCTTCTGCCCTCCCCCCTCCCCACCTGAACACCATCTCTCCAACTGTAACCCCAAGCAATATAATTTGATCATGAATCCCAACCATCAAAACCGATTCATCATACCACTCCCAACCTGACTGTGAACCCTCATTTCGATTATTATGCCAACCTTTCAAAGAGCTGATAATGACATTCCCTCCTCCCACTTTAATATTCCAACTATCTTCCCTTTCTTCACATTTCTTTACTATGCAGTAACCCAGTACCACTCAGCAACCCGTGTCTCAGACCCACAGCTCACATAATACAATGGGGGAAAAAAAGAAAAATTACAGTTACTGGAAAACTGAAATAAAACCAGAATTTCCAACATTTTCTACAATGAAGGTAACTGATTAACCATGCAGGGACTATTCCACTGCATTCAGTTCCTTGACCACATGCACAATAACATTTTGCCACTACTGACCCTCGACCCAACTACTGACCCATATGTCCCCTCGCACACCATCAATTTATCATATCTTTATCATATCTTCATGAATCTTATCATGAATCTACATTTCAGAGAACCAGGGTTCTTTCACTGTTATTTCAATACCTCTATTCAGAGAAATAAACCATGATCTTAATTAAGGGTTACAAAACAAAGGAGAGAATTGATTTGTGCAGTTAGTTTCAACTAAAATTATGGGGTGGAGGTGGAATTAGTTGATAGTGGGTCACAATATCAAGTTATGTAAAAGCATAATTGGATTAATGTGGTTTTTTTCCCCTGGATGATAATGGACTACTCACAAAGATTGGCCACCACACAATGAACTAATTATCTTTAATTAACAACATTTTGTTGAAACAAACTGTTTAGATAAACACTTGCTATTTCACTATCATTTTATTAAACTCAATCAAGTCACCATTAATTCTTGCAGAGAGCTCCACTGGATCTGCTTTCTGCTGCAATGAAATAAATTGAGTTAAAACTTAATGATGCATTCAAATGTCAGAGCTGGTTTAATTATAATTACCCGTTGAGGGTCTGGACCAAAAATGACAATTTCTTTCCCCCATGGCTGCTGCTCGACCCACTGTTCTTTCAAAAGTTTGTTTTTGAACTTAATTCAGTCATCGTCACACAGCATGGAAAGATGCCATTCGGCCCAACTTGGCAATGCCAAGATGCCCCATCAATGCTAGTCTCACTTGCCTGCATTTTGCCCATCTCCTTCTAAACCTTTCCTATCCATGTACCTGTCCAAATTTTAAATTTTGTTAGAGCAGCTGCCTCATCTACATCATCTGGCAGCTCATTCCATATACCAACCTCTGTGTGAAAAGATTGCCCATTGGGTTCCTATCAAATCTATCCCCTCTATGCATTCACCTTATCTATTCCCCTCATGATGTTATGCACCTGTATTAGATCATTCCTCAGTCTGCTGCACTCCAAGGAATAAAGTCCAGCCAGCCTAATGTCTCCCAATAGCTCAGGCTATCAAGTGCTGGAAACATTCTCATAAATCTTCTCCATACTCTTTAAAGCTTAATAACATATTTCCTGTAGCAGAGAGACAAAAACTGGCACAATACTTCAAAATGCGGCCTCACCAATGTGTTGTACAATTGTGACATAACATTCAAAGTTCCATACTCACTACCCTGACTGACGAAGGCCAATGTACCAAAAGCCTTCTTGATCACCCTGTCTATCTGTGATGCCATTTTCAGGGAACTATGTACCTGCATTCCTAGATCCCCCTAATCCACAACACTTCCCAGGGCCCTGCCATTCACTATGATTGTCCTACCCTGATTTTACTTCCCAAAATGCAACAACTCACACTTATCCACATTATCCACATTAAACTCCATTAGCTATTCCTCAGCCCACTTGCCCAGCTGATCAAGATCCTGCTATCATTTTTGATAACCATCTTCACTATCTATGATACCACCTGTTTTAGTGTCATCTGCAAACATACTAATCATGTATTACATTCTCATACAAATCATTGATATAAATCTCGAATAGCAATGGGCCCTTCCGCCATCATCCCTCTGCTTCTTTCCATGAAGCCAATTCTGTATCCAGTTCTCCCAGGATCCCATGCGATCTCACCTTCCAGAGCAGCCTACCATGCATATACCTCTCCCCATCGGCCCGGAGCCTCCCCACCTCTCTCTCTCCCTCGCCCGAGCCCACCTCTCCCCCCCCCCTCTCCCCCCCCCCCTCTCTCCCCCCCCCCTCTCTCCCCCCCCTCTCTCCCCCCCCCTCTCTCCCCCCCCCCTCTCTCCCCCCCCCCCTCTCTCCCCCCCTCCCCCTCCCTCTCTCCCCCCTCTCTCTTTCTCTGCCTCCTCTCTCTCTGTCTCTGCCTCCTCTCTCTCTGCCCTCACTCTACATCCCCACTGCGCTCTCTAGACGCGCGTGCAAGTTGGAGGCTATGGGTCAGTGGATAGGGCAGGGATGAGGTAAAAGGAGCCAATGAATAATATTAATATAATATCAAGGGGGTTGGTTAGTGTGCGTATGTGCGGGAGGTAGTTAGTGTGTGTGTGTGTTGGGGGTGGTTAGTGTGTGTGATGCCGCAGGCTGCCCTCCCCCTTCGCCCCCCCGCCCCTTCCCCCGTTGAGGGGACGGGACCCAACGGGTCCCACTTGGTCTATATATCTTATTTCTCAGAATCCTCTCCAGGAACTGATTCCCTTCTTAAGTATGCTCATCCGTTCCTTAAACTCCTCCAGCGATACACAAGAACATGGCTGCTTATATCTGCCCCATGGCTCCTTCTTTTTCTTGACCAGAGCCTTAATTTATCTCCCCCTTCAGCTCAACTTGCCCATGCCAAAGAGTCCCATCTACATTAGACCCATATCAAATATGGTCACGTGTATCCGGGAGAGGCCACGTCAGGATCACCGGATGCCATAGGCAACCTTTCTCTTCCTTTATCATCTGTACATCTGCGATATTGACGCAGCTTGTTTCTGTCTTTTTTCCCCTTTTTTCCCCTCTCCAAAAGTGGAAGATACAGGCTTGACCTGTTAGACACTGAATTCCACAACTTCCACATTGTTTTGCCTATGCTTACACTCACGAATGCTCCCATTCATTCACTGACCAGATAATAGCTTGTTCACAGTTTATCTCTATGGACAGGTACACAAAATTGATGGGGAAACTCAGCAGGTGCAGCAGCATCTATGGAGCGAAGGAAATAGGCGACGTTTCGGGCCGAAACCCTTCTTCAGACTGAGGAAGAAGAGGACCATATCTTTATGGAAATCCTGGTTTTAACCTTGAGGAGACATTCCCCCCCCCCACCCCACACACACCCTTTACCACCGTTCACTGCAGCTTAAAATGCTTCTTTACTCCTCATCCCAGTTCTAATGAAGAATTGTTCACCTGAAGTGTTAACCTAGTTTATCTCCCTCCTGTTTTATTGCACAGCCACGGAAATCGGTAATTTTCGCAGTTACTTGTTACTGTTAAACGAGTGAGCGAGAGAAAGATACTTTTCTAGTAATTATTTTGGAAAGAAGGAATTAATGTAAATATACTTAATCGATAATCAGTATTATGTAAGAGAATTAATGCAGATATTTCAAATATGTTCATGCCTTAAAAAAACATTTGGCTGTACATCTTATGTGGAATTTACAATCATATGACATTTGCTAGGTGGAATTTATTTTTCCAGCTCTGAGGACTTATTTGCTACTGGAGCGACAACGTGGTTTTTCTGTAATAGGTCAACTTGATGCTCCAAGGAAATTTCATACAATTAATTTTATTTGGAAGCTTAGACTTCATCAAAATTGTGCACCTCAAGGCTGCGTGCTCAGCCCCCTGCTTTACTCAATCTATACCCATGACTGCGGAGCTGGACTTAGTGCGAATTCCATCATCAAGTTTGCCGACGACACCACTGTTGTTGAACGAATCACAGATGGTGATGAGTCAGAGTATAGAAGTGAGATTGACCGATTGACCAAATGGTGCCAGCACAACAACCTGGCTCTCAACACCAGTAAAACCAAGGAACTGATTGTGGACTTTGGTAGGGGAAGAATGAGGACCCACAATCCTGTTTACATCAATGGGACGATGGTGGAGAGGGTCAAAAACATCTAATTCCTGGGCGTGCATATTTCCAAAGATCTTTCCTGGATTCAGCACACTGATGCAATTATAAAGAAGGCACATCAGCGACTCTACTTCCTGAGAAGATTAGAGATTCGGCATGTCATCGAGGATTCTCCTGAACTCCACAGGTGCACAGTAGAGAGCATTCTGACTGGCTGCATCGTGGCCTGGACCGGCAACTTGAACGTCCAGGAGCGGAAAAGACTGCAAAATGTTGTGACCACTGCCCAGTCCATCACCGGCTTTGAGCTCCCCACCATCGAAGGGATCTATCGCAGTCGCTGCCTCAAAAAGGGAGCCAACATCATCAAAGACCCACACCATCCTGGCCACACACTCATTTCACCAGTGCCATCGGGAAGAAGGTACAGGAGCCTGAAAACGTCCAGGTTCAGGAACAGCTTCTTCCCTACATCCATCAGACTATTAAGCACGACAACAAATAAGCTCTGAACTGCAACAGACTATCATTATCATTGCACTATATTTGTTATGTATTGAGTATGTGTGCATGTGTATACACACACTGAACTCTTTTTCTTCTCCCGTTATGTACTATGTTTACACATTCTGTTGTGCTGCAGCAAGCAAGAATTTAATTGTCCTATATGGGACATATGACAATAACTCCTGACTCCTGAACTAACATATATTTGAAGATTCAAACAAGAGGACATGACTTCAGAATTAAGGGACAGAAGTTTAGGGGTAACATGAGGGGGAACTTCTTTACTCAGAGAGTGGTAGCGGTGTGGAATGAGCTTCCAGTGGAAGTGGTGGAGGCAGGTTCGATGGTATCATTTAAAAATAAATTGGATAGTCATATGGATGAGAAGGGATTGGAGGGTTATGGTATGAGTGCAGGCAGGTGGGACTAAGGGAAAATAATTGTTCGGCACGGACTTGTAGGGCCGAGATGGCCTGTTTCCGTGCTGTAATTGTTATATGGTTTTATTAATTATTCTACTGTGACAAAAGACATTTGTATCTGTATTGAATTTACAATCACTGAAAACAGAATGCAAATACCCAAAGGTCCCATCATGTATTTCCTAATAAAAAGCCTTTAATGTAGACCCACCAAGAGTTTAAAAGTGGAAAAGTAGTGGTAAAGAAGGCATATGGTATACTTGCCATCATAGTCGGGGCATTGAGTGTAAGAGTCGGGATGTCATGATGCAGCTTTATAGGACATTGGTTAGGCCACATTTGGAAAATGCATGCAGTTCTGGTCACTCCATTATAAGAAGGATATGGAGGCTTTGGGAAGGGTTCAGAGGAGGTTTACGAGAATGTTGCCTGGATTGGGTGGTATTAGTACAGGGAGAGTTTGGATAAATTTGGATTGTTTTCTCTGGAACCCCAAAGGTTGCAGGGACACCTGATAGAGGTATATAAAATTATGAGAGGCATAGAAAGGGTAAACAGTCAGAACCTTTTCCAGGGTGGAAAAATCAAATACTAGAGAGCATAGCTTTAAGTTGAGAGGGGCAAAGTTTAAAGGAGATGTGCAGGGCAACTTTGTTTACACGAAGGGTAGTGAATGCCTGGAACACGCTGCCAGATTTTGCAATTGAGGCAGATATGGTAGTGGCATTTAAGAGGCTTTTGAATGCGCATATGCTTATACAGGGAATTAAGGGATATGGATTATGCGCAGGTGGATAAGAGATGGTCTTGGCATTATTTTTGGCACATTGTGGGCCAAAGGACTTGTTCATGTGCTGGACTGTTTCATGTTCTATGAAAATCCTAAGATCCAAATGGTACTTGTCTGCAGTATTTAACTCTTGAAGGAACACAATATTGAACAGTTTATTATACTGAATCACAAACATTACTGCCATTATCAAAGGAAACACTTTCAATTTGATTAAATGACTCTTTGTTCTCATGCAATAATAAAAATTAAGAGAAATCCCTAGAGTTAGGCACTATATGAATACATAAAGGGAATAGGGATTAAAAGGTAAAGGATAGGGCCCATTAGAGCCAAGAATGGCAACTTTGATGTAGAGATAGAAAACATGTTTATGGTACTAAATTAGTTCTTTGTACCTGACTACAAAAGTGAGTGTGTGTTGTGTGATGGAAAGAAATGCAGATCCTGGTTTACACCGAAGATAAACAAAAAAAGCTGGAGTAGCTCAGCGAGTCCGGTAGCATATCTGGAGAAAAGGTCACCCTCTTTCTTCGGAAGGGTCTCGACCCGAAACGTCACCTATTCCTTTTCTCCAGAGATGCTGCCTGACCCACTTAGATACTCCAGCTTTGGCAACTTCTGAAGAAGGGTCTCGACCCAAAATGTCACCTATTCCTTTTCTCAAGAGATGCTGCCTGACCTGCTGAGGTACTCCAACTTTTTGTGTCTATATTCTTGTGTGTTGTGTGGAGTAGGCATATGCAGCACACATGTTGACACTAAGGAAGAAGAGTGAATAAAAAGAGTGAAGAGTGAAAAACAATATTTAAAAGATACTTGGATAGGTGCATGGATTAGAAAGGTTTAGAGAAATATGGGCCAAATACAGGCAAATGGGGCTAGCTTAGATGGGGCATCTTTGTCGGCATGGATGAGTTGGGCTGAAGAGAACTGTTACTGTGCTCGATGACTATGACTCTATTAGAGACGACCAAGACTGGGATCTCAAAATTCTAAACTATTCAAGATTTTTTTTTAAAAACAGGCAAAAAGGGAAGGGCGGTGGCAGGCACGGAAATCGCTATCAAAATATGGAGCGGACCGGGGGACAGAGGGGCCACAATTTTTTTCCGGCCGCCCGCGCATGCGCACACTCACACACACACACGCACGAGGCTTCGGAGGCTCAATCCAGCGCTAAATGTAGCTCAACTCTGCCTGTCTCGCCGGGTTAACCTACAGCCCTGCCTGGACTGACGGGGCACCAGGGCTGCTTTTCCGCGCTGGCCATATTTCCCGCATGTCAGGCAGGGCTGTAGGTTAACCTGGTGGGACAGGTAGAGCTGAGCTGGGTTTAGCGCTGCTTCTCTGCGCTGGCTGTGGGCCTGGGGGTACAGCTCCCGTCTGATTCCCGACCTCTCTGGCCACCTGTGGGGGGGGGGGGCACTCGGGTGCGGACGGGACAGGGCCAGTGAGCCGGGATCGATCCTGGCTGCGGATGAGGCGCAGGTCAGTGCCACATCTCCCTCCTCCAATCACCGCTCTCTATCCTCAGTCCCACCCCCCCCCCTACTCCTCCCTCCTCCAATGATCGCGCTGAATCATCATGTCCCGCCCCCATTGCCTGCTGACCGACGTCTCTCTTGTCCAATCGGCGCCCTCGATCAGCAGTCCCACCCCCACTGTCTCGCGGAAAGCGGATATTTCACCGGGTTTTAAACTCCGGATTACAAAAACTTGGGGTGGGATGTCCCCCACCTCTCAAAACAGAGCGGAGACGTGTCCCCCTGTCCCCTCCGGGATTTCCGCCCCTGGGCGGTGGGGCAGCTTTGTTATTCATGGAAGGTATCAGCGAGCTGTTTGGTAGTGCTATGGATGATGTGGAATCATTTTGAGTGTGAATAATGAATAGCAGGAAAAAGAAGAAGGAAAATGCAATTATAATGGATGATTTAAATCTGCATATCAATTAGAAAACTAGAAAGAGTGGAGTGTGTGAGGGATTGATTCTTGAAGCAGTGTGTCCCATTATTACCTTCTTTACTTATCAGATTTCAGCACTGGCAATGTTTGCTTTCCTGCTTATCACCCTCCAGCAGCTGTTTCTACTTTCATACTCCCCTTCCCCAAATGGTTCCATCTGACTTTTTGTTTTAATTGTCTGCCTCCAGCTATCACCCCCCTGCCTCCATCTCCCCTTTCTCAGTCTTGATGCAGAGTTTTGACCCAAAAGGTCGATCATTCTTTTCCTCCCACACGTGTTGCTCAACTCGCTGAGTTCCACCAGCAAGTTATTTGATCTTACTGAACTACCTGGCAAAAGGCTATTTTAGATTTGATCATATATCTTGAGGTAAAATTAATTAAAGAGAGTAGTAATCACAAAATTGCAGAATTCTAGGTACAATTTGAGGGCAAACAGCCAGAATCGATAAGCAATGCTATCAACTGAAACGAGGATAATTACAAAGGTGTGAAGATAAGGTGAAGATAGAGTTATCCTGCACAGAAACAGGCCTTGCAGCCCACCATGTCTATGCCAAACTTTTTGCCCATCAGCACTAATTCTACTTATCCACAGTAGAACCATATTCTTCGCTGACTTGCCTATTTACTGTTAGTATCTGTCAAAATGACTCTTGAATGCATACATTGTCAGGGGATTCCACCACCTCCTCTGACAGTGCATTCCAGATATCAATTACTCAGTGCGAAAATAAATCCCTTAGATCCCTTTTAAAACCCTTTCCATGCACATTAAAGGGAGAGGATGAGCAGCCACAGGTAGTGGTGGACATCAATACCAACAATGTAGGTGGGAAAAGGGATGAGATCTTGCAGAGTGAATACAGGGAAATAGAATAGAGGTCGAACAGCAGTACCTTGTGAGTGGTAATCTCTGGAGCACTCATAGCGCCAAATGTTAGTAAGGACAGGAATAGGGGGTGAGGTCAAATGCTTTTGTGGATGAGGAGCTAGTACAGGGGGCAGGGGTTTGAGTTTTGGATCTTTGGGGTCTCTTTCTAGGGCAGAGGTGACCTGTGCAAGAGGGGACCAATAGCCTGGAAGGGAAATTTGCTTGTGTTACTTGGGAGGGTTTAAACTAAATTGGTAGTGGGGAGGGCCCCAGAGCTGAACCAAGGTTGGGACTGATCCAGAAATTAAGATCCTAACTTTACAAAAGGCTGATTTTGGAGGCACGGGGCAGAAATTTGCAGAGGTCAATTGGGTAAATCTGTTAGCAGGTTAGGGGATGGTTAGCCAGTGGGAGGCTTTCAAAAGAGTGATAGCAAGAGTATAGGAGCAGCATGTTCCTGTTCGGGTGAAGGGCAAGGCTGACAAATTTAGGGAACCCTGGGTAACAAGAGATGTTGAGGCTCTGGTAAGGAAGACGGAAGAATACATCAATTTAGGAGTTAGGATCAAGCGAATCTCTCCGTGAGTGTAAGAAGTGTAGGAGTACACTTAAGACGACAATCAAGAGGGCTACAAATAGGACAATAAAATGGATTCAAAGTGCTGGAGTAACTCAGCGGGTCAACACTCCAGCACTTACTCCAACACTTTGTGTATTTTTTTGTAAACCAACATCTACAGTTCCTTGTATCTACATTAATATGGTTCTGGCAAGCAAGTTAATAGAAAATTAAAGATCAACATGGCCATCTTTATGTCGAGCCACTAGAGATGGAGGAGATAGTAAATTAATATTTTACATCTGCTTTCACGGAGGAGAAGTTTGTGGAAGCTAGGAAATTAAGGCGTATGAGGTATGATGTCTTAGCCCATGAACAAATTACCAAAAGTGCATACCTGGACCTTGTGAGAAGCAATTGCGAGGATCCTGATCAAAATATTTGCATCATCTTTAGCCACAGATGAAATTCTGGAAGAATTCTGGAGGTTAATGATGGAGGCCATTACTTAAGTAGGGCAGCAAGGACAACCCAGGGAACTACAGGCTGGTGAGCCTGATATCACTGAAGAGAAAATTAAAATCATACAGCAAGGAGACATGACTTTCAGCCCAACTTGCCATGCCAATCAAGATGCCTTATCTACACTCGTCACCACCTGCCTACATTTGGCCCCCCCTTTATTCTTAAACTGTGACCCATGGTTCTGAACTCCCCCAACGTCGGGAACATTTTTCCTGCAGTTACAGTAAGTGAAAATCTAGCAGGCAAGCAGGATGCTTTCTCCAACCACCCCCATTTGAAGTCCACTATCTTCCACCGTTTCTACCCAGTGCTTGGTACTTACTTCCAGCAGCCACTCGTTGTCCTCCAGGATGCACTCTCTCTCCTCTTAACCCCCCTCTCTCTCTCCCCCTCTATCTCTCCCCTCCATCTCTCTTCTCTCCCTCTCCGTCTCTCCTCTCACCCCTCTCTCCCCTGTCTCCCCCCTCTCACTCTCTCCCCTTCCCTCTCTCTTCTCTCTCCCCCCTCTCTCTCTCCTCTCTTCCCCTCTCTCTCCCCCTCTCTCTCTTCCCCCTCTCTCCGTCCCACCTCACTCTCCCCCTCTCTCTAGTCCCCTCTCTCCTCTCTCTCCCCCCCTCCCCTCTCTCCCTCTCTCTACCCTCTTTCCCCCGTCTCTTTCTTCTCTCTCTCCCCCTCTTCTCTCCCCCCCCCTCTCTCTCCCCCCTCTCTCTTTCTCCCTCCCTCTCTATCTCCCTCTTCTCCCTCTCCCTGCACTCTCTGCCTCTCTCTCCCCTCTCTCTCTATCTCTCTCACCTCTCTCTCTTCCCCCCCTCTCTTTCCTCCTCCTCTCTCCCCTCTCTCTTTCTCCTCTGTCTCTATCTCCTCTTTCTCTTTCTCTTTGCCCCCTCATCTCTCTCTCTTTCCCCCGTTTCTCTCTTTCCCCCTCTCTCCCCCTTACCACCCCTCTCTCTTCCCCTCTCTCTTTTACCACCCCTCCCATTCTCTCCTACCCTCTCCTCCCCCTCTCTCTTCCCTCTTTCTTCACTCTCACCCCTCTCTCTCTCTCTTCCCCCTCCCACCTCTCTCCCCCTCTCTCCCCTACCTCTTTCCCCCTCTCCCTTCTCTCTCTCCATTCACCCCCCCCCCCCCCCGTCTCTCCCCTCTCTCTCCTCTCACCCCCCCTCTCTCCCCCCACTGTCTCCCTATCTCCTTCCCCCCTCTCTCTCTCCACCTCCCTTTGAGAGTCTGTCCCTTCGGCACAGAAACTCTCGCGGCAGCGGCAGCGGCACAACGATTCCGACGGCTCCGCGGCCCGGGACTTGCTCCATGGCCAGAGCTGCAGCGTCAGCCCCGCAAACTCGACAGCACCGCAAACCAAAGATCCTATCGCTATAGGATTTTTGCCGCGATCACTCGCAAGTCCCGGCTCCCGGCATCTTTTCCCGCTGCTGGTTCTGCTCCCTTCCCTCTCGCAGCCCCGGCTCTCCAACACCCGCGGACCATGCAGTTTATCTGAGTTTTGAAATTTTCGTTGATCACAAAATTTCTCACCACTGAGCGTGAGAAATTTCTGATCAGCGTGAGGGCGTGAGAGTTTGCTTGAGGGCGTGAGTTGCAGATCATTGGATTTTGGATTGTCCACAGCCAAAGGAAGGGCCATTCACAGCTCAGAACTTTGCCATAGCCTATTCATGAGGTAAGTACTATAAAGAGAAATAGAAAGATCTACAACTCAGTGGGTGGACATCAGAAGATGAAAAAAGACTATTCGCAATATCTCCATTGCAAGTTCAAGTATTTAAATAGGATTTTCAGCCTTCTTTATTGTTTCCGTGCTTAGATTTTTCAGGTGCAATGATGCATTCACAGCCAATTTGCAGATATGTTTGGAAAGCAAACCCCAAAGATGCCAGTTGGTTATTTCAATTTCCTACCTCCAAGGTTTTGGTCTTCAATTAGTCTTTGTGCTACGTTATTTGATGTAGTAATATTGATTTAGTGATCCAAGACTGTCCAAGGAATATACTATTCTTTACTGGAACCTGGTCATTTGATGTGAATACAGATTATCTGCTATTCGTGCTTACCATCATCCCAACATGAGGAGCTACGAGGTGATCTTGAACTTTACAAATAGAGCAGTGCATGCAGAGCTGTGCAGCTAGAGCTCTGCTCACATATTAAGTAGCTGAGTAGCCTTTTAAGAATCACTGATGCAATAAATGGAACACCATAACAACATCATTCGCTGTGAAGGCCAACAATATTTCTCTTCAGCCAGCAATTCTGGAGAGCTGCCAGTTAATAGAATAGCACAGGTCAGCATATTCCGAACATCCATGCCCACACATTGCAAAGCTGGAAATCTGAGACCAGGGTTGTAATTCAGAGTATTCAGCTATGACGCACCCCTATGTTTATTTTAATATTAAAACATTAATGTTTCAATTTATATCAGTTAATTTACTTTACATGTATTACTTTTTGAAATTCTATTTCAACTGTGTTTCTCTTTATTTGGCAGTCTTTGGAGATCCAGAATGACTTGCTTCCACTCCATTTTCATTGATTCTAAAGTGACTGACGAGGCCAATGTCGGAATTGCAGACATCTCTGCAGATGAGACAGGTGAAATCAGTGGGAAAGGCAGGTGGGTATTTGTAAAATAGTGCCCTTTTGCCATTTATGCAGAACCTCTGTGTTTCCAACACATCAATCAATGTTCTCGATATCACCCAGAACGTTTCTTCTGCACCTTGAGAAATCATGGGTCAGGAAATCCCCAAGAGTCAGTGCGGATGTTGCATTCTATTAAAGAGGCATAGAGAACATCCTTGAATCTTTTCACCTGTCCTCTCACAATCTCACCCTGAGATAGCTTTGGCTTGGGCAGCACAGTTGTGTAGTGGTAGAGCTGCTGCCTTACAGTTTGACCCTGACTACGGGAGAGGTCTGCACGAAGTTTGTACGTTCTCCCTGTGACCTCGTGGGTTTTCTCTGGGTGCTCCGGTTTATTCCCACACTCCAGAGATGTACAGGTTTGTTGGTTAATTAGCTTTGGTAAAATTGTAAGTTGTCCCTAGTTTTAGGATAGTGCTAGCGTATTGGGTGATCAGTGGTCTGCGTGGACTCGGAGGGCCGAACGGCCTGTTTCTGTGATGTATCTCTAAAGTCTAAAGTCTGTTGCACGTCTGATGTCAAACGTGTGAATAATGCAAGGTACACAAAAATGCTGGAGAAACTCAGCGGGTGCAGCAGCATCTATGGAGCGAAGGAGATTGGCAACGTTTCGGGCCGAAACCCTTCTTCAGTGTGAATAATGCAGCCTTCCCAGCAGAACTGACTGAATGTAATTAGTGGTCTCAGTATTGATCGGTCAGAAAAGGGTCCCGGCCTCAAATGTCACCTACCCGTGTGTTCCAGAGATGCTGCCTGATGCACTGAGTTATGGCAGCACATTGTGTTCTTTTTTTGTAAACCAGCAACTGCAGTTCCTTGTGTCGACTCAGTATTGATTTGATAGATTGTTGATATGAGAAAATTGACATGAGGTTGCTTGTCTTTCCATGCATTTTGCACATTTTGCAGAAACTGTGTTGATGGTGTATTTCCATGCTATGAGATACCTGCTGCATGTAATTCAACTCTCAGGGATGAATTTTGTGCCGAGTTTATTGCCTCAATTTTCAAACCCCCTTTTCCGCAATCATCAAACGGTCATGCTGGCATCACATTGATGAGCTGTTTCATTATCAATGTTTGTCTTTATTGACAGTAACTTCCAGAATGTGGGAAGAAATCTACATTTTCCAAGGTCTCATCACGAACTTTAGTGGTCGGAGTAGAGTGTTACGTACCAAGGACAGATTGGTAGAGAGCTGATGTTGAGTTTAAGGCCCATTTACCTGTATGCTTTCGATGATAACTTGCAGTTGTGTCCCTGCATACTGCAGCTTATCTGTATCCTGCAGCCTAATTGTTGAGGCTGTTGTGACCTTGGTTCTGCAATGTGGGTAATGTAGTTCAGTAGTTTCTCATTGATTTGGAAGATTAGCTTCACTCCTGCAGGATGTTTGTTGAGTGCAAGGTGCAGCCATGCAGAGAAATATTTTTTAAGAGTGTCAGGATAATTACATTACCTTGTTTGACATCAGTCTATTTCTATAATAAATCCAATGGTTAGGATCATGGCTTGCATGACAACATGAAGCAAATGTAAGTTAGAGACACATTTGATAAGAATGTTCCACAATCCATTCCTAGTTGCTGGAGTAAAAAGGTTTTGTGAGGTAATAAAGGACATGTATTGTTGTGAATGATGTTTCCTGCAGTCCTTCTGGATTGTTATGCACATAAAATGTAGAATATATAACGGTACAGCACAGGGACGGACCCTCCGGCCCACAATGTATATGCTGAGCATGATGCTAATTTAAACTGATCTCATCTGCATGTACATGATCCATATCCCTCTATTCTCTGCACTTCCATGTGCCAATCCAAAAGGCTCTTAAATAGCACTATGGTATCTGCCTCCACCACCACCTCTGGCAATCCATTCCAGGCCCCCACCACCATCTGTGTGAAAAAACTTGCTCCGCGCATCTCCATTAAACTTGCCTGCCTCACCTTATAGCTATGCCCTCTCGTGTTGGATATTTCCACCCTTGGAAAAAGGTTAGGACTGTCAACCCTATCTATGCCTCTCATAATGTTATCTACTTCTATAATTTCTCACCTTAACCTCTGACGTTCCAGAGAAAACAACTAAGGGCTCCGTCAGGAAACCTTGGGAAGTCCTTGTACATAAAATTGAGGGGGAAGCTGAAATACCATATTTTAAAACTAAAAGACAATAAGCCAGTTCTTTGAAATTCATCTCTCACTAGAAGCACTAAATGTGCAAATTAAAAGTATCAGTACATTCCCTTAAATGAATTTGGAGGCAGAGTGCAATGCACTGTGCTATGCAAAACACATTTAATGCTCTTGAAGGGAGATGAAATTCAAAGCACACATCTAGAAATTGGATCATGTAGTGCTGTGTTTTTTCTAGGACCCTGGGATGGTTCATTGTAACTTGTAATAACATGATCAGACAGAAATCATGCAGTTCATGAGATTCAACCAAACACATTTGATTGGTGTACACACATAACAACATGACAGTTGGCATATATGAAAAACATGGAGTGAACATTTGCAACTGAAACTATGTCACAGTTTAGAACATTGTTGACTCTCATAGACAATGGCATTTCCATTAGTTTTAGTTTTATAGATGCAACATAGAAACAGGCCCTTCTGCCCACTGATTCCACACTGACCTTCATCACCTTTTCACGGTAGTTCTATGTTATCCCACAATATAATTTACTCTCTACGTTAGACATTTTATTTTTTACACAGGCCGATTAATCTTCAAACCCGCATATTTTTGGGACGTGGGAGGATACCAGAGCATCAGGAGGAAACCCACATGGTCACAAGGAAAACGTGCAAACTCCACACAGACAGCACCTGAGGTCAGGATCGAACACGGGTCCCTGTGCTGTGAGGCAGCAGCTCCACCAGCTGTGCCACTGTGCCGACTTAATTGAACTGTGTCAGAAGTGGACTTATTGGAATCAATTTTTGGTGAGTCTGAAGTTTCATTATCTCTGTTACCAAATTCTGTAATTTGATGCAGTTCAATAAACACCAGCAAACTCACTAAAGTAACCCTGATCAGCATATCTATTTCTTCATCTCTTGCATGAACAATTGTCAAGAGTTTTTTATTACTTCCTCAGAATGCTAACAATTCTCTCTCCTCCAGTAAATCATTGATGGTTGGACAATTTTCACAATCGCTCAATTTCATTGCTCTTCCGTGATGGGTTGATTTAAAATAAAGATCTTATTTCCATAATAATGATTCTTTTTTTCCATTCTTAAGATATCGAAATAGAGTTAAGTTCTCAGGTGAATTCAAATAATTCCTGCCTCTGGAATGCTATGGATACAGTATGATAGTGAATCAGGTATTTGTGTTTGTTGAAGGTTTCAATTCATAAATTATCTCAAGGAATAGATAACCGAAGAAGTGGAACCATTAAAGCTTCACTGGCAGGGCAAGTTATTATTGTACGCTCCTATGAGTAATGATTTTCAAAATTCCGAAACTAAAATCAATAATCAATAACCTGGATATTCATTGGTGGATCTTACTGTTTGTGTCCCATCTGTGTTTAGTCTGACTATGTACCTTCTCTTTATCTGGGAAGCCAATCTTTCTGATCAAGTGCTCCTGAGGCCAAGCAACGAGTCTGAATACTAACAGGACCTTGAATGACTGAGTCACAGTGGTGAGCCAGAGCAAGTCCTACCCACATAACTTTTCTGGAAGCCTTTGAGTCAGTGAAGCATTACCAAGCTTTGCCACTTGTCAAAACTGTCATGGTACTTCAATGTTTCCCAACATGCCTGGCATACAGGCATGATCATAAGCTACCAAAAATTAAATTAAATATTGCAGTTATAAAAATCCTGAATTTAAAACAAAAAAAATCAACTCTATAATTGAAATAATTTAAAAAAATACAAAGTATTTGGCATGGCCAATTCACGAGAATGTGGAATCCTATGCAGTGTGCAACAGCTTGGCACCACATCAACAAAAGCAACCACTTCTCTCACACCTGGTTCCTGCCCTTCCATGGTCCACAGTGGCAACTGACATATTTGAGTGGCATGGCAAACAATACCTGGTTCTTGTTGACTCGTACTCTGGTTGGTTTCATATTGATCTTCTTAGTAGCCCCACTTCTCATGGGGTATTTCAGAAGTTGGCTCGCCATTTCTCCGACCGAGGAGCTCCATGTCAACTACTATGTGAGAATGGCAGCCAATTTACCAGCCAGTACTTCAAAGACTTTGCTGCACGCTAGGGTTTTTGTCACATCACCAGTAGCCCTGAATATCCTCAGTCAAATGGGCTGGGTGAACGTGCCGTCAGGAGTGCAAAACAATTAATGGAATGGTCCCACAGGGCAAAATCAGATGTGTACCTGCTTATCCTGCGCAACATCTCCCATGACCAAATATTGGGTTCACCCGCTCAGCGTTTAATGTCAAGGCAGACCCGAGCCACACTGCCTGGGGCTAAGCAGGCACTAGTTCCACAAGTGGTTCCACCATCAGAAGCACAGTCCAGACTACAACAAAAGCATGACATTCAGAAAGGGTGGTATGACAAGACGAGCAGACCGCTTCCACCACTAGCCGAAGGACAGGTGATGCGTCTGCAAACTGACAAAGGTCACAACCGCATTGGTATAATTTCTGGAACTGCCTCCGAGCCGCGTTCATACTTGGTCAATGCCGATGGCGGCACCTACAGACGTAATAGGCAACATATCCTGCCTGTGAATGAGCCAACAGCACCTCCGTACTATCCTGATTGCACAAGTATACTTCCATCCACATCCAGCGGCATCGGCCCGACTGCACCAGCACAACAACCTGTTTCTGATCCGGTTACTTTGCCGATGGCTACGCCACCTCCACCTGTGCCAAAGTTTCCTGTTTTGTACCCGGAAATGCCGTTTCAATTTCCGACACCTATTTCACCACTGATTGTGTCCCTGGTGACGGGAGGAGATGGACTGTATTGTAAGCGTGTTGGTCGTGTTTGTAAGCCCACCGTAAAGTACCCGGGCTATGCTTGAACTTCCTCCAGTTTATTGCCATATACTATGTGTGCTTTATATAGTATACATTTGCATTTAATTCTTTGTAGTACTCAGTAGTTTTGCATTTGCGTTTAATTCTTTAAGAGGGAGGATGTAGATTAGTGTCATTCATACTATTGATCCGCCCACAGGTTTATTAGAGCTCTCTCTCTCTGTCCCTGGCAGACTAGTAGTATGCATGTAGAGATGATAGCACCTTGTGTTTCCTCTAGAGTTGTTAATAGAAGACTATGAATTCTAATCACTACGTGTGAGTCTGATCATTTCCAACAACTGAGAAACAATTAAGGGCAGAAGGAAGATATTTATTCAGGATCACATTTATCCCCAGCTTTTTCTTTGTAAAAGAAAAAGTACTTCATGGTATCATGTATGGTTAAAGGTATACTTTTGAAGTAATTCTCTTTGTCTCAACTGAAAGGATAAATCAGTATATACCAAATTCGATATCAATTATTTACAGGTTGATGTTGGGCAAAACTATTAATTAATTATTAACAGCTCAAACAGAATTTATATTTTATTCAGTTGTTATCCACTGCATACCATGATGTTATTGGGATTAGGAGAAAAGTGATTAAAGAACTGCACATGGCATATGGAGCGATCGCTGGTGCAGTGGTTCTATTCAATCTCTATGTCAGAAGGGTAGGGGTTCAAGACCTCAAGTGTTGTCCCTGAACACTGAGTTAATGTCCAACATAGGTGCTGGTTAATTCCAACAATCAGGAATTGGTGGGAATTTGAAACATTCTTCACAGCCCATTTAGGATAGGATAATTCAAAGGGCGATTCAAAGGGCGTAATCAAGAACGAGTCACACCCCGGCCACTCCCTCTTCTTCCCTCTCCCATCTGGCAAAAAGCATAGAAGTGTGAAAACGCACACCTCCTGATTGAGGGACAGTTTCTTCCCAGCTGTTATCAGGCAACTGAACTATTCTACAACAACTAGAGAGCAGTACTGAGCTACTATCTAACTCCTTGGAGACCCTCATTCTATCTTTAATCGGACTTTACTGGACTTTATCTTGCACTAAATGTTATTCCCTTTATCATGTATCTGTACACTGTGGATGGCTCGATTGGAACCATGCATTGTCTTTCTGCTGACTGTACTTTAGTACACGTGACAATAAACTAAACTAAACTAAAAATAATTAAACAGCAAAGAAGGTAACAATCAAAAATCCTCAGATGACCCTTTGGACAAATGTGCTGTCTTGTGAATAAATTAATGTGGGTTGCGCCATTCTGTTATAGATAAGTTCCTCACATGTGTCTCCTGTGTCCCGTAGTTCTGCTCTCGCTCCCACTCCCCCCCAGACACATTCTGAACATTAGTCCTGAACCAAATCGTCACCCATCCTGTTTCTCTAGAGATGCTGCCTGACCCACTGAGTTACTCCAGCACTTTGCGTCTATCTTTGGGATAAACCAGCATCTGCAGTTCTTTGTTTCTACTATTCTTATTTGTTTACAGATCAGGTTTGGGAGACGTCATGATCTTATTCGAGTTCAGTCGCAGCAAACAGCAAGTCTACAGTTACATACCTTTGATTTTGTATTTATGTTACTAAATATAGAACAACAAAGAAGAAGCGAATAAAAAAAAGAAAATTGAATCATCAATTCCAAAATAACTGGAATTGATCTGATTTACCAGGCAGGATAAGGACTTCTGGTGGACAAAACTGGGAAATGCAGTGATAGAAGAACATGATCAGCAAAGGTAAAAAAAGAAAAATATTTAACATCCTAAAAAACACGTAAAAAACTGAAATCTGGAAGAACTCAGTAATTCAGCAGCTTCGATAGAGGCAAAAGGCATGTCAACATTTCAGGTCGAAACCTTGTATTTATTTCTTTTAATTTTCAACTTGGTAAACACATTTGGAATACAGAAATTAATACCTTGTTCCTAAACACCACATTCACTTGTAGAGTCATAATTCTATAGATTATAGAAAGAGATTCTTTGGCCCAAATAATCTTTACCGACTGTTATGCCTATTTTCACTCATCGTTTTGCCTGCATTAGGCCCTTATCCCTCAACTTCCTTCCTATCAATGTACCAACCGAAAGGCCTTTTAAATGTTATAATTCTTTCTGTCACTACCAACTACCCTGGCAACACATTCCATATAATCAACATTCTTGCATTAAAAACTTATCCTTCATATGTTCTTTAAAATTTTCACCTTTCACCTTAAAGCTATGCCCCCTAGTTTTAGACTATCCTAGCCTGGGCATAAAACGTTCTAACTACGCTATCTGTCCAGAATGGGGGGGAAAAAGCAAATTCTAAAGGTCATAGCTTTAAGCTGACGATTTTGAGAGAAGAGAATTTTTGAAAACATTAGCAGGAGGTAATAGCAGGTTAAGTTACGCTCTGTTTTTCTTGGTAATTTTTACTAGGTTTTCGGTGTCGTAGAGATGGCAGGTGGGATAAAGGAATGTTCCTCCTGCAGGATGTTTGAAGCCAGGGGCATTTCCAGTGCCCCTGAGGTCTGTACCTGCAGTAAGTACAATCAGTTGCAGCTCCTTAAGGATTGTGTTAAGGAACTAGAGCAGCAGCTGGATGATCTCAGGAGTATCCTGGGGATGTGAAAGTGTCATAGGATAAGAGTTACAGTGTGGTGCTCATGCCTAAGGTACAGGTAGGGAGTAGATGGGTGATTATCAGGAAAGGCAGAAGGCATAAAATGCAAGAATCCCCTGGTGCTGTTCCCCTCGACAACAGACATGCTTCTTTGGATACTAATGTGGCGGAGGACTGGTCAGAGGAGAGCAGTAGCAGCAACAGCAGCAGCGGTCCGGCTTGCTCTGTCAGGCCTGGCTTTGAAGCACAGCGGGGAAGGTAAAAGTCAGACAGAGCATAGTGAGAGAAGATTTGTTACTTAGGGGCACAGACAGGAGATTATGTGGCAGCAAACTAGACTACTGCATGATGTATTGCCTCCCTGGTGCAGAACATTCACAAATGAGAGAGCAAGCAGCCGAAAGTCATGGCGTATGTTGGCACAAATGACATAGGTTGGATAAGGAATGAAGTCCTGTAAAGTGAATGTAGGGGGTTAGGTAGAAGATTAAAAAGCAGGACCGCTTGGGTAGTAATCTCTGGATTACTCCTGGTGCCACGTGCTAGGGAGGGTAGAAAGAGGGAGATAGGATAGATTAATATGTGGCTCAGAAATTGCTGCAGGGAGCAGGGATTTAGATTTTTAGACTATTGAGATCTCTTCTGGGGCAGAGATGACCTGTGCAAGATGTATCTGAACTATTGGGGAACCAATATTCTTGCAAGGAAGTTCACTTGCGCTATTCGGGGGGGAGGGGGGAGGGAGTTTAAACTAGATTGGCAGGAGGTGGGTACAGCATGGAAACAGTATCTTTGGCCAAACTCGTCCATGCCAACCAAGATGCCCCATCAAAGCTAGTCCTATTTGCTTATGTTTGGCTCATCTATACATAACTAAAACTCTGATCTTGTGCTCTTCAGTGTGAGCGGTTTTTCTATTTGCACAAAAAAAGGTACGCGATACTCGCCAGCTCACTCACCGTTCTCCTGTGCTGCGAGTGCTACAAGTTTCATTCCAATTGGTGGTATATTGTAAAAGTTAGCGAGTTTTAAAAATCTTAAAAACCGTGCATGCGCACATTTGTCTCCTCTCCTATCAGGAGATTGGTCTCCTATCCTGTCAGTTACTCGGGACAGCGACGCCCAGGCCGGGATGGCTGTGCCCCTTCTGGCGCAATATCGCCGCACTGATTGGCCGGCACCTCAATCACAATAAAGCTGAAGGAACGAAGCGAGTAGAGTTTGTGCATCACCGTGGCTGGAGTGCGGAGCAGCTGGAGTGCGGAGTGGCCCAGAGCCTGTCCGACTGCCAGGCCCACTGCTGCAACCTCGATATCCTGGGAAATGAAGAGGGAGAGTGGGGGGGATTGACGGAGCCGGGTGCTGGTGGGGCCGGGGCCGGGTGCAGGTGCAGGTGGGGCCGGGGATGCGGCCAGGGCTGGGGCCAGGCGCTGGTGGGGCCCGGCACTCCCCCGCACACACCCCCGCCCACACCCCTCTCCCCCGCCCACACCCCTCCCCCGTCCACACCCCCCTCCATGCCCACACCCCCCTCCTCCGCCAACACACTCCTCCCCCGTCCACACCCCCCTCCCTCGCCAACACACTCCTCCCCCGCCCACACACGCCAGTAGTGTACTATACTAGACTAAGTGGGACCCGTTGGGTCCCTGTCACGCAGGAGGCTTGGTCCCCCAATGCAATATCCACCACTCACCCATAGCCCACAACTGCACAGGTGCAGCTAATTTCCCCACATCCCTAGCACTCTCTCCCCCTCCTCTTCACCCTCTTCTTTCCCCTCTCCTCCTCCCCAATCCCTCCCTCACCTCTCTCTCCCTCTCCTTTCCCCTACCATCAGTCACTCCCTCCCTCCCTCCATAACTCCTCTCCCCTCCCTACCCCCTCCTATCCCTCTATCCCCCACCTCCGCCTATCCCCCCACTCTCCCTCCTCACCTCCTCCCTCTTCTTTTACCTCTCCTCCTATCCTCCCCAATCCCTCCCTCACCTCTCCTTTCCCCTACCCTGTCACTCCCTCCCTCCCTCCATAACTCCTCTGCCCTCCCTGCTCCCCACCTTTCCCTCTATCCCCTCTCCTCCCCCACTCTCCTTCCCCAGGATCTCAAGGTTGCCTCTCCTCTCTCTTCCTGCGTGCTCAGGAGGAGCATCAGCCGTTGGCGCCCTCAGAGCCAGGCCTCGGATCGGCCCGGTAGCCGTGCTGGCGTGTGGATGGGGGGTGGGGGGGGAGAGCTCGGAGAAAAGACGGGGGAAGAGCCATGGGGGAGAGGGGGGTATGACGGGGGAGAGGGCAAGGGCCAACGAGGGGGACCAGAGGGGAAGGAGCTGGAGCTGAGGGGCGTTGCGATGGCGTTTGGGACACACAGCGGGCGCTGGACGCTCACCCATAGACCCCAGGGGAGGCTTGGTCACCCAACGCAACTTGTTCCCCCAACGCAACCCGTTCCCGCAGTGTAATATTCCACCACTCACCCATAGCCCCTAGCTGCGCAGCGGTTGCTCATTTCCCCTTATTCACCATCCCTCTTTTTAAACTTTAAAATAATCCAATTGCACTTGCTGCCAGGACTCAGTGTCCTGGGATTTGCTGCAATGTTGCAGGCAGGGTTACAATCATAGCTGACATCATAGCTGTAACTGCCACTGCAGTGTTCAAGTGATTCTTTCGCAAACTGGATTTTGTAAAGTTAAAAATGTGAATAACTTGTAAAATATAACATCAATCTGAACGAAACTTGATAAAAAACACACCACAATTGTGAGTAAGGTGGTCCAAAAATTGTAGCGCTATCGTGTACTGTTTTGGCGTAGTTCCGGGATCACGCACACAGAAGCACAAACAAGATGAAAGATAGATAGATAGATAGATAGATAGATAGATAGATAGATAGATAGATAGATAGATAGATAGATAGATAGATAGATAGATAGATAGATAGATAGATAGATAGATAGATAGATAGATAGATAGATAGATAGATAGATAGATAGTCAAATCAGTGAGTAGATGCAAACACTAAATATAGTGAGCCAGAATTTACCAAAATATAGAACATTATAGAATGCGTGTTCGGCACGGACTAGAAGGGTCGAGATGGCCTGTTTCCGTGCTGTAATTGTTATATGTTATATGGTTATATGCCTAGTTAGTTCCATTTTATTTATGTGCTTTTCCATACAACTGTTTTTGCATTCCTGATTTCTAAAAGTACACGCTGATTATGTCACATCGAGGAAAACATAATATTTGGGGCACATTGTCATTGGGATAACCAGAGTATATTTTGAAACAATGAGATTTAAAAATCGAGAATGAAGCAGAAACGATGGTGCATTAAATAAAGTGAATAAATTCAATATCAAAGAGTGTACAAAAATGATTTAAGGGAATGGAAAAAGAAACAAATAGGGAAACTAATTTGCTGCCTGCACGAAAGAGTGTTCATATTTTCAATTGTTCACTTTTTGGTTGATTAGCCATCATTAAAGATTATAACATTGTTAAAGGGCACTTACACAATTAATTACCAGACTTAATTTTCAGTGTGACTTTAATGGGAGCAATTAATGTGCAAACAAAGCAACTTACTGAAAATCATGAGGAAGCTGAAGGTAATATGTTGTTTTGTGACTTGCAGTGATTTTTGGTTCACGGATATCTCTTCCCCATCACATTGCTAACTGATTTGCACATTAATAACACTGCGCAGCATTTACATAAAGGTATACTATGAATGCAGAGTGCATCTCGTAAGTTCCACTGAACTTTAAAATTCACCCAATAATGCAATAACTCAATAATTTGTTTTCAATTTTTTATTTTCTACATAATTAAATCCAAATAGGGACAGTTACTAAAAGTTATTTTGATTTCCACTGGCTCTGTGAGCACACACACAAGTTAGCATGCAGGTAGTACAAGGAAATAGAAAATTAACCATTATGTTGACTAAAACTATGTCCCGTGAAAGAATAAAATAAGCACATAATATGGTTTGAATACGTACATTAAGGGATTTACAAATGTATTATTTTTTTAAATGGTTGCTCTTTAAACAATGTCAAGAGGCTTAAGTAGATCCTTTAGGAAACAGTTCCTGTTGTTGGATATTCTGAACAGACAACACCAACAGGTTATTTTTGTAAAACACTCCAATGTTAACAATAATACCAGCACAAGTAAGTTAATTCCATTTAAATGTTTTTTGGGTAAATTAATACGTAATATTTAAAATACAGAATAGTTTTTTGACCAGGTCGGAAAATTCTTATTTTAGTATCTGCAACAAACAAACCACTGTGATTCACCAGGTGTCATCTTTTTTCCAAACTGAGGAATAGTTTAAACATAAAAATCCACGTGTCTCAGCAAAACCTCCGTTTGCCTCAAGAGTTCGGTAATTGGCTTAATGGTTGGCTGAGAAAAACATCCACATTTTTTTAATTTTGTGAAACGATGAGGTTCTATCATCATTTCCTCTTCTTCCATCCATTAACATATTTCCCAAAATACCTCAATCTGTGTAGTAAGTCAATTCAATCAGAGCAATTCCATAGTACAAGATAATTTACCTCACTTTTCATTGTCAGATCATGCCACCTGCTGAAATCACTGATGTGGAACAACTCAATTTTAGCTCTGAAATTAGGAGCAATCCCTAGCTGAGCTTTTGACACATTCAAAATGGGATAGATGCTATTAACCTCATTTAAGCCCATCAGCTGATAGTTGAACGATTGCTTGGGTAAGGAACCGTCTAACATATTTGGATCAAACCTTACTTATAGAACATTGTGAAAATGTATTTCAAACGTGGTGGAATTTTTTAAGCAAAAGTTTGTTTTCCCTTTCTCAGCCTCCACTGCAGTTCAGCTGAGCAAAAAGATCTATCAGAAATGGTCAAACTATAATGATCCAAACAGAATCTTTGTAAGAAAATTATGTACAACATATAGATTGTGAAAAGGTTTAATGTGACCAGCTTGACAGAAAATCAGCAAAGAGGAATGACAACTAAAATACTACAACTGAATTACAAAGTTTGAATGCAAATTTAGGCTCTTTTTGTAATTAAATTTACAAATGGTTTTATAAAGAATTTGCTTTTATTTTTCAACATTTATGGCCTCACACATTTCAAAGTGTTTCACAGCAAACAAGCTACATTTGAAGTATTGTCAATTCTACAGATTCACAACTCTCTGGGTGAATCTAAGAGTTTCCTCATCACAGTCCTAAATGGTCTACCTCTTATTTTTAAACTGTGATCCCGGTTCTGGACGCCTCTAACATCGGGAACATTTTTCCTGCATCTAGCCTGTCCATCTGTTCCTATCTGTTCCCAACCTGTCCCTATTGCTCAGCCCCCTCAAGGCCTGGCAACATCCTCGTAAATCTTATCTGCCCTCTTTCCAGCTTAACAGCATCTTTCCTGTAGCAGGGTGACCAAAACTGAACACAATGCTCCAAATGCAGCCTCACCAATTTATTGTACAAATGTAAAATAATATCTCAACTTAAGCGGCATGAATGTTGATTTCTCCAATTTCAAGGAACTCCTGCATTCCTCCCCTCCCTAGTCATCCTACTAGTTCCACTGTTCATACCCTTTTATCCCTCTCATTAGCCCTTCTTCACCAACCAACAACGTGCCATTATGGACTCCACCCTTCCTGAGGTCATCTGTTGCTGGCCCAGTTTTGTTCTGGCCTTTTCTCGCCTTCAGTTCTCCCCCCTCCCCCCACCTGAAACGCCACCCATTGCTTTTCTCTGGAAATGCTGCCTGACCCTCTGAGTTACTCCAGCATTGTGTATCTTTCTTTCGTATAAATCAGCATCAGCAGTTCCTTCCTACACATCTCAACTTCTATACTCAATATCCTGACTGATGAAGCCCAATGTACCAAACGTCTTCTTGGCCATCTGTGCAGTGCGTTTCAGGCACCCACCATCTTCTGTGTATAAAGCTCGCCCCACACATCTCCGTTAAACTTTCCTCCTCTCAACTTAAAGCTATGGAATCTAATATTTGATATTTCCATTCTGGGAGAAAGGTTCTGACTCTCTATCCTATTTATGCCTCTCATACTCCTATCGGGTCGCCCCTCAACCTCCAGCATTTCACTTATTATGCATGTGACATCCTTTTTTTCAATTTAATATATAGCTCACAACGTGGTCTCCTCTGTAATGGAGAAAAGCAAACACAATTTGGATGACTGCTTTGCAGAACACCTTGCTTCAATCTAAGAGCACGATTCTGAAATGCCAGTTGATTGTCAGTTTAATTCTTTGCTCCTAATCTTAACATGCCTCCCTATCTGCAGCCACTTGTAACTTTTCAATGAAGCCAACATAACCTTGCGAAATTGCATCTCATCTTCAGACTTGACACAATTACGACTTCAGGATTTAACAGTGAATTTAACTATTTCAGATTACTAGTCTTACCATCTTGAATTAAAACTGGGCTGTTATGATTAAAAAGGTCATTAGACTGTAATTTATAAAGCAGTTTACTCTCTCTACAAATACTGCCCGACTTTCTGAATATGTCCATCATTTCCAATCTCTGCAGTGCTTTATATATTACATCTCCAGGATTGTTTTTTATCTGTTCTCATTCATTTTTGATTTACATCTCACCTGTCAGATCAGATGAGATTAACAAGCTTTTATTGCCCAATTGAAACCAGCACTGCCAGTACTTATGTCATGTAGTCTTTTATATCACAGGTGTAATCTTTGTACTCTCTGCCCAATCCATTTCTCAGCTACCGGTAATTAAAATATATTTAATTTCAAATTGTTCATTGAAACGATAACCCCTTCTCTCTTCAAAGATGCTGCCTGGCCTGATACGTATTTTAAAATTTTCATTTTATTTATTACATAAGTCCTGTGCCTATGTGAATGGAAAAAAAAACAGGAACTTTTTTTCCCTGCTGATAAACCGCGGAAGGTGTTGCTGATTGCGTCATACCAAACTGCCACGCTGTAATGTTTACAAATACACAGGACTAGATGTTAAAAGTCCAAAGTGCCAAATATTAATTTACTCCCGATGGTGATGGGAGCCTTCTGCATTCACCTATGCTCCTCTGATGTTGAAAAAGGCTAGGCAGACACGTCATTGGGGTTATCAAGTGGGCACCTACTTTCATCGACATTTCGCTGATTGAACCCACAACGTCTCCAGTATGCTCAGCGATGCATTCTGGCATCCCAGAACCACCCCCTCTGCATCTGTCTAGTCCGTTATTTGGGAGACCAAATGGGGTCTTTCCTCTTCAGCCAGAGCCACTGGCTACTCCGCTCTGCCACCCGTGATGTTTCTTTGATGGCCTGGCGTAGGGCTTGTCCGCTTATCCCCAAGTCCTTAGATCATGTAACCTCATTACCACTTTCCTGTACCAACCGATTCCCCTCAAAGTACAAAAGTCCAAAAATCTATTAATTTCTAATTTAGAAAATATTAGAAATAATGTTTCAATGGAGTTACCTCTCAATCTTCTAAATTCCTAGTCTGCTTCATTTCTTTTCAGCTAACAAATCTGTCATCCCAGGAATGAGTGGTGAGCCTTTGCTGCACTTCCTCGATAGCAAATGTATCCTTCCTTAGATAGGGAGTTCATACTTCTCTATGCAGTATGGTGAGGCAAGATGGTGGGTATTCTAATTATATTTCTATATAATTGGAGCATGACATCTCTGCTCTTGTACGCAACTCTCTTTATAATAAAGGCCAGCATTGAAATTCAACCCATTTCAAACTCTCACCTTGGCTGTACATGATGCATATGCCTCTATTCCTTGCATTTCCATGTGCGTAATTAAAAGCCTCTAAAACGCCATTATTGTGCCTGCCTCCACTACCACCCCTGGCAAAGCATTCCATGCCCGCATCACTGTGTAAAAACTTGCTCCATACATTTCCATTAAACTTTCCCACTATTACCTTATAACTATGTCCTGTAGTGTTGGATATTTCCATACTGGGAAAGAGGTTCTGATTGTCTACTCTATCTATGCCTCTCATAATTTTATATGCTTCTATCGTCAATTTCCAATGTTCCTAAGAAAACAATATATGTCTATCCAACCTCTCCCTGTAACTGAAACTCTCTAATCCAGGCAGCATTCTTGTAAACCTCCTCTGCACATTCTCTAAAACCTCCACATCTTTCTGGTATGGATGGAGGGGACCAGAACTGAATGCAATCCTCTGGAGTACTGAATTCAAGTCTTTCTATCTCAGTCCAGAATGGTCGACACATTATGTTGAGACTCTTCTAGAAACCATGTTTTTTTACAATCTGGCCAGGGGAAATGCTAATCTTGCATCTACCCTTTCAATATCTTTTTTTTTAATGTTTCAACGGAGTTACCTCTCATTCTTCTAAATTCCTAGTCTGCTTCATTTCTTTTCAGCTAACAAAACTGTCATTTGCTATCGAGGAAGTGCAGCAAAGGCTCACTTTAGTTCCTATAGCTCATGCCCTCAAGGCATGGCAACATCCTCGTAAATACTCTCTGCACTCTTTTGAGATTAACAACAACCTTCCTATAGCAGGGTGACCAAAACTGAACATAATACTCCATCTGTCATTTCTCTGTCTATTTCTGCAGCTTCTGACACCCTCCTATCTGCAATTCCTCCAATGTTAGTGTTGTCAGTAAATTTACTTTACAACCCATCTACATTTATGTCCAGGATAAGATATGCCTATCATAAGATATGAACTGTTCCATGTTCCTTGTTATTCAGCGAAGTTACACTGGATCCTAAATGCTTGTATCATGACCTGCTACGGCAATTCCAATGCAAGAAGCTGCAGAGAGTGGTGGACTCAGCCTGGTCCTACGCAGGTTTTGCCTTCCCAACCAACAAATGGATCTGCATGAGACGCTGCCTCATGAAGCAGCTATTTTCTTCCACTATCAGGGTCTTGAACTGATCTGCACAATCCTGATCCTACCTCAGTAACGGAATACAATGGAACACCTCTTGTACAACGATGGATTTGTTTTCCATTTGTGTTTTTTGCACTGTTGTCATTCTTTGCAGTTTTTTCCTTTCACTGTCTTCAATAATTTATTTTCAATTTATGTGTAATTTATATTTTTCTGCATTTTTTGAGTATGTAACTGCAATGCTGTTGTGAACAAAATTTTCACCATACTTGCACATGACAATAAATTTTAGATTTAATTTGAATCTCTTCCATGGGTATTTCCTTGGGCTAAGTCTGGAGTTGCCTTCCATCCCATGGTAAATGAGCGTGATGGATTCACGGTACAATGGGTGATAAAACTTTCCACCTAATGTCTGAGGAGCAATGCTCACTGATGTGAGAAGCCATTCAACAGCAATTGATTTAATTGCTAGTAATGGTATGCATGGTTATCTTTAGCTGCATGGCAATAATCAATGCACATTGGAGCACAACATTCCACACCAGAGCACACATTTGAAAAGGGTGCTGTTTGGACGGTCTTTCTCCTGAAACAAATGTGGTTCCTCTGAATTTCTGCAAACGCCTTTTTAGGTGTTTATCTTTTCCTTACATTTTTACAAATATTGTATGAAGATGAAGAAACTCTCCAGCTACACTCATACAATCATGTACATGTTCCATTCTCTCCTTGCAGAAAATTAAGTTCAACAACTGTGTGGGAGCTTTACTGAGGTGGCAGAACAGTCTTCCTTGGTTTTGGATAAGCTGGGAATACTCTTCTTAAGTCGTCAGCATATGTGAATTTGTCTGATGTTGTTTTGGGTGTTTTGGAAAGAAGGAGCAAGACCAAACTCTATGGGATTCCATTTTATAACCACAGAGACCCAACTTGCCTGTCTGCCAAGAGGGACACAAACGGGATCTAGGAATCTAAGGTAAGGCATAGCATGCACTGATATTAAATTATACTTGAAATGGAAAGTTTAATATCCACTGCCTGTCTACCTCCAGCTCAGGAGCTATTCTTAAATTACCATGTTTGAATGTCCTTCTGATCGAGAGATACAGTCTCTCTAATTATGATCTGTTAGCCTAGTAGAACAGAATAACTCTGGTACATTTTTCATACGTTCTAGGAGCAGAATTAGGCTATTCAGACCATCAAGTCTACTCCGCCATTCAATCATAGCTGATTTATCTTTCCCTCTCAACCCCATTCTCCTGTCTTCTCCCCATAACCCATGACTCCCTTACTAATGGGGGAGTGGGGGAGTTGGCAGATGCATGGCAGATGAAGTTTAATGCGAATAAATGTGAGGTTATCCACTTTGGTAGCAAAAATAGGAAGGCAGATTACTATCTAAATGGCGTCAAGTTGGGAAAAGGGGAAGTACAACAGGATCTGGGGGTCCTTGTACATCAGTCTATGAAAGTAAGCATGCAGGACAGCAGGCAGTGAAGAAAGCGAATGGCATGTTGGCCTTTATAACAAGAGGAATCGAATATAGGAGCAAAGAGGTCCTTCTGCAGTTGTACAGAGCCCTAGTGAGACCACACCTGGAGTATTGTGTGCAGTTTTGGTCCCCTAATTCGAGGAAGGACATTCTTGCTATTGAGGGAGTGCAGCGTAGGTTTACAAGGTTAATTCCCGGGATGGCGGGACTGTCGTATGCCGAGAGAATGGAGCAGCTGGGCTTGTACACTCTGGAGTTTAGAAGAATGAGAGGTGATCTCATTGAAATATAAGATTGTTAAGGGCTTGAACAAGGAAACATGTTCCCAATGTTGGGGGAGTCGAGAACCAGGGGCCACAGTTGAAGAATAAGGAGTAAGCCATTTAGAACGGAGACGAGGAAACACTTTTTCTCACAGAGTGGTGAGTCTGTGGAATTCTCTGCCTCAGAGGGCAGTGGAGGCAGGTTCTCTGGATGCTTTCAAGAGAGAGCTAGATAGAGCTCTTAAAAATAGCAGAGTCCGGGGATATGGGGAGAAGGCAGGAACGGGGTACTGATTGGGGATAATCAGCCATGATCACATTGAATGGCAGTGCTGGCTCGAAGGGCCAAATGGCCTCCTACTGCACTTATTGTCTATTGTCTATAATCACAAATTTGTCAATCTTCTAGTGGAAACATCCACATTCATATCCAGGTATTTCACTATTTGGTAAGTTTCAATGAGATCCCCCTCATCCTTCCAAACTCAAGTGAGTGCAGACCCAGTGCTGTCAAACACTCATCATATATTAACCCAATCATTCTTGGGATCATTCTCGTAAACCTCCTCTAGACCCTCCAAGGCCAGCACATCCTTCCTCAGAGCCCAATTACTGAGTTGGGCATAAATTTAAAAGAAACATTCAGTCAGGCAACATTTGTGATGAGAGGAACAGAGCTAATGTTTCTGGTCAATGATCTTTCATCAAAATTGAAAAGCAAACAATAAATAAGTTCCAAGATACAGGGAATACAAAGGGAGAATGGAGTAAGGAAGGAGTACAAAAGAGAAGACCGGACAAAGTGTGGCTTCAAAAGATTGTAAAGCTCATGAATTTAGTGAGAAGGTGTGTTAGGTGAGGAGGTGCAAGAGGTTAGTGTATCCAATTCACATGGTGGTTCATATTAGATGAAGGGAAATATACCTTTATATTTGTTAAAACCATAGATTCGGGAAAGATGTATTCAAGCATTGCTTAAACTTTCATGCAACAAATTGTATTTTATTTAAAATTCATGCAAGACTGAAATGTAAATGAAAGCATATTTAACTTAATTATTAAATTATTTAGTTAAAAAGCATACTAAATATCAAACAGAAATCTAAACAAAATTAATATATAATCAAGATTTCATAGGGATGGTGGGTCTGTAGAATGTGATCGATGTAATAAAAGGAGATTGTGGAAATCATATGAAATTACCTCAACCCCATTTGCAGTAGGTACCTTCATATGGAAGAATTTCAGTTCAGTGTGCTCAGCTGGAGCCTGAGTTTTAAATGTTGTGATGTATCAGGAGGGAGAAATTTAACTGGATATTTTAATCCACGACGCAGTCACACTCTTGTTTTTTGGATTTGGGCAATGCCCAGGGACGGAAAAATATAAAAGGCAAGATTGAAGCCCAGATGGCTGTGCACTTATTCAACATATATATTTTTGAGAATGCATAAAGGAATTCACAATTGGATGAATGAATGGCACAAACGGCCATAAAAAAGTATTATCTAATAGCCATCACAAACAATTAGTTGATCAAGGAAGAATAGAATACTTCACGATATTTAATAATTTTGAAGAAATTACAGAATGGAAAAGAAAGTGAACTAATGCTGATAATAAAAATTTACTTTAGGATAGTGCTGAAAAGTAATCTTACGTCTGAAAGAAGTAGAATCAGTTTTGGTGGAGATGAGAAATTAAATAAAATCATTGTTGTAAATAGCCACCATCCTCAGCCAAAACACCCTTCCCCCCTCCAAAAGAGATTTTGCTATTAGACTTAGGGTTTGTCCCAGGGGTACTTTAATGATCACAGGTGATTTTGATCTTCACATAGATTGAACAAACCAAACCAGATGTTTGAAGAACAAGCATGGGGGAGAGGTCACAGCTTTCGACCATGCACGGGTTCCGCCATGCATGAGTAAGATCAAAATGTACTTAAACAAGAAGATGTTTGGATGAATACCTTACTGTTTTTACTACGACAATAAATAAACTATTAATTAAGAGACTGTGTTTTGAAGATTTATCTTTCGACGGCATTGAATGTCTCTGGAGAGCTCGTGGATGTGTATCGATATTATCTCCTTACCCGTCTTCAATCATAGTGGCTAGAGGAAAGATTCCTTGAACGATATAATAATCTGCCACAGATAATCTCAAGGTCAAATCCATACCATGAATTTGAGACAGTGCCCTAGAACAGAATGTTGTGGACCAAACTATAATATCATATTGTTTTTAGGAGAATATAATTTGTCTATGTAATTATCATTCTTAATCTCAACAAGGCCAAACCAGGAGAATGTCAAAGTCAAAGTCAAATTTATTCGTCAATTTGTTGATAACCTAATCTGTTGGAAGAGGGTAATCTGCATCATTTCAACAAGCCTTTTAACAGATAGTTACACAATGGCGTGTGATGAAGCTTTGAAGCAGGTTTCATAACATAATTTTACTTGTGGAAGAATATATACGTATTTTTTATTTTTAGTATAAATTTTAGTATGTTGGTAATTTCAGTTTTAACTATTTTCAGTTGTATTTAGAGTTGTTTGGTTCCTTAGCTATCAACTTGCAATTGTGTGGAGTGGTAGCTTGCCAGAAGCTGATTTTAGAAGACCAAATAGTATCTCAAAAGCAATCACCTATTTATTTTTATATCTGACAAATTGTCTACGGTAAAAGGATTATATACAGGAATTAAAGAGTTTGGACTAATGAAATGTAAACTACCTTCCAGTTTAAAAAAAGAATGTTCAACCTGATCTTGAAGAAATCTAAATCAGTTTCCATCACAATCATCCTGAGGAAGATAATCCTGTAATTGAACACTTTCATTAAAAGCTATTTAAATTCTGCCTTTAATCCACTCTCTACCAATATATTTGTCACCCTTTTCAGTTTTCGTGTTTCAAGCCTAAAAGTCAAAGATTTATATCATGGAATTTTATTAGAATAAATATCCCAATCATGTTCCAAAGGTGTTTCATGATATATTTTATTCACTAGTTAGTTTCTCAATAATACTAATAATTTTTCAAAATCAGCTTTATATTTTCTTTTGTGAAAGGTCCATCATTTAATATAAGTTTATTAGATGGTTAATGGGAATTTTTACATATTCTTCAATCAAAAATATGAATGAAAACTACATTAATCACTTGCATTTAATATTTCCTGGCCTATTTAGTTTAGTTTAGTTTAAAGATACAGCGCGGAAACAGGTCCTTTGGCCCACCGAGTCCACGCCAACCAGCGATCCTCGTACACTAGCACTATCCTACACTAGTGACAATTTTACCGAAGCCAATTAACCTACAGACCTGTACATCTTTGGAATGTGGAAGGAAACCGAAGCACCCAGAGAAAACCCACAGTCACGGGGAGAACGTATACACTCCATACAGACAGCACCCGTAGTCAGGATCGAACCTGGGGCTCTGGTGCTGTAAGGTAGCAACTCTACCACTGCACCACCATAAATAATTTGTGTTTACATTTTTTTCCATCTCTGTTGGACTGAAATTCTAAAACAAGAATAGTTAATTATTTTGTATTGATATATAAAATACAGTTTGTCTGTACCAAGAAATAAAGAAAGGATTCAAAGTTAAAAACAACACTTCTGAAGTGATTTCTATCAGTTTCTCTCCCTTATTCAAATAATATTTGGTTTATCTGTTGAAATACAGTACAAACTACCCAAGGTTAACCTCAGAGATTTGTAAAGAAAGTGCCCTTTAAGCTGTCGAAGAAGCCACATTGGGCTGCTGAACTGGATGATGGAAGTAGGGAATATAATCTTTTAGAAATATTAAATCTCAAATCATTATCCTGGCTTTAGTTAAAAAAAACACTTTTACGCCATAAACAGGTTAAGTCACTCATTTTGTTCAAGTTCCTTTATTTATTTTAGAGATACAGATGGGAAATAAGCCCTTCCACCCACCAAGTCCATGCCGACCAACATTGTTACAGGTAACGTTATAAACTAGTGGGTAAAGGTATCATTGACCACTGAGGAAATTCATGCTTCCATCTTGACTTGTTAAGTATAATCAACAGGAAATGGGGAATGTTGTTCAATAAGAAGGTTGGTTTATATAAATGTAGCTTTTTTTCTGTGTTAAACAGAAGATTTTTATTTCCTCTGTTCTTGGGAAAATGTTAACAAAAGGTGCCTTTAAGGTCAGAAGATCAAAGTTAAAGGTGGCACAGTGGCACAGGGTAGAGTTGTTGCCTTTTAGCATCAGAGACCCAGGTTCGATCCTGACCATGGGTGCAGTCTTATGGAGCTTGCACATTCTATCTGTGACCGCGTGGGTCTTTTCTTGGTTCTCCGGTTTCCTCCCACACTCCAAAGACGTACAGGTTTTAGGTTAATTGGCTTCGGTAAAATTGTAAAAAACTGTCCATTGTGTGTAGGATAGGGCTAGTAGTGCATGGGGTGATCGCTGGTCGGCACGGACTCAGTAGGCTGAAGGACCTGTTTCCGCGCTGCATCACTAAAGTGCTCACCCAATGCAGTGTTTTCTGCCTCCCCCGCACCTTTTCAAGTAGTGAGTTGTAGACCCTCTCACTACTTTGAGGTGAAAGCTTTAATCCTCAGTTAAGAAGTAAAAGAGTATTAAAATAAATAATCAATTCATAACTTCAGACAATGGCCACTATTTTCATCAGTGTCCATTGTTCTTTCATACTAATTTACCTGACATACCGAATTGTCTGTTTAATATTTGTTGCTAACTTCTTTGAATTAAGAGCTGTGATCTTGTGGAACTCACTACCATATGGAGGTAGTTGCGGTGAACAGCATATATGCTGAGTGAATGGCATGTCACTTCCTTGATGATTCAGCAAGGTAGAGTTGACTCAACAGCTTGAGAGCAAATTAAAGAAAGTTCAATAAATTAAGTTCAATTTCATCCAAAATGATTAAATATAATACATTTATATTTGGAGTACTGTTTAGAGTACTACGTGTAATGGCGGATTATTATATCGTTCAAGGAATCTTTCCTCTGGCCACTATGATTGAAGACAGGGGTAAGGAGATAGTTTCGGTACGCATGCAAGCTCTCCACGAGACATTCAAAGCCGTCCAAAGATAAATCTTCATAATACAGTCTCTTGATTAATAGTTTCTTTATTGTCGTAGTAAAAACAGTAAGATATTCATCCAAACTTCTTCTTGTTTAAGTACATTTTGATCTTACTCGTAGTCAAACTCGTGCATGGTTGAAAGCTGTGCCTTCTCCCCCATGCTTCCTCCAACTAAAACTAAAAATTACTAGCGTGTCTGCGTGAGAATCACAGCCTCAAACATGCCTCCGACTACATAATTAATCCCACCCGCATACTGTATATATCCGCATTCAGACTTCTTCAGCAATTCGTCCATCTTCACATTCACCTTTTAGAAGCAAGCATAATGGGCCTGTCCCACTTAGACGATTTTTCAGCGGACTGCCGGTGACTGTCAAGTTGCCGACAGTCGCCTGAAAAACCGGGAACTGGAAAGGCAACTGTCAGAGTGGAACACCCCCACACACACAAACACATTGCAAAGGCGGGGCCAGGGCAAGCGAGGGAGCGCTGAAATTCACACGGTACAAAGCCAAGGTCATACAGACACACACCACGATGAACAGGAAGGTTGGCGCTGTAATTAAGATGGCTAGCACAGTGTACGGTAAGTCCTTTAAAAGAGGGGAGAAGAGGGGAGAAGGAGTGGAACTTTTGAGAAGCCAGACAACTTTTAATAAGCCAGAGATACACAGCTGGGAAGTTCGGCAGACATTTAACATTACCGGTCGGTTATCCTTGGTTCTGAAGACTCCTGCTTACGTTGTTTTTCCCCAATGAGCCAATGAAAATGACCGGTCAGCAAAGGCGATTAACTAAAACTACCTACGACTACCCATAACTACATGGCGACCCCACTACAACTGCACCTACGACTACAGGATTATCGATTTTCTCCATGGCGACCAATTTTTGGTTGCAGAAAATTTTTCAACATGTTGAAACATTTACGACCATACGGCGACTAGTTCCCAGAATCGGCATCTCCTCGCGACAATGAAGGAGACTCACCAGAGACCATCAGCGAACATGTGGCGACCATGTGGCGAGCGCAGTTTCCTGCACGCCTAAAAAGTCGCCTAAGTGGGACAGGCCCATAACTTTGTTATTGGTCTTATTAAAACATTGTTCTTAGTCTGAAGTCGAACCGTGCACACCAAACCCTTAACGTCAGGCATGATACCCAGTATATAGTCCAAAACACAAAAGTCCAAAGTTTTGACCGCATAAAACTTCTTCCTCCATGTCCGATCAATTCATGAATATGTTGTAACAATAATGTTGAAGTGTGAAAATCCTTCAAGAGAATATTAGGATGTTTAGCCTCTTCAGGCCAATTTATTTCGGCGACCACCCACTCTCAGAAGTCCTTACTCCAATACTGGGTCAAGCTTGTAGTCCTCTAGATGCTTCATCCGCAGGATTTTCCTTTGTGTTAACATATTTCCATTGTGAAACATCAGTAACTCCCAATACAAAAGAGATTCTGTTTGCTACAAATGTCAAAATACTTAATTGTTGAAGTATTTAAGCACCATAGTACTATCAGTCCAGAAGATAGATTCTTCCAGTTGAAGCTGTAGTTCTTTTTGCAGCAATATGTCAACTTTAACAGCTAAGGCTGCGGAAGTAAGTTCCATTCTAGTAATTGTCATTTGTTTCAATGGTGTCACTCCGGCCTTTCCCATTAAGAATGCAACATGTACTTCTTTGTTCTCATTTACCAGTCTTAGATATGAAACAGTACCGTAGCCACTTTCACTGGCATCTGAGAAATGATGCAGATGTACACTTCTGATCTTACCAAAGCTTATAGGCTTCATGCAATGGTCCACTTTGAATTCTGAGATCTTGTTGAGATCTGCTAACCATTCTGTCCATCGGTGAGAGGAGGTTTGTGTTATACTCTCATCCCATCCAAGTTTTTCCGTACAAAGATCCTGCAATGTCAACTTGGCTGGCTGTGTAAATGGTGCAAGAAATCCAAGAGGGTCGTAAACGGAACCAATCACGGATAGGATACCCCTTCTAGTACATAGTCGTTCTTGAATCGAGATTCTGAACTTGAACACATCTGGTTCAATGCACCAGTGCAGTCCCAATGCTCTTTCTATTGGCAAATTGTCTTTGTCCAAATCCAACTCCCTGGTCTCCTTGGCTCTTTCATCTGGTGGAATGCTTTCCAATACAACACGACTGTTGCTGATCCACTTGGAAAGTGTGAATCCTCCCTTATTGCAGAGGGATGTCAGATGTTTTACCATTTGAATTGCTTCCTGCTCCGTAGACATGGATTTTAAGCAATCATCCACATAGAAATTATTCTTCACAGTGGTTTTCACTTCTTCTGGAAAGTTAGCTTTATTGTCCTCTGCGTTCTTCTTTAATGCAAAGTTTGCACAACTTGGTGATGACACTGCTCCAAAGAGATGTACCTTAATCCGGTATTCAACAAAATCCTGTTGTACATCCGCTTCAGGCCACCGTAAGAATTGCAAGTAGTCAATGTGTTTTTCTGATACTTTGACGATGAATCATCGCTTTAATATCAGCCATCAAGGCAATTGCTTCTTGTCTGAATTTAATGAGAACTCCAATGAGTGAGTTGGTAAGGTCTGGATCCTGCAGTAGTTGACAGTTAAGTGATGTTCCTTTGAAGACTGCAGCACAGTCAAAGACCACCCTCAAGGTCCCTTTCTTCGAGTGATACACCCCATGCGGAATGTACCAAAGCTCGCAATCACTTCCATTTAGTTGGTTTGTTGGTACCATTTCAGCATAATCATTGCCAATCATATCCTTTAGGAAAGACGTATATTCTTCATGAAATTTCATATTCTTGCCAAACTTGCGTTTCAGATTCTGGGTGCGTTGCTCTGCCATACGACGATTATTCGGCAGACTTGTTTGAAAGGTAAGTCCAGACAATAGTGTCCGTCTATCATCTTTACTGTGTGGTTTATAATATCCAAGAACTTTAACTCTTCCATGGACATTTCTTCTGATTCCTTACTGGTACCTTCATTGAAGTCATGATTGTATTGTTTGATCAATAGCTTTTCTAATTTACCAGTAGATATTTGATTAACAGCAGCAGCAGGGTACTTTTTCTGGTTCCTGCTTTCGTTGTTCCTTCGCAAGGAGCCATAGATAACCCATCCTAGTAGGGCTTTCACAGCAAATGGTCCATCCCCTTGGCTTCTCACAGTCTGTATCGGTTCTAATGCCTTCAAAGCATTCGTTCCGATAAATAGGTCGATACCAGAATTTGTTTTAGGTATCTTGACATCCTTCAAGTAGGGCCGTTATTTCAAGTCCTCATGTCTGGGTATATTTTGATGACAAACAGGCATGGTCTCATGCGTAAACACATCAGAAATTGGTATAAAATTGTCTTCATCCAGACTAGATATTTCCATACTTGTAATGTAATGACTATCGCAGAATTTCTCCTCATTCACGGTACGCAATAGAATCTTAACCGCTTCTCCTGTGATGTCCAGCCTTCTCATCAAGCTTTCTGTACAAAAGGTAGCTGAACTTCTATGATCCAAAAATGCAAATGTTTGCAACACTGTATTCGTCTTGCTATTCCTTACCTGAACTGGTAAGATAGAGAAGATACAGGTTTCTACCCCGGTCCCAATATGGGCAGTTATCTGAGGTGAGGTTACATCACTAGTAGCTGGCTTCTCTTTCTGTCCTATTTGATCTGGCTTCTTCTTTACAGTGTGAAGTGCTTCAGGATGATCTTGCTTGCACTTATCACAAGTTATAGGACTCTCAGTCTTTAACTATGTGTCCTTTTTTCAAACATTCAAAACAGATTCCCTTCTCCTTTAAGAAATCTATCTTTTCTATATATATACATATATATTTTCTTCTTGAATCTTCAACCATCTTATGGTGTGACCAACTTCATCACATAACAAACAAAATCCTTTTTGCTTGATAGTAGATACATCTCCTTTCATTCCACCTGTCATTTCCACAAGTATTATAGCAGTAGCAAAACTGCCCCCCTTAGGTCCTGATCTTCCTTTAGTTTTAGTAAAGGTAGAACCTTTGACAGTTGCAATTGGTTTAAGATCTTGAATACTCCTGTGGCGTGGATCTGACATGAACCGTACTTCCCTTTATAAGAAAGCCACTAGGTCTGATGACATGGCTACTCGATTCTTCGTTTCCATTATTTGGTCTGCTTTATCTCTCCACTTTTCTCTAAGTCTTAACGGCAGTTTTAGAATGATGGCTCTAGTATTACTAAAAAGATTCATTTCCTCCAATGTGGTCGAGATTTTTCATCGAGCTACAACAACCTCTAAGAAATATCGCAAACTCACTTAATGCCTCCACATCTTCTGACGATATCTTTCCAAGCATAGGCCTTCTTCATGTATGCGTTAGCAATCCTCTGTTCATTACCATAACGTTCTTTAAGTAACCTTCTTGCCTCTTGATAGCCTTGGCTTCCAGGCCTATTTAGACAATTTTCTACAAGCATCTTAACATGTCTGCTTGTGTAATGCACCAGAAATCGTAAGCACTCTTTTTCATCAGTAGTTTTCATTTCTACTCCTTTGTGAAATGTCATTATGAAAGCTTCATATCACAAAGAATCACCGTCATATCTAGGAATTTCTATTGGTGGTTGGGTGGAAGAGAGATTTTGTTGAGCTATGAGCTTGATGATTTCAGCTTGATTCCTCACCAATTCAAAGAATTCACCTTGAGATCCTTGGCTTGGTGTAGATGTACAATAAACAGGCCTCTGAAAAGAATACTGGTGTGAGTAAGCTTTGTCACGAGTCATATGACTAGTTGCTTGTCCCTGACTAGGCCTCTTCGTATCATGAACAGGTATCGTCCAATCATGGCTTGCTCGAGCCTGTGTATTTGGCCTCAAAAAAGAGTACTGAGTTGCTGGTTTGTCCCGAGCCCCATAAGTAATTTGCTTCGGTCTAGCACCCAGTTGCTGAGGTGAAGTTTTGTCGCCCATCAACTGGCTACGTGCTTCACGAGGCCGGATATCCTCTGGCTGCAGATTTGATTTAACTGCTGTTTCCTTTTGAGCAGTTCCTTTTCTGTAATAAGAGCTCATCCCATCAGATGTTTTAGAGCCACATCTTGAACCCTCACTTTCCATTATCTCCTTCTTCGATTTGACAACCAACTTTGTGGCTAGTTCCAGCTGTTCTTTTTGTCTCCTCATCTCTCCTTTCAGCTGTTTTTCTTATCTCCTCATCTCTCCTTTCAGTTGTTCTTCTTGTCGCTCAATCTCATGTTTCTTCTCCAAGGCATCTGCTTGTATTGAGAGAGCGAGTAAATCAGCTTCGACTTCCATTCGAGCAGGGGCCCTTGACGCTGAACTGGCTATAGAGCCAGATTTATGTCTTGATCTTCGCGTAGATACATTCGAGATACTATCTTGTGGTGTAATCTCCTCTTCCATTTCAGCACGTTGTTGCATCACATTTTCAACTGTACCATAAGTAAGTTGTTCGATTTCTTCTAACCACTTCTGCATATAATCTACAAACTCATCCAAAAATTCCAACTTTCTTGGAACCACTAGGTGTGGCTTTTGAGTTCTTCCTGAGGCAGCTGTAAATCCAGCAATGCTTTTTGCTTTTCTCCAACCTCGTGACTAAGGCTGAATAATTGCCCCAGATTAGATTGCACTATCTTCGCATTTTCTTTTGATTCCATTAGTTTCTTCTGGATTTTAATTTCCTTGATCATCTGCTTCCATAACTTTCTCTCCTTCTGGGTTTCTTTCAGGTAGGCTTCTTCTCCACCCGGCTTACTTGTTGAAGATTCCATGGCTCCCTCTGGTGGCGCTCCTTCGCCTCCCTTACCTGCTTCATCTTGCTCCATGGATTTAAACAGGTCTTGGCAGATTGCCAAATCTGCCAGTTGGACAAACAGGAATTCATCAGTTTGCTTCAGTCACTATTGATAAACATTCTGCTCCGTGTTCTGTAAACACCAGATAAGAAACCAAAACCGACTGGACTTTCAAAAAATATCCAAATATTTTCGAAGTATAGAAGTAACTTCAGTTCAGAAAGAATGCGTCTTTTCTCAACTTCAAAATATACCACGGCCAGCATCTGGATTTCACTCGCCCTTGGCTGCCTTCCAAAACCTCGCAGAATTTGTTTCTAATACTTCTCCAGCAGTGATGGAAATGGGTTTTAGGAACTAGGGGTATGTTAAGGTCCGTGAGGCTGAGGGGCAAGGGGGGGGGATTTTTTTTTCATGTACGGTCATACCCACTTAAGAGTACAAGAATGCATAACTTGTTTATTGTGTATTTGTAACACGATTGATTGTGTATTAAATGTCATAGCTGCTTTCTTGCATCTCTCTCTCTGTGCTGGCTTTAGCCATCGTCTGCTTCGGTGAGGGAAGCAGGTCGGTGATTGGTCACAAAGTCCCTCGGAGACTGTGTCTGATTGGCCGCCGAGTGACCAGCGCATTATGTGATTCGACACAATGCCCTTGGAGACAGCGGCTGATTGGATTGGAGACCGATTTGTTGATTGGACTGGAATTTTAAGGGAAGCTGGTCGGTGATTGGTCACAACGCCCCTCAGAGACTGTGTCTGATTGGCCGCCGAGTGACCAGCGCATTATGTGATTGGACATAATACCCTTGGAGACGATTGGACGAGAGGAGACCGATTTGTTGATTGGACAGGAATTTTAAGGGAAGCTGGTCGGTTATTGGACGCAACCCCCTTAGAGACAGCGGTTGATTGGCCGCCAAATAATCGGGCACAAAAAATTGACAAATAGGAAATCAAAAAAATCGGAATTCCGATTTAAATCTGATATAAGGTACATGTGGTGGGTATCAATTAATTCTAGACAACAGATTTAAAAAAATAATTTAACCCCATTAATTCACTCAACACTATTATGATGTGTTCTACAGTATGAAGTGTACAGCAAGACTTGCACTTCCAGAGTGGTCTATCGTGTTGTTTCTTCAGCGGACCATGGATTTATTTTAAGAGCAAAACATAAAGTGCTGGAGAACTCAGCAGTTCAGGCTGGATCTATGGAGGGTCTGAAGAAGGGTCTCGACCCAAAACGTCACCTATTCCTTCTCTCCAGAGATGCTGCCTGACCCGCTGAGTTACTCCTGCATTTTGTGTCTATCTATGGAGGGATTGGCTAGGCAACATTTAGGGTCGGGTCCCTTCTTCAGGCATTTGGGAAAGATCGAAAATTTCAGGTATTTAAATATGTTGTTACGAATATAACTAGTAGTGTGGGAGAAAATTCCATGAGCAATAATTGCCACATACTTACCCAAAAGTAGAAATGTAGAAAGTTACACTGTGTACAAAAATAGATATTACGACCCTTGTAGTCTCCTTGTACCAATCAAACGCCAAATTCAAAATTCTATATTTTGAAAATGGGCAAAGCAAAAAGTAGCATGTTCTCTAGAAAGGCTTATCCTAAAATAATTGATCGGAAGGGTATGATTTTCAGTCAGGACGTCTGTATCATTCAGTCAGTGAGCTCGCAGTCCGGAGCCCTTCTCTATTACCCCTCTACATAAAAACACAGTCTCTTGATTAATAGTTTCTTTATTGTCATAGTAAAAACAGTAAAGTTATTCATTCAAACTTCTTCTTGTTTAAGTACATTTTGATCTTACTCGTAGTCAAACTCGTGCATGGTCGAAAGATGTGCCTTCTCCCCATGCTTCCTCCAACTAAAACTAAAAACTACTAGCGCGTCTGCGTGAGAATCCCAGCCTCTGACTACGTAATAAATCCCACCCATATAATTACAGGCAGATAAAATTTAAAGGTAACTGGTTATAGTTATAACATACTGAATTAAGCTAAATGGCTACTACACTGTGTGCAGTTCTGGCCCATTACAGGAAGGATGTGGAGGATTTGGAACAGGCACAGAGGAGGTATTAAGATACATAATTTGCAGGGATATGGCGGGAATGGAGTTATATGGATTATGTGCAAGCAGATAGGGGTTGATCTTGGTCCAAACATGGCACTGACATTATGGGCTGAAGGGCCTGTTCTTGTGCTGTACTGTTCTATGTTCTAATCTAAGGCATTTATTTGGCTTACTTAATTAGGTTACTTAATTGCAGTGGTGGCACTGAGACTCAAATCGAGTTGCAAAGCCATTTAACAAAGTATCAAATAATAATTTTGAAAGCAAAACTAAAGTATGGGAAATTTATGGACAGGAGGCAGCATAGATACAAAACTAACCAAGGGTAGAAAGAAAGCAGAAGTGGCTTATCACAGTGATGGAAAATTACAAGTGCTATTTCCTCGTGGTCAGTATATAAACCAGTGCTTCGTTTTGTAAACCAGCATCTGTACATCCATGTGCCTGCTTTTTATATATATTTATGAATTGGCCTAAGTTAGATACAATATGATGGAGAACTCAGCGGGACAGGCAGCATCTCTGGAGAGAAGAATTGGGTGACGTTTTGGGTCGAGACCCTTCTTCAGACCCGATTGTGGACAGTATGAATTGGCCTTTGGTACTCAGGGCAATATTTCAAAATTTGAAACAGTACAGTACTGCGAGTACTAAAGATGACAGTGAGATATTTCTACCACATGCAGAACTTGTAAAATGAATATATTTCAAGAATTGAATTACAAAGTGAAACATTTTTTTGTAGAATGTACAAAGGGAGGCAGTAGGAACTAAATGGCATGATATATAATGAGATGCGGGTATAGACATTGGACAATATGTATCGATCTCTGAAGATGGCATAATTTGAGAAGGCTGTCAATAATTTTAGTTTTATTAAAAGAGAAACTAGATAGAAATGCAGCAATTTATAAACTACTGTTATGCTTCATCGTGAAGATTTTTCAATCCTGTGCACCATTAGATTGGGTGCCTGAGCCAAAAGAAAGTTACTTGAATGGTACCATGCCAGATTTCAATTATATAAATAAACTATCAGTGATGGGTTATTTTCTCTAAGCAAGAAGGGTGAGGAAAAGTAATAAAGCTGGCAATATTGTAAAGACTTTGGTGGGGTTTAGAGTTTCATTTAAAGATACAGCATGGGAAGCTTTAAGGATGTTACGCTGAGCAAAAAATATAAATATATAACATATATAACATAATAACAATTAAACAGCTAACGGAAATGATAAGACTCTAAGAACAACCCAATCCTCAATGACAGTGGGCCCAGTGCTAAAGATAAGGCTGAAGTATTCACAACCATGTTCAGCTCAATGGACCAAGTGGATAATCCGTATTGATTTTCTCCCGAGATGCCAACCATGTTTTCAGCCAATTTGATTCACTCCATGTTATATCAAGAATCAGCTGAGAGCACTGGATAGAGACAAATAAATGAAATAAGACTACATCCCAGCCATAGTACTGAAAAACCGCACTCCAGAATAGGTCACACCTCCAACCAAGTTGGTCCAATATGACTGCGACTGCATCTAGACTAGCAATGTGTAAGTTTGCTTTTGTATCTTTCACAGGATCATGTAGGTGTTTACTATTCTTTTCAAAGTAAGCGTGACAAATTCAATTTGGCTCATTATTGTCCCACCAGCCTATATCAAGTATCAACAAAAGATGGAAGTGTTAGAGGAGAAGTGGAAGTAAAGTGAAGACAACATTTGATTGAGTGCAGCATCAATGAGTCCTAGTAAAGCTGATGTCAATAGGCAATTCAAGGCTCTGCAATGCTTGGATTCAAAGCTTATATAAAGGAAGCTGGTTGTGATTGTTACAAAAAGCAGAATTCTGTAAAAACTCAGCGGGTCAAGCTAAGGCAAAAATTAAAAAGTTGTAAGTTGACATTTTAGATCATGACCTTGCATCAGAACCCTCCATAGATACTGCTTGACCTACAGATTCCAGCATGTGCAGTCCTTTTGCTTCAAAATTTTGGTTGTGGTTGTTCATTGGGAGGCTGGATCATCACAGTAGAAAGTAATCACAACAGTGCCCAAGCTTTCAGCTGCTTCATGAATTACCTTCCTTCCTCGGTAAGGCCATCTCAGACAACGTATCCCATTTGACTGGCACTCCATTCACAACCTTAACCATTCATTCCTTTCACCACCAGTTCACAGCAAAGATAATGTGAACCACATAGAAAATGCACCTTCCAAACTGCTGGAGATACCACGACAATAACAATAATCAGCAATTTACGGCACAATAATGTGCCCTAACTCTTCACTAGTGTGTGATGGGGAAAAACATTGTCAGAAATTGAAAAGTTCACTCACTAAGTTTGATTTTGAGGAAATGATTAACAAGGAGAGAATGATAGACAAATGCATTTTGTTTGGGATCTCAAAAGCATAAGATTTAGCTGTTTATAGGCCTCACCACTAAATAAAAGATGAGATGACAGAGCAAAGGAATAGATGGCTATAAAATACAGAGAAGCAAGGCGATGAAGAAATTTAAAAAATCAGATAAACATGTGACCAAGACCTTTATTAGCAATAATTAATTACCATGGTTTGGTGTAAAGATAGTATATGGCCAGCAAATATTTGGATGAATTAATGTGAGATGCACACAAGATGGCCAACCTGGAGAGCATTACAATACATGAGAATGAATGTGATGAAGATTTCAGAAGTAGATGGCATGGAGGTTGAAATGCATTGAAGAGCAAGTAAATTGTATCAGTAAAGATCGTTATATTGAATCGGATGATCATAACATGGCTGAGTTGTGTGCTAAAGCTCAATGTTAGTAGTCACGTGGGGGAATTAAATTAATTCCGAGGGAATGTTTTCTTTGTTAAGAATGAAGGCACCAGCATCAACTTTACCAATAATTAGCTGATGCGTGTTGCATTTCAAATAAGACGTATATAGACACAAAAAGGTACAGCACAGGAACAGGCCCTTCAGTCCACATTGTCTGTGCCGAACATGCCAAGATGAACTAATCTCATCTGCCTGCGCATGGTCCATATCCTCCTCATTCCCTGCATATCCACATACCTTTCTAAAAACCTCTTAAACACCACTATCATATCAGGCTCTATCACCACCCCTGGCAGCGCATTCCAGAAACCCACCATCTTCCATGTAAAAGACTTTCCCTGCACATCTCCTTTAAACTATGCCCCTTTCACCTTATAGCTGCGCCCTCTCGTCTTTGACATTTCCACCCTGGGAAAAGGGTTCTGACAATCTACCATTTCATAATTTTATATACTTAAGGAAGCAGAATATTGAAAGTAGTTCTGAGACAATTCCAACCCATTCCCATCATGCTGACTGGCTGTTCTGTTTGCAATTCAAATGTAATGTCCAACTATCCAGTTCCTTATAAAGTGCATTTTTGTCTATATTTTTAAGATACATAAAGTGCATTTTCAACCAAGAAATACATTTGAAAGAACTGCCATTAGATTTGTAAATGTAATTAGCAAATCTTATTCAAAGTAGGATTTCATTCTTATAAATGTTTTTAACCAAGGTCAGCCAGTGCTCCAAGGAATTCACATTGCTCCAGCACGAACTTGTCACAGTAACTGATTTGCCAGGTTTTCAGCAAGGGTTTTGTTTCAGCCCTGTGGTGCTGTTTCAGGAACAGAGCCAGCCCCAGACATCTTCAGTGCAATACCAGCAGCTCTGGTCACTCAGTTATTTCTTGGACTTACTTAGACTTAGACATACAGACACCTATCTAAGTATGTCTTAGACATAGACATATTTCCTTCCGCCAATAAAGAAATTTAAAAAAATAATTGGTAGTTTAACATTCAGATACAATGGAAAGACATGTGGATAAAATTGGATAGCTGAACAGATTAGGAGAACGTTAGAGGTACTGTCAAGGGTTTCAAAGTCAGCAGTGAGTTCAGTGGATGAATTAGACTTACCATAATACAAACATTCTTCTGGTGATAGAAAATGTTGTAACTGAATAAATAAATGCTGCAAGTATGGAAGGAGGTGATAGAGTACTTCCAAGGGTTACAGAGACATGGATAGATTTGTGAAGAACTGTAACTGCAAGAGGAATAGTCTCTATGCAAGAGGGCCACTGTGTCTCTCCAGTGCTGCAGCCAGGGACTCCTAACAGGTGGTCAGGGAAGTCTCTGCCAGGGAATGATTATAGTTTATGAATGCCTTCATTCTGCAGTGCCCTTAAAATAAGCTGATTCCATGGGCTGATGGAAAAGTAAAGGAAGTCTCTACTTCTTGATTATGGAGTTTAGTGACCCAGCAAATGTGAGCTTTAGGAGTTATCAGATGCTGTCTGCAATTATCTTGAGGATATGAAACTAAGAGTGATTGCGACTTTGATTTCAACAGATTGAGCCACACTTGCGAGATGGTATTTATGATCACATGACATCGCAAATATTTATGAATAATGACTGCAGTTTAGGTGCTGATCCTCCAAAAGGGAAGTAATGAACCCCCTTAACTACATGTTTCCTACAGCAGGGTGATCAAACCTGGACACAGTACTCCAAATGCAACCTCATCAATGTCTTGTAGAACTGTAACATAACATCCCAATGTGAATATTCAATACCATGACTGATGTGCTGAAAACCTTCTTGACCACCCTATCTACCTGTGACTCCACTTTCAAAGAACTGTGTACCTACACTACTAGATCCCTCTATTCTACAACACTCCCCAGAATACTGACATTTACCATTCTCAGTGTATTCTGAAGAAGGGTCCCAACCCAAAATATCACCTATCCATTTTCTCCAGAGATGCTGCCTGATCTGCTGAGCCACTTCAACATCTTGTGTCTATTTTTAGAATTTGGGGCGTTCTGTCACTTTTGTACAAAATGTTGGTGAGGCTGCATTTGGAGTAACGTGTTCAGTTTTGCTATAGAAAGGATGTCATTAAGCTGGAAAGAGTGCTGAGAAGATTTACGAAGATGTTGCCAGCACCCGAGGGCTTGGGCTTTTGGGAGAGATTGGATAAGCTAATATTTTATTCCTTGGAGTGCAGATGGCTAAGCGATGATCTTAGCGGAAATGATAAGGGGAATAGATATGGTCTCTGACCCAGTGTAGTAGAATCAAGAGCTAGAGGACAAAGGTTTAAGATGAGAGGGGAAAGATTTAATAGAAATCGGAGGGGAAAATATTTTTCACTCAGATGAGGGTGGGTATATATCATGAGCTGCCAGTGGAGGTAGTTGATGCAGGTACAATGAAAACATTTAAAAGCCGACTCAGACAGGTATATGGATAGGGTAGGTGTAGAGGGTTATGGACAAATGGTCACATACAGTGACTATATAATTATCTATTATTTATGTTGTTATTTATGATTACTTAAGTTGGCAGAAAATGTCATAATCTAAATAGAACCATTATAGATCAATATGAGCGTTTTGTTTTTACTTATTTATATACTGTTAGATGCCATGTCTTCCATAATAAATTCTCAAATCTTGACCACCACATTGTCCCATAAAAATATTAAAATCCAATAAATAAGAACAGATATATATAATCATTTTATATAAATATATTATAATCTACCCAACCTCCTGAAATTCTGTATGATGGCTTCCCTTATGTCCTGAAAATATTCAACAAAAAATCCCATATATCTGTCAATTCTTCATTTCCACTGCTTAATACTTCTACAATATGTACATTGTTATTTTCAAATAGAAACAGAAAATGATGAAAATACACAGCAGGTTGGGCAGCATTTGTAGACCATGAAATCAGGTAATTGCCTGATGAAAAGTCATCAACCTGAAATGTAATTCTATTTCTTTCCTAACAGATGCTGCCTGACCAGCTGAATATCAGTAAGGACTAATACTGACACCTTTGGGGCATATTAAAAGTCAACAAAGTTTCGATAATTGTATAAAATTAGATTGCTATGTAGCAGCCTGGCAGTTAAAGTGAAGAACACCAGTTATACATATAACCACATCTGAACAATTCTGTTTAAAGCAAGTTATCACATGGGAAGTTAACATCTTCCCTTCCCTTCCCTTCCTTACCCTTTTTCCGACCCAAACCACCTCTTCCCAGGTAATTTCCCTGCAACCACAGGGGATGTAACACCTGTCCATATGCTCCCTCACCTCCACCCAGGGACCCCAGCACTCCTAGATGAAACTGAAGTTTACTTGCATCTCCTCTAACCTCATCTACTGCACGAGGTGTTCCCCATGTGGCGGGACCAAGTGTAGACTCGGCGACTGTTTCACTGAATGCTTATGTTTGGTCCGCCAAGGCCGACTGGATCTCCTGTTGCTAACCATTTTAACTCCTCTTCCCATGTACACACTTACATTCTGTCCTGGGACACCACCATTGTCCGAGGGAGGCCACACACAAACTGGAGGAACAGCACCTCACATTCCGCTTGAGTAGCGTACAACTCAAGTTTGAACATTGAATTCTCCACTTTTAGGTAACTACCAAAATCCTTCCACACTTCTTCGCCCGTCTCCCCAATGTGCCCCAGCTGGATTAGCTTTTATTTCTCCCATCTCGCCCCCCCTCCCTTTCCATCTACATTCCTACCACTAGCTTCATCATTTGCAAATCTTCAATCTTTTTGTCTCACACCTTCTGTCTTTTCATAGACACAAAATGCTGGAGTAACTCAGCGGGACAGATAGCATCTCTGGAGAGAAGGAATAGGTGAAGTCACCGATTCCAGTATCTGCAGTCCTTCTTACACATTCTGTCTTTTCATCTCTGGCCTTAGTTCAACCATCTGTCTATCAAACAAACTCCCTCACTTGTATTCAGGCTTTGTCCTGCCCCTCCCGTCTTCCAACTTTGCCCACCGCCCCTCACCCCAATCCACCACTCCACAATCAGTTTGAAGAAGGATCCCGAACCGCAATATCACCTATATCCTCCAGAAATGCTGCTTGACCTGCAGTCTTTTTTGTAAACTAGCATCTGCTGTTCTTTGTTTCTATAAAATGTAACAATGGTGTTCACATATCACAATGTTGTGGAATTTAAGTTTTTTCATTCTTTATTTCATTGCAACAAAAATGTTGTGCTTTAGACATGCGCGTGTATTGAATCTTTCATGTTATCTCAGTGATTCACATTGAATAAAGTATGTTGATATCTAGGGATTTTTTTAGGTCCATCTCAGAGAACACAGAGCACATTGCTTTACCTCTTTACTGTAAAGGTAGAACCACGAACAGGTCAGCTCCAGTATTGCACTTTAGGGAAGGTAATCCATTGTCCTTTATTATTTTGGCTTGTATTTGATTCAGGTTCACAATAACATGATGCATGGAAGTACCAAATAATCATTAAGAATTTCCTCCCGAAATGGGCAGAAAATATCTGCTAAACCAGCATGTACAACTTGCATCATATTTAAAAATAAAGTCTGATTACACTCTTCAACTGGATTGAATTCATAAATCAGATATATTCTTATTGGTTGAATATTACTACAGTTTCTGGAATGGTCAAAAAATCTTGAAATAATATAACTGTAATGTTCAAATTATCCCAGCAACATTTGAAACCAGACATAAAAATTAGTCACAGCCTGCAATATTTTAGAATCAGAATTTATTTGTCCAAATCGCAAGCTTCCAACCAAAATATTTGCACCAATTTAAATTAAACGTTTGGATTTTGTATATGTAATGTGCAGGAACATCTGTGCCTATAGGGCGAGGCAAGAAATAGAAATATATTGCAGTTGAATTATGGCTAAGCAGCTGGTGCAGGAGAAGAGCTTCAGATTAATGGTTTATTGGGCTCTCTTCAGGCCATGTGGAAACTGTACAAGAGGGATGAGCTGCACATGAACTGGAGGGAAACCAACATTGCAGGGAGGTGCGCTCATGCAACTTGGAAGGATTTAGAGTAGCAAAGGTTGGAAACCAGTGCGGTGGGTCAGCAAGTGGAGGGACTGATGGGAAGGTAGAGGTTACAACAAGTAAGTCTCAAAGAAAGGACAGGCAGGGAGTGGTTAACGGACATGTTAAAACTCATGGGCTGAAGTGTGTTTATTTCAATGCAAGGACTATTATGGATAAAGAGGATTAAATTAGAGCTTGGAACAGTGCAAGTAACTTTGATGTTATGGCCATCTTAGCAATTTGTTTGCAAGTGACAGGACTGGAAGCTAAATGTTCCAGAGTTTCGATGTCTCTGACATGATAGCAAGAGGGGTAAAAGTGGTGGAGTTTACTTTAGTTTAGTTTAGAGATATAGCGCAGAAACAGGCCCTTCCACCCACCAAGTACGTATCAACTAGCGATCACCTTGTACACTAACACTGTCGTACACACTAGGGACAATTTTATAATTTTTACCGATGGCAATTGTGCTACAAACCTGTCCGTCTTTGGAGTGTGGGAGGAAACCGGAGCACCCAGAGAAAGCCCATGCGGTCATAGGGAGAACACACTAACTCCGTACAGACAGCATGATCGAACCTGAGTCTCTGGCGCTGTAAAACAACTGTGCATTGTGTCACCGTGCCGCCTCTGTGCGATTTAGTAATCACGTAGAATGTCACAGCTGCTTTCAGACAGGAGGGTTCGTTCAATGAGGCAATATGGACAGAACTCAGAAATAAGAGAGCAATTAAACTAACAGGATCATATTATCGACCTCCCGATAGGCATCGGGAGATAGATATACAGACATGTTACGGAAAGATATAGAGTAGATGTAGAGTAGATTACTTCTACTTCCCCATTATTCAATTGCACTTCCTTAGTGCAAGAGGCTTAAATGGGGCATCATTGGTTGGGTAGGAGTTTTTTGAAACAGCTTGTGGACACTCTAACCAGTGGAGGGATCATACAAGACCTTGTAATGGGACAAATCCTGGCGACTGATGTTTGACGACAATCCACTAGTTTTTGTCATCATTACTAATGGTGATTGTTAATTCTGTGTTCATTCAATCAACTCATTGCAAATTCCCAACTGATGTGATGATATTTGATAACTTGACCATGGATTATTTCTCCACAATATGGCAGAATCATCTAGGAATAGATACACCATCCAAGTGCTCTCCAGTTATAAATGACTTGGCTAACACAAATCCGACTGTATGCAAATTTTCCCACATATTTTTAGAGCATTTTTCAAGCTATTAATAATAATAATTATTCTAAATGTTTCATGATATTCATTAATGACTAGTACAGTATAGATCGATCAATTCAATTATGGCTAGTGTTAAGGTAATTATTCAATGAAATGACTGAATTATAGCATATGTGCAAGGGTTACCATAGAAAAAGGATATTTCCGACTAATGGAGAAACCAGTTTATGTACAGTTTTCAAGAACAAAACCATTACGTTATCCAGGGATTACCTGTAGTACCACTCTACACTCTTTCTGGACCTTGAATTGGGAAATTATCCTGGCCAAGTGACTGTTGTTTGAGTGGAAGAGCATTTTGGAACAGTGATCACAGCCGCTTAGGTTTTAAGATAGTTATGAATGGGATAGAAACATAGAAATTAGGTGCAGGAGTAGGCCATTCGGCCCTTCGAGCCTGCACCGCCATTCAATATGATCATGGCTGATCATCCAACTCAGTATCCCGTACCTGCCTTCTCTCCATACCCTCTGATCCCCTTAGCCACAAGGGCCACATCTAACTCCCTCTTAAATATAGCCAACGAACTGGCCTCGACTACCCTCTGTGGCAGAGAGTTCCAGAGATTCACCACTCTGTGTGAAAAAAGTTCTTCTCATCTCGGTTTTAAAGGATTTCCCCCTTATCCTTAAGCTGTGACCCCTTGTCCTGGACTTCCCCAACATCGGGAGCAATCTTCCTGCATCTAGCCTGTCCAAACCCTTAAGAATTTTGTAAGTTTCTATAAGATCCCCTCTCAATCTCCTAAATTCTAGAGAGTATAAACCAAGTCTATCCAGTCTTTCTTCATAAGACAGTCCTGACATCCCAGGAATCAGTCTGGTGAACCTTCTCTGCACTCCCTCTATGGCAATAATATCCTTCCTCAGATTTGGAGACCAAAACTGTACGCAATACTCCAGGTGTGGTCTCACCAAGACCCTGTACAACTGCAGTAGAACCTCCCTGCTCCTATACTCAAATCCTTTTGCTATGAAAGCTAACATACCATTCGCTTTCTTCACTGCCTGCTGTACCTGCATGCCTACTTTCAATGACTGGTGTACCATGACACCCAGGTCTCGCTGCATCTCCCCTTTTCCTAGTCGGCCACCATTTAGATAATAGTCTGCTTTCCTGTTTTTGCCACCAAAATGGATAACCTCACATTTATCCACATTATACTGCATCAGCCAAACATTTGCCCACTCACCCAGCCTATCCAAGTCACCTTGCAGTCTCCTAGCATCCTCCTCACAGCTAACCCTGCCCCCCAGCTTAGTGTCATCCGCAAACTTGGAGATATTGCCTTTAATTCCCTCATCCAGATCATTAATATATATTGTAAATAGCTGGGGTCCCAGCACTGAGCCTTGCGGTACCCCACTAGTCACTGCCTGCCATTGTGAAAAGGACCCGTTTACTCCTACTCTTTGCTTCCTGTTTGCCAGGCAGTTCTCTATCCACATCAATACTGAACCCCCAATGCCATGTGCTTTAAGTTTGTATACTAATCTCTTATGTGGGACCTTGTCGAAAGCCTTCTGGAAGTCCAGATACACCACATCCACTGGTTCTCCCCTATCCACGCTACTAGTTACATCCTCGAAGAATTCTATAAGATTCGTCAGACATGATTTACCTTTTGTAAATCCATGCTGACTTTGTCCAATGATTTCACCACTTTCCAAATGTGCTGCTATCCCATCTTTAATAACTGACTCTAGCAGTTTCCCCACTACCGATGTTAGACTAACTGGTCTGTAATTCCCCGTTTTCTCTCTCCCTCCCTTCTTAAAAAGTGGGGTTACGTTTGCTACCCGCCAATCCTCAGGAACTACTCCAGAATCTAAAGAGTTTTGAAAGATTATTACTAATGCATCCACTATTTCTGGAGCTACTTCCTTAAGTACTCTGGGATGCAGCCTATCTGGCCCTGGGGATTTATCGGCCTTTAATCCATTCAATTTACCCAACACCACTTCCCGGCTAACCTGGATTTCACTCAATTCCTCCAACTCCTTTGACCCACGGTCCCCTGCTATTTCCGGCAGATTATTTATGTCTTCCTTAGTGAAGACGGAACCAAAGTAGTTATTCAATTGGTCCGCCATATCCTTGTTCCCCATGATCAACTCACCTGTTTCTGACTGCAAGGGGCCTACATTTGTTTTAACTAATCTCTTTCTTTTCACATATCTATAAAAACTTTTGCAGTCAGTTTTTATGTTCCCTGCCAGTTTTCTTTCATAATCTATTTTTCCTTTCCTAATTAAGCCCTTTGTCCTCCTCTGCTGGTCTCTGAATTTCTCCCAGTCCTCCGGTATGCTGCTTTTTCTGGCTAATTTGTACGCATCATCCTTCGCTTTGATACTATCCCTGATTTCCCTTGTTATCCACGGATGCACTACCTTCCCTGATTTATTCTTTTGCCAAACTGGGATGAACAATTTTTGTAGTTCATCCATGCAGTCTTTAAATGTCTTCCATTGCATATCCACCGTCAACCCTTTTAGAATTAATTGCCAGTCAATCTTGGCCAATTCACGTCTCATACCCTCAAAGTTACCTTTCTTTAAGTTCAGAACCATTGTTTCTGAATTAACAATGTCACTCTCCATCGTAATGAAGAACTCAACCATATTATGGTCACTCTTGCCCAAGGGGGCACGTACAACAAGACTGCTAACTAACCCTTCCTCATTACTCAATACCCAGTCTAAAATAGCCTGCTCTCTAGTTGGTTCCTCTACATGTTGATTTAGATAACTATCCCGCATACATTCCAAGAAATCCTCTTCCTCAGCACCCCTGCCAATTTGATTCACCCAATCTATATGTAGATTGAAGTCACCCATTATAACTGTTTTGCCTTTGTCGCACGCATTTCTAATTTCCTGTTTGATACCATCTCCAACTTCACTACTACTGTTAGGTGGCCTGTACACAACACCCACCAGCGTTTTCTGCCCCTTAGTGTTTCGCAGCTCTACCCATACCGATTCCACATCCTCCAAACTAATGTCCTTCCTTTCCATTGCGTTAATCTCCTCTCTAATCAGCAACGCTACCCCACCTCCTTTTCCTTTCTCTCTATCCTTCCTGATAAGTTGAGAGCTGGGGAAGGTACTAAATTGGGGTATGGCAGATTACAGCATTGTTAGGCAGGAGCTAAGGAGAGTAAATTGGGAGTATCAGTTATTAAGTAAATCCTCATCAGACATGTGGTAGTCGTTTAAAGACCAGCTGATCAGAGTTCAGGACTGGTATGTTCCAATAGGGTGGAGGGATAAGGATGGCAAGGTAACATCTTGGATGACCAGAGAGGTTGTAAATTTAATCACGAGGAAAACGAAGCATATATAAGGTTTAGCTAGATGAAACAGATAAGGCCTTTGAGGGCCGAAAAGGGTTATGAAATGTAATTGGCGTCGGATTTAGGCTTTTTACATATACATTAAAAACAAGAGGCTAACTAGGGAGAAAGTGGAAATACTCAGGGATAAAATAGGGAATTTATGCCTAGTCAGAGGATGTAGAAGGGGTGCTAAGCAAGTACTTTGCAATTGTATTCACCAAGGAAAAAGACATGGAGATTAGTGTGGGGTATACTAATATGGTTGGGCAGTTTGAGATCAAGAAGGAGATGGTTTTGAGTCTTGAAGAGCATTACAATGGATATGTCTCCAGGACCTAATGGGATCTATCCCATTTGATTGAGGGAGGCAAAAGAGAAGATTGTAGAAGCCTTGACAAAGATCTTTGCCTTGGGGAATGCCCCAGAGGACAGGAGAGTAGCTAGTATTGTTCCTTTGTTTACATAGGAATAATAATGCAAAATTATAGGCAGTGAGCTTCATATCAGCAATAGGGAAAATATTGGAAAAGATTCTTAGGGTTAGGATTTATTCATATTTGTTGGGGTAAGGCAGATTACAGCATTATTAGGCAGGAGCTAGGGACAGTAAATTGGGAGTAGCAGTTATTACTGTTACTTTCATACTATTCAATGTTATTATTGTGTCTATTCTGCCTGCAGGTGGTGCTGTGGTTGAAGTTTCTGCAATTGAAGTGACTGAAGTTTCATCTACCACAAACCCACTGACTCCCGTGGCTATCTGGACTACACTTCTTCCCACCCTGCTTCCTGTAAGGACTCTATCCCCTACGCTCAATTCCTCCGCCTACGCCGCATCTGCACCCAGGATGAGGTGTTCCAAGCCAGGGCATCGGAGATGTCCTCATTCTTTAGGGAACGGGGGTTCCCCTCTTCGACTATAGATGAGGCTCTCACCATGGTCTCTTCTACATCCCGTAGCTCCGCTCTCACTCCCCATCCCCCCCACTCGTAACAAGGACAGAGTCCCCCTTCTCCTCACCTTCCACCCAACCAGCAGTCACATACAACAGATAATCCTCCGACATTTACGCCACCTCCAACGGGATCCTCCACCTCCACTGGCCACATCTTCACATCTCTTCCCCTTTCGGCTTTCTGCAGAGAACGCTTCCTCCGTAACTCCCTGGTCAATTCGTCCCTTCCCACCCAAACCATCCCCTCCCTGGTACTTTCTCTTGCAACCGCAGGAAATGCTACACTTGTTGCTTTACATCCCCCCTTGACTCCAACCAAGGACCCAAGCAGTCTTTCCAGGTGCGGCAGAGGTTCACCTGCACCTCCTCCAACCTCATCTATTGCATGCGCTGTTCCAGGTGTCAACTGCTCTACATCGGTGAGACCAAGCGCAGGTTTGGCGATCGCTTCGCCCAACACCTCCGCACAGTTTGCATTAACCAACCTGATCTCCCGGTGGCTCAGCACTTCAAATCCCCTTCCCATTCCGAATTCGACCTTTCTGTCCTGGGCCTCCTCCATGGCCAGTGAATCCCACCGCAAATTGGAGGAGCAGCACCTATTTTGCTTGGGCAGTTTACACCCCAGCGGTATGAACATTGACTTCTCCAATTTCAGGTAGTCCTTGCTTTCTCCCTTCTTCCCCTCCCCTTCAAAGCTCCCCCACAGCCCACTGCCTCCGCCTCTTCCTTTATTCTTCCTGCCCCCACCCCACCCCATCGGTCTTGACCCGAAACGTCACCTATTCCTTCGCTCCATAGATGCTGCCTCACCCGCTGAATTTCTCCAGCATTTGTGTCACCCTTCGAAGTTTCTGTATCAATGTGTTTGGAACCTGAATATTATTGACTTCATCCATGTTAATATCACATTGAGTACATCCTTATTCTATAGCAAGAGCAAATGGTCATTTACTTTATGTATTATATTATTTTAACTTATTCTAGTTGGCAGCAGGGCGAAGGCTGCGGATGACAATAGGATCAACAAACTCATCAGGAAGACTGGCTCCATCCTGGGATTCATGGGATGTGGTCTTGGAGGGGAGGACGCTCCTCAAACTGCAGAGCATCCTGGACAATACAGCTCATCCCCTCCAAGACACACTGGTGAACCTGAGGAGTACCTTCAGCAACAGAATGGTTCCACCAAGATGCAGGACAGAATTCCACAGGAGACCCTTCTCCCCTGTGGCTATCAAATTGTACTACTCCTCCCCTTCAGTTGTGGGGTAGACTGAGACTGACTCCTCCCCCCCCCCCCTCACCCCCTACCCACCTCTTCAATCTTTCCACTCGTCACTTTCATTACATGTTTCATGTATTTTGTGTTTTTTTTATGACTGTTGGCAAATCAATTTCCCTCCTGGGATGAATATTCTATCGTATTGTGTCATATTGTTGATATTTAGATGTCATTATCATTTTAACTTCTACATTTTGGCTTCCTGGTGTCAGTTTCATCATCCAACTCTCTCACTGCCTTAAGTCACCAAGAACAGGTATTTCAAAAATTACACATCTATTTCATGTCTTCTTTAAAAATAACCTACCAGTATGATTTTTGCGCTCTCTGCCAACAGCGTTTTGACTTATGGAAACTTTGCGTTACAGACAGTTCTCGGAAGTGCGGCACAGTGGCACAGCAGTAGAATTGCTGCCTAACAGCGCCAGAGTCCCGGGTTCGATCCTGACCACGGGAGCTGTCTGTAAGGAGTTTGTTAGTTCTCCCCGTGACTTGTGTGGGTTTTCTCCAGGATCCCCGGTTTCCTCCGACACACCAAAGACATACAGGTTTGTAGGTCAACTGGCTTGGTATAATTGTAAATTTCCCTAGTGTGTGTAGGATGGTGTAAGTGTGCCGACTTGGTGGGCTGAAGAGCCTATTTCCACTCTGGATCTCTGCACAAAACTAAACTCTTACATATTCTGGGGAGTGTCTATATTTAAAAAGTACAGTTCTCCTTCTCAGAGGAAAATGATTAGGAGCAATTTCTGTGGTCCAGCATTTTTCTGGTCCAGTACTGATCAGTTAGGGTGCTGCACAGGAGAGCTGGAATCTGTGTGATCATTTTTAATTCCATCTTTGACTCCACTCTTTATTGTCATTGCAGTTCATTTTACAACTAGTTCTTGGTTACCTTAACAACTTTTTCTCATTAAATCCAAGTCTGTTGGTACATTTATGCTCACTAATAGCAACAACAGACTCACCTCCAGATTCAGGAGAGTGGCACAAAATCAAGCAATATTGGAAACATGGGCCAAATAATAGTTGGTGGGAAATTATGTTGGAAAGATGAGTCTTGTTCCATTCTTTATTTTACAGCATGGTCCACTGCTTGCAGAGCATATTTCAGTCCTTTTATGCTTAGCATTCTTATAAAGTGCACACTAGATATTGGACTCTTTTATACCAACATATTTCTACTCCATATCTTTCTAACAATTACCAGCTAATATTCTAGTTCTTTGCAGTTGAAATAACCTTCTAAAATCTGATTAAAAGTCAACCAATTGGTAAAGATAAAGCACATCATGAAATCTCAGAGGCATCAACATGCATTCACAAAGTCATGACCATGTTAAGCTACATGAAATTAAATGCACATCCTGATACCTCAGCCGTTTAGAATAGGAAATATGTGGCTTTTTAGAACAATTTTAACCAAACTTCTGTGCACTACAACTAGTTTAAGACAATTATTCATAATGTGGTTCCTCAAAGGTTTAATGGTCTGCATGTTAATTATTAAGTTCATGAAAAGGTCCCATAAACAACATTCCTCAGGTGCATATGGACTATATCCATTCTTTATTACAACACTTCAGCAGTTTCCTATATTTCCAAAGCATTTGTAGTCCAACGAAATTAAGGAATTAGTGTCCTTCATTCATAAAAGATGCTGTCTTCATTTAATTCCACTACATCCATTCCTGTGGCTGTAACCATTGCAGTGGACTGAGACCAGGCACATCAAGTTCTTGGGGAAGAAACCACCATGAAAGGCATGCCCCCCAAGAGAACAAATCAACAATGTACTTCAAAATAATGAGAGTATAATTTGCCTACAATTAAGTTCTCCATATGACATATGTAGAGCATATAAACAAGCTAGAAGTCTGTAAAACCAACAGGGGTATGCATCAGCTGGAAGAGATAAGATACTGTCCCTTCCACATAGGCACAAGAATCCTACAGACTTTTTTTTGTAGGAGAGTACTGTGCTTAATAAAGGTAGTAACAATATTCATGCCAGCGTATAGTCAGGGTGCAGCCAGATACAAGCTGACACATGCCTTGTAAATTACTGTGTAACTGGGCTTAGTACAGTTGGTAGAACAGATTAGCTGTCTAGTCAATCTATTTACCAAACTGATGTAAAGCTAGCAACCATTTTAGGATGCTGTCATTCAGGATTCAAGTCTTCTAAAGGCATTTCTTGGGTATCTTGGGCCTGCATCCAGTTCTCTTGCAGCTGAGGTGGCACCCAAATTAAATGTTATTCCTATGGAGAATCCTTCTAGTGTAAAGCACTCCTAATGCTCAGCAGTCAGTATTTTGTAAATCTGTGAACAAAACAAAATGGCATAATTTTAGTGCATGTCTAACTATAAAAGAGCATATACTCTTAAGTACATCTTATTTTAAATGTTTTAATGTGTCAAAATGTTTTGCAATATTGAACAGAATTACTGTGCACAAATCAGTCTTTTTATATTTGCGATTTAAGATTTCAGTGATGATGCCTGCAATAATGTGTACATTGGTTCTACAGTACAATTTGATATTTAATTTACCTGTAACAAGTTTTGAGCTGATGAGACTTTTATCATTTATGTCTCCAGCTTCTTTTCCCCTTCATCATGTTGAAAATATTAGGTAAGCAACTGGATTGAGGATTTGAACTAAATCCGCTTCTAGTAGAATGGTAATTATCTCTGAAAGGGGCAAGACTGACCTCCCTTGTCACTGAAATAGGCATTGCTGGGATCTACAGCCAGGGTTTCCTGTTTGCAAGCAAGTGCTTTGTCTCCTATGGAATGTGCTAAGCATAAATAAAGTGATCCCTTTAGAAAAGATAAGAAAAGAAGAAAATCATTCACTTCATGTTTCCATTCAGCGTGAAGCTACTGTCAACAAATCAAATACTTGGAAACATCATGAGTTCGTGATGGCACTGAACATTTCTGCTCTGATTTTGCTAAAACAGAGTTACCAACATTGTTTTAAGAAGTTACAAAAGAATCGTAGCCTTCCTTTGTGATCTCCGAAAAAAGAAGGTGTTTTCTTTGACACCCTGCTTTACATGGTAACCAACGAGCACCACCACTGAAGGCATCCAACACAATGCTGTGCAGTTGTCACCACATAACCATACAATTGTGGCCACCAACTCAGCCATCAAAAGATCCTGTGCAATAAACAGGACTACTGCAATGTGTACAAAACATTCAGGTTGGGAACACAGGCAGATGGACACTCGTACATCAATCAAGGAACCTGAAAAGGAGACATCTCACTGATCACTTCAGGGTAGAGATAGGGATGGTTCATATCAAAATGATACAAAGATGGGATAAGGTCATAATGGAAGAAACAGTCCAGGAAGAGAGGCATCCTGTGCTAATAAATTAACTGATTTGGAGAAGAGGGACAATGGGCCAGATAAGCTCCACAGCTGAGCAGTAGACCATGCTCAGAGACTACCTGGTACACTTATTTGATATTACAGAAAGAGGAGAGAACGTGGAGAGAGTGGTTATGTACCAATAGAAGTTAAGGAAACAGCTACAGCTTCTTTGCTTGAAATAATCAATGAAACCATAACTCTCAAGGAAGCATGAATGGACCGTCACATAGAGGGGCCTATCACATGCAGACTCAGAATATAGAAGACATGGGGCAAGATTGCAAAAGTAACTGGAAAGGCAAAGATTGCCATGAAAGTTATCATAGCACCTGTTATGAGTGTGAGAAGGTAACAGGATAACAAAAGAAAGGTCAATTGCAGACCATGATGGTAGGCTTGGTGCAAAGGCAAAGTGCAGAAACTAGAAATTGTATCTTCTCACACTTCATCAAAGAGTTGTTGATATTGATGGAGAAAATAGGCAGGCATAGAATGAATGAGATATCAGGAGGTTTGCAGTATTGTAAAAGTAAATGAAATTCAGATGCTGGAAATCTAAAATAATCTAAAATAAAAACAGAACACTTTAAAGCAAGTCAGATAGCACCTGTGGAGAAAGAAACAAAGTTAACATTTAGGTCAATTACTTTTCAACGAATCTTCATCCTGACTCGAAAAACAGCCAGATTTTTGCCTTCTGGTTACAGACATGGTATCACAGTCCTAGAAGACTGATCATTTTGGACTATTGTTTTAAAAAGGGGATACACTAAGAAACTGTTTCAATCTTTTTCAACTGTCTTAACATCTGTAATTAGAAAGTTACTAGAGAGAATTCTGATGGATAGGATATACATGCATTTAGATGGACCAGGGCTATTAGTGAGAGTGAGCATGGCTTTGAACGTGGGAGGTCGTGTCTCACAAATCTGATTGCGTTTTTTGAAGACAGATACAGAAAGCTGGAGTAACTCAGCAGGTCAGGTAATATCTGTAAAGAAAAGGAATAGGTGACATTTCAGGTCGAGAACCTTCAGATTTTTGAAGATGTGACCAAAAAGGTTAAAGGTAGACAACAATGCTGGAGAAACTCAGTGGGTGAGGCAGCATCCATGGAGCGAAGGAATAGGTGACGTTTCGGGTCGAGACCCTTCTTCAGACCAAAAAGGTTGATGAGGGCAGAGCTGCAGATGTTGAATATGTGGACTTCAGCAAAGCACTCAACAAGGTTCCACAGGGGAAGCTGCTCTGGAAGGTTAGTTCACACGGGATCCAATGAGAGATAGCTGAATGGATCGAAAATTGGCTTCATGGAAAGAAGCAGAGGGTAATGGTGGAAGTTTGTTCTTGTACTAGTGTGCCTTAAGGGCGTTGTGACGAGCACGTGATGCGCGCGTGGTGAGGCGTGGTGGCGTAAGCAGTGGCGCGCGGCACCACAGGATTCTGGGATTCACAAAATCTTCGGGCACCACCTGCATGACGCGCAAATGACGCCCAAATGGGACAGGCCCTTTAGGATTCGGTGCTAGGCCCATTACTGTTTGTCATCTATATCAATTATTTGAATGAGAACATACTTGGCAAGAGTAGCAAGTATGCAGATGATACAAATGTGGGTGGAATTACAGATAGTGATATTATTCTATGGGGGTCATTGGCTTTAGAGATCTTTTTTCCTCAGAATCTATTTCTATCATTTCAGAATTCCAACTTCTGCATTATTTCACTGTTGGATTACTAATGGAATTAGTCACAAAATCTTAAAATGAAAATGTAATCCGTACAAGAATGAGCTAATCCATGTGGGAAGGACAAACAAGGCAATGTGACATATGGTCAATGGTAGGGGACTAAGAAATTTAGCCAGGGGATCTTCACATGCTTGTACAGATGGATGAAATTAATAGACCAGGCTGTTTATGGCACCTTAGACACAATATACATAGACAAGGAGATCATGATGAAATTACATATTTTCTAAAAGCTTTAGTTTTGTGCATCACATGGGGGAAATAATTTGATAGTGTTGGAGCAGTTGCTGAGGAGACTAGTGAACATTTATTACAAAATAGTGAAATGTAGTTAATGATAGAGTTTGAATAGGATAGAGTTGGGTTTTTTTGGAAAAGGGAGACTGATGAAGATCTATTAGAGGTATAACCAATGTTATGGTTACCAGGCAGGGAGAACAGGATGAAGTAATCTATCTCCCTTGGCAAGAATGTTATCCAGTGTGTTACATGAATTCAGTGATAATTGTTTTTCAAGAAAATCCAATGATTCTTAATCCAATGAGTACTGTTGGTCTAATGTCTGAAAGGCTGTTATTGGCAGAAGACCTCATCACAGTTAAAACATACCTGTATGATCAATTGAAAAGATACAAGGGAAGTGGCATGTAGCTGAAAAATTGGAGCACAGATCTTTTTTGCTTGCAGTAACTGAAATAACGGGCAGTCTGGTACCTCTCTTTTCACATTTGTATTATTTTTCATAATCAACCAATCTTTTCCTCGACTGAAACATGTGCAGGGTACTTTCCACATAGGTTCCTATTCTATCCATGCTACTGCATCCATTGTCCTTGCTGCAGGCTCATGCAGAGAAAATAATCTACATCCACATGAACATAGTCAGAGTACAAGGAAGAAGAAAGCGAAATTGCTGTTGAAGAAGAGGAGATAGAATATAGTATGTCATTGCATACTTCCTGTTAAGTATGTCCTATTATTGTGTTGAAAAAAGGGTGATATCTGACATTAGCACTAATTCAGTAGAGAAAGGATACATATTGTATTGACAACACCATACAGTACCACTGGTTTAGAGGAATCAGGCCCACAAGAGAGAAGCATTCGTAAGGCAGCTAGTGAAAATACACATTGAAATGCTGGCAGTGCCAGATCAGATATACAAGATCGCTACCACACATAAGATGATCAGAACAGACGCGGTCTGGCACTCTTACGTCAAATATTTTGGGGTTGCACAGTGGTTCAGTTAGTGCTGCTGCCTCACGGTTTCAGTGACCCGGGTTTAATCTTGATCACTGGCGGAGTTTACATGTTCTCCCTGTAACTATGCTGGTTTTGTCTTGGTGCTCTAGTTTCTTCCCACATCCTAAAGGTGTGCTGGTTGTAAGCTCCTTCATTCCAATAAATCTCCCCTAGTGTAGAAGTGTAGTATGAGAATCAGTGGACATGTGAAAGAAAATAAGTTACAGAAAAATAAGTTGGCGAATTGCATGATGAGTTTGTACTGAGAATCGGCATAGGTTCAATGAACCAAATGGTCAGCAACGTTGCAAGAATACAAAATATGAGGTTGACAAAAATGCTGGAGAAACTCAGCGGGTGAGGCAGCAGATATGGAGCGAAGGAAATAGGCGACGTTTCTTGACCCGAAATATGAGGTTGTTCATTGCCAGTACAGCATCAGTTCTACTCATAGAATGGAAACAGGCCCTTCAGCTCTGTTTATTAGCTGAGATAGAGCATCTTGGTTAGCATAGAAGAGTTTTCTATGCTAACCAAGATGCTCTATCTCAGCTAATCCTATTTGCCCATATCGCTCCGATATATTACTCTTAGTAGCATGCACTTGTTAGCTGAAGGAGCAGGTTCAGCTTCCATTGGGCAAAGGCCAGGTCTATCATAGCTCTGCTAACTATGAAGTAACCACAAGTGAATCGCCAATGATAAATCTTACTGTTTAAGAAAAAAAGAAGTATTTCACTAGAGCCTGGAACAGATTTTGAGGTGCAGGCAGATATTTTCCAGGAGGCATTCTCTTTTTCCATTTTGCAGGATCGGGAGGCTAGGGCAACATTAGTACGATATGACTCACAGTAGAGTCAGAATTACAGATAGTGGTGGCACAGTGGTATAGTTGCTGCATTACCGCGCCAGAGACCTGGGTTCAATCTTGATCACAGGTGCTCTCTGTATGGAGTTTGCAAGTTCTCCCTGTGACCATGTGGGTTTTGTCTGGGTGTTGCAGTTTCCTCCTACACTCCAAAGATGTACAGGTTTGTAGGTTAAATGGCTTCAGTAAAATTGTCCCTAGTGTGTAGGATAGTGATGGCGTAACAACAGTTACATTAATTGTTGAAAACATTCTGTACTTTACGAAAGTGGATGTTCTTAATATTCATAAAAAGCTTTAGGTTCTGAAATGGAGCCATGCCAGTCCGACCCCAACAATTTTAAGAACTTGATTCTTGAAAGGTACAAGATGGCACCAGAAACAAAGCGATTCTTCGTGTACTGTCTCAGAAGAAATCAATTATTTTTACAGTACAATCGTTGCACTTTTGTACTTATGTACTGTTGTGCTCATGTATGGAATGATTTTACTGGATTGTATGTAAAACAAAAAAATTCATTGTATCTTGGTGCATGTAACAATAAATTACTATTGAGCTATATTGATATTAAAGTTCCTGAGCAAGCATATCTCCGAGCGGGGGGGGGGGGGGGGGGGGGGGGGGGGGGGGTGGCGGGATTAAAATCCAGTTTTGTACCGCCTGCCGGAGGCGGATTTCCTCGGGTTGCTAGAAAAATCGATCAGACTTCTGTTCCCGTTTTTTTTTTTTTTTTTTAAATCGCTAGACAATTTAATAATTAGTTTAAAATAAAAAGCGACTTCTAATGCCCTCAACACCTACAACGTGACGGATCACAAGAACGGGACAAAACAAAGGGTAAGTCGTATATTTTACACATAATCTTGCTTCTAGGGATGGCTTTTGTTATATTCTGGACAGCAGAATGAATAACAACTTACACGCAGGCTGCCTGGATCACAAGAGAGTTTTATTACCCAACATTCCCTACATATACAACACCAACTCATTAGCATATACATGAATATGCATGAATACATTACACTGCTCTCCTTTTTTTAAAGTATTAAATCTAAGTACATAGATACAATTTTCTTGTTGTGATACTTGATTTATACCAGTGTTAATTAAATCTTAAAAGATAACACAATATATTTATTTTACATATTTACACATTTTCATTCTACCTAGACAGTGAGTTACTTAACTTAAAAACCTAATCTGACTACTGGTTTACGGATCCTGCCTGATCGTCTAACAGTAACAGGTGTAACAGGTTTAGGTGTTGACTCAACTGTAGGCTTGTTTGGCTCTGTTTTAGTACTCTGACTTTGACCAGAGGAATCTGTTTCATTGTCTGTACTGACTGAACTTTGTGTTTCAATCACAGTTGGCTCTTCCAACTCACTTTCAGATAAAGACTCAGGGATTAGGACTTCATGTTCAGTTTTTGGTTCATCTTTGGCTGGAATCATTTGATCAACACTTTTGATCCCATCTCCAACTTCAACTAAGCATCTTTTTGTTCCACACACTTCCACTATTTTCCCAGCATCCCATTTGTCTCGACTGGACTTGTTGGGAGGACTGAGAACACGAACCTGCTCATCTGGCTTGAAGTACCTCTCCGTTTTGTGGGAGTCAAAATGGCGTTTTTGACTTAACTGTTTTTGTTCAACTCTCAAGGCCAAATTTGGTTGAACTAGATTTGACGTATTCTTAGCCTTCTCTTCATCAACAGTTCTGCAGGTGAGTAACCTGTTGTTGTGTGTGGTGTGGTTCTGTACTTCAGCAAGAAACTAGCCAAACGATGTTTCATGCTGATCTTTGAACTACCCTGCAAAACCTGTTTCTTGAGAGCGTCTTTGACAACTCTAACAGACCTTTCCGCCGCCATGGAAGGTATAGCTGACTTGGGAACAAGTATCACTAATAGTGGCTTGTGATCAGTCACTAGGGTGAATGGTCAGCCAACAAGAAACTGATGGAATTTCTTGATTCCGAACAAGATGCTGAGGGCTTCCTTTTCTATCTGCGCATAGTTGCGTTCACTCAATGACAGGGTGCGGGATGCAAAAGCAATAGGCTTTTCCTGTCCATTATTCGTTACGTGGGAGATCACTGCACCTACACCATAACTTGAAGCATCATAAGCAAGTTTCATCTCGCGTGTCGTATCATAGTGAACAAGAAGTTTGTCACTTGTCAAGTTTTCCTTGCAGATGTCAAATGCACGTTGCTGTTCCTTTCCCCACGTCCATTTCACATCTTTTTGTAGCAGATGATGAAGTGGCTTTAGCACAGTTGCTAAATCTGGAAGGAATCGTGCATAGAACTGCACCATCCCAAGGAATGATCGTAGCTCTGACACATTGTTGGGTTTTGGAGCATTCACTATTGCTTCAACTTTCGCCTTCACAGGGCGAAGTCCGTTGGCGTCTACTTTGAGTCCAAAGTAGACCACCTCTGACTGTGCAAATGCACAATTACTTTGACGCAGTTTGACATTGTGGCAGTTCAGTCGTGTGAGAACTTGCTGAACCATTTCCAGATGTTCTACCATGCCCTCTGTGAATATCAGTAGGTCATCCTGGTTGCACACACAGTGCGTAATGCCTTGTAATATTTGGTCCATGACAGACTGAAAATGTTTCGGGGAGGATTTCACACGATAGGGCAGCTTTGTATATGAATACAAGCCCTTATGTGTGTTGATAGTCAAGTACTGCTGACTTTCCTTATCGACATTGAGTTGGGCATAAGCGTGAGACAAATCCAGTTTAGTGAAGACTCTTGCTCCGCTAAGTTCTGCGAACAGATCTTGCGAGGTTGGTAACAGATATTGTTCGTCATCAACAGCTGGTTGATTGTGACTTTGTAATCACCACATAGTCGAACAGTTTTGTCGGCCTTGGGCACGGCCACAATTGGCGTTGCCCAGTTACTCTGGTCTGTCTTCACAAGTACTCCATTACGCTCTAATCTGTCGAGCTCTACCTCCACTTGTTGCTTTAGTGCATATGGTACAGGTCTTGGTCGACAATACACAGGTCTCACATCTTGCTTAAGTCAAATGTGTGCAGAGTACCCTGTTATTCCCGGGTAACTGTCAGCAAAAATGTTTGCATGTTTGCTTATGACGTTTTCAAGACGTGATTTGGACAAATCAACGCTGAAAATGTTCTTCCAGTCTAATTCTATTCTACTCAGCCAATCCTTTCCAAGGAGGGTTGGTTTATTTCTGTAGCTGGCTACTATGATGGGCAGTGTTACTGACTGACCATTATGCTGAACTTTACAGTTCATTTGTCCACAAATCTCCAAAATTTCGCCCGAGTAGGTTCTCAGCTTGACCTTACTCTCAAACAATGGTATCTGTGGGAACTTTGTTTCGTACAGGTCTTTGCTCATGACCGAACAATCTGCTACCGTGTCAATACACATATCGATTAACTGTTCATTAATCAATAGTTTGGTTCGAAAGTCCTTGCCTTGGCTGGTTGTAGGCTTATCGATGTTGGTTGCATAAATGGTGTACAACCCAAGTTCATTTACATCTGGGTTCACCTCCAAGTTATGAACTCCTCTCTGGTGTTGTTGCTTCATTCCCGCTGATTGTTGGTTTCCTGTTTTAAGCTTGGCTCGACATGCTGAGGCGATATGGCCTTTCTTCTGGCAGTTATAGCACCTGGCCATTTTGAACTGACAAAATTGGGATGAATGATTACCGTTGCAACGATAACAACTGGCTGAACTTGGCTCCCCGCCATACTTTGGTTTTGGTTTTGGTTTAGCGCCTCTTGGTTTGGCCATAGGCACTGTCTTGTGACTGTAAACGGCCACTGCAGTTCGTGGTGGACTAAACTCGCGAGCATTCTTTGATGCCATCTCCATTGTGGTAGCAAACTTGCATGCTTTCTCGAATGTAAGATCTGGAGTGTTCATCAGTGTAGACTGAATTTGTTCATCCACTAGACCACAAACAAATCTGTCGCGTAGTGCGCGTCCGAGAAAGGTTCCAAAGTTACAGTGTAAACTTAAGTTTTTCAAGGCAACAATGTACTCATTGATTGTCTCATTCTGCTTCTGGTTTTTAGTGCCAAATTTATAGCACTTTTTGGGTTGAAGTGCTCCTCCAACTTCTTTATAATGTCATTGAATGGCATGTCTTTTACCTTTAATGGTGCAAGGAGATTCACGAGTGTGCCATACACTTCAGGACCGATCTCCGTGAGCAGAATCGCTTTCATGCGTTTGCAAACGGCCTTATTTGTTTCAGCCACTATCTCTCCTCCACCACTAATCTCCAATATATTGTTTGCCATGAAAAACATGTTTGCTCTCTCCATATAGGAGCTGAACGGCTCTCTACTCTTGTCAAAAGTGCCAAGGTTTCCAATGTAGCCCGTGGATGCTGCCATCGTGTTGTTCTCTTTTTTAAAAATAAAAGGTCTGTTCAAAAACCCCGAATTCCTGTCTGTTCTGGTGTAACAATTCACCTAAAACTTAGCTTAAAGACGATTCAGCTTGAGGAATTCGACAAAAAAACTCAGTCTAAAATGTGTAACAATCCGAAGGGCGACATCTTGCCATGTAGACACAACATAGAGATAGCCTGACAAACTCGCCGACTTGTACAGCCGATGTTTTAAACTACAGTCCCCTGCAAAGAAGGATCTGCAGGCCTCTCATGTCCAGCTCGCAAACAACTGCGACACAACTCAGTATTTACTGTTTAAATTGTTAAACAATACTGCGCGTTGCAAAACAGTCCTGCACTGTATTTAAAGGATGAGTTCACAAACTCTATCCCATTCTCGTCGCCAATTTTGTTATATTCCGGACAGCAGAATGAATAACAACTTACACGCAGGCTGCCTGGATCACAAGAGTTTTATTACCCAACATTCCCTACTTATATACAACACCGACTCATTAGCATATGCATGAATATGCATGAATACATTACAGCTTTAATCTAATTTTACGTTGCGAAAATGTGATTTGGGCCCCATACGAACCGGCAGTGTTTTTCCTGCAGATATGGAGTTCAAATTCACCGCAAATGCAACGTTCCAATCGATCGCGTTCCAGAAGCAAGATGATTAAAATGCCCTTTTGTTTTGGACAATCATGTCATAAGCCGTCTAAATTGTCTATATTTTGTGTTATTCTCTCTCCATGATCATTATTTTGAAATTAAATATTCACAATAGTTTGAGTCACATGTATTGTGCAAAAAACAATAATTTTAATTATATTTTGGGGGGACGTTTCTGGATTAATTTATGGGAATTAAACATTAAATTCCTTCCATCTGGCATATAAATTCATGACAGTGAGATTTAAAAATCATGTTATATTGTGAATTCTTGTGTGAATGGGATTAGTCTGTTATTTGGATACTTAGGCTATTTTTTTTAATTATCCTTTTCTTAAGAAATGGAATCTACATGACATTCTTAATGGGGAAAGTAATGGGCAGAAAGGCATGTCATGTGTGGTTTGAAGAGCAAAAACTTGTAGTTTACAATGCCAAAATTGAAAAATTGAGGAAAAACAAGGTGTACAGAGTTGCTTATTGGTTACAATCTGAGGAGTATGATGATGCTACTGATGTACATGCAATGTACCAGCTAGCAACTGATCTTCTCCATAAAGACTTGGTCTATTGCTAGAAATTGTAATTTATTTACCTATCTGTTACGGACTTACAGCATATAACACAATAATATTAAAGTTCTGATCTTGAGAATATCACATTTTTGAATTCTCAAGGTAGTCTGGGTGTTTATTACTATTTCCGTCACAAGAGTCAATTTTGTAATTAGATACAATTAGGTAATTAACTAATTATATGCTTTAATTTCAGGTCATCCAAGTAAGATGTTTTATATTTGTTTCAGAATGCTTCAATCTATAATAACTGAAAATTTCATTCAGTTCTCTTAATTTTTAAGAAAGTTATGGGCTTTTGACTGTCCTCGATCACAGCTTTTGTGTTAAGTCAATGGAAAAGCAATAGGGAAAAATATGCTAATTTCCGAGTATGAAAATGGCCATAATTTTTTTAATACTGAAGATATGAAAGTGAATTAGGTGTCAAATTAAACTTCTTTTTATGCTTTATCTGATGGGATAAATTGCAGACTTGATTTTTTAAATCTCAAAATGTTGTAACATTGCTATGTATTGACTAGTTACATCAAGGCCTGGTTCAGTAACTCAAACACCAAGGAATAAAGGAGGCTGTAGACAGTGGTAGACATTACGTATTACATCATGTATTGTTTTTCGGCTGACTGGATAGCACGCAACAAAAGCTTTTCATTGTACCTCGGTACATGTGACAATAAACTAAACTAGCTAACTAACATTATCTGGTCCATCATGGGTATTCAAAGGGATCTACTGGAGGTACTGCCTCAAAAAGGCAGCTAATATTATTAAAGATCCCCACCACTCTGACCACGCTCTCATCTTGCTACTGTCATTGGGAAAACAACTTGACAACCGTGACTTCCAATTTCAAGAACAGCTTCTTCCCAGATACCATCAGGCATTTCAACACTGTACAACGCTAACCACAACCCTACCTCAGCAACTATGATCTGTGCACTTCAGTTTTGCAATATTATGGCTAGCAGTACTGATTATTAATTTATATTATTAATCATTGTATATTTATTTGTCATGTTACTATGCTAATGGGCCTGCAAAGCTGCAGCAAGTAAAAATGTCCAATACAATTATATATGACAATTAAACAATCTTGACTTGATTGATCCTTGAGTTAGGGACAGTGACTTTGACCTCAACTGTCACCAAGTCCAAAACACAGGTATGTGTGTGAAGTTGAAGGCACATGCGGTTTCAGATTTCTGAAACCTTGACTTTGACAAATCCTCAAAGAAGTCTGAAAAAGGGCATGGGGCTCTGCATTCCTGGGAGAGATTGAACTCTGCAGTGGTGAACCCTTTGGTCTTCAAACATGCTTAAGACCCCCTCCAAAGGCATGGTTCAAGGTAGACAAAAATGGCAGAAGAGGCTTGTGGAAACCTCAGTGAGCAAATGTTATATTGATCAGTTAGCTGCCTGAGTGCTGGAGAGTAGTGTGAAGTTTCAATTGAGAATCAGTAAGTGCCCATAGGTTTCAGATTTATGAAAACCCGTTAGAACAGTAAATTACCAATGACAGCAGTGTTTCACTACAATTCGATTGCATTCGAAACTGCAAGGCTAGAAAATAGCTTTGCACTACGAACTTCATTGGTTGCACTTTCCATGCTGGAAACATGCCCCATATGTAAACTAATTATTTTGGGAAATACCTGGTCAAATTTCCAATCAACATGAAATGACCTGGAAATAGTCATCATTTTGATTTTCAATGAAATTACACTGACAAAACAATTAGCAAAAATTGATTTTTGCACATACAATCATATATGAGCATAGGGGTAAGATGGGTCACTTTGTCCCTCGAGTCTGCTCCATGATTCAATATTATTGTAACTTCAACCCCACATTGTCACCTACCCTAATGGCCTTTTACTGACTGAAGAAGGTTCCCGAGCCAAAATGTTCTCCATTGATCCATGTTCTCCAGAGATCCTGCATGACCAGGCTTGGATAGAGTGGATGTGGAGAGGATGTTTCACTAGTGGGAGGACTAGATGTCATAGCCTTAGAATTAAAGAACGTTCTTTTCGGAAGGAGATGAGGTGAAATTTCTTTAGTCTGACGGTGGTGAATCTGTCAAATTCTATGCCACAGAAGGCTGTAGAGGCCATCAGGGGACATTTTTAAGGCGGGTAAATTTTTGATTAGTAGAGGTGTCAGAGGTTATGGGGAGAAGGCAGGAGAATGGGGTTTGGAGGGAGAGATTGATCAGCCAAGATTGAATGGCGGGGTAGGCTTGATGGGCCGAATTACCTAATTCTATTATCACTTATGACCTTATGACCCACTGAGTGACTCTTTTTTTGTAAACCAGCATCTGCAGTTCCTTGTTCCGTGGCCTTTTACTCCTGTTTTCTAAGAATCTATCTGTCTGCCATTAAAAAAAGTAAAGACCATACAATTAATTATGAATTTATAAAGAGTTCCAAAACTCACAACTTTCTCAGAGAAAAAACATTCTCCTTATGTCTGTCATAAATAAGTGGAAAAATTTGCATCAAATTCATTCTGTCAAGACCCCTCAGGATACACAGTCAAATCCCCTCTCACCTAAAATCCAGCAAATACAAGCTTACACAACCCACCTTTCTTTTCAAAACAATCCATTCCAGTTAGTAGTCTAGAAATTTAATCTGAACTACTTCTAAACCATTAACATAATTTGTTAACTATGGACACCAACACTGCACACAGTTTAGTAAATTTAAGGTCTCACTCATGCCTCACATAAGTGAAGCAAAACGTTTAATTGGGTGCAAAGAATTGCCCCTTGTGTCTAGATGAATGTAAAATCTGGGGAATTGACAGGAATGGAAGGAGGATAAAATGGGCTAGGGTAAGATTAGTAGAATCATGTGCTTGATAACTGGCGTGGATTTGCTAGGGCGAAAGGCCTGTTTCCGTGCTACATCTCTCTCTGACTATAAGAGTTCAAATATATAAATAATATGAATAGAAACAATAATATTAAATTACATCACATCTACACCTTCCACTCTTTAGACCTGGATTCACAGGATCGTCTTCCATAGTCTCCTACACAATACCAATTAACGCATAAAACATAACGGATCTAGCTGAGTTATTCCAGCACTTTATGTCTTTTTTGGTAGACTCCACAGTTCCTTCTGTCACCAATTAACACACATTCCTTTCCGTTTCCCTCCTGTTCAGCATTCAGAAGAGAACACTATCCACGATACCAAGCATGACTTTTCAGTCACCCCAGACAGAATTCTTTCTAAATCACATGGATGCTGCCACGACTAGAGAGTCTGAGCTATAGGGAGAGGTTGAGTAGGCTGGAACTCTATTCCTTGGAGTGCAGGAGGATGAGGGGTGATCTTATAGAGGTGTATAAAATCATGAGAGGAATAGATCGAGTAGAAATTATCTGGTAACCAGTTTGAGATAAGTAACTAATTGATTATGCAAATGCCAAGTAAGAAACTTGTTTCCATCTAACAATGCAAAAAATATTACATTCACACCAAAGTTAAGGTGAATGCTAAATACTGACTGCAAAAGTTAATCAATTTCCAGAAGGAGATCAGCCCTAAAACCCTTAAAATGTCTCCACTCATTCATTCATCAATTAGAGTAAGTACAGAAAGTACAGAAACAGGCCCAACTCATTCATTTTTTTAAGAGGGGAAAGATTTAATAGGAACCTGAGGAGCAACTTTTTCCACACAGAGGGTGATGGGTATATGGAATAAGCTGGCAGAAGAGTTGAGTACTATAACAGCATCAGTGATAGAAATGGGTTTTAGGAACCAGGAGTATTCTAAGGTCCGTGAGGCTGAGATTGGGAAGGAGGGGGGGGGGGGGGGAGCTGTGAATTCACACCATTCCCCTCCCATTCCCAATCTGACCTTTCTGTCCTGGGCCTCCTCCATGGTCACAGTGAGGCCCAGTGCAAATTGGAGGAACAACACCTCATATTTCGCTTGGGTAGCTTACACCACAGCGGTATGAACATTAACTTCTCTAACTTCAAATAGCCCTTGCTTTCCATCTCTCTCCATCCCCTCCCCCTTCCCAGTTTTCCCACCAGTCTTACTGTCTCCGACTGCATTCTATCTCTGTCCCACTCATCCCTGACATCAGTATGAAAAAGGGTCTCGACCCGAAACGTCACCCATTCCTTCTCTCCAGAGATGCTGCCTGTTCCGTTGAGTTATTCCAGCATTTTACATAGATACATAGAAAATAGGTGCAGGAGTAAGCCATTCGGCCCTTCGAGGCTGATCATCCACAATCAGTACCCCATTCCTGCCTTCTCCCCATATCCCTTGATTCCACTAGCCATCAGAGCTCTATCTAACTCTCTTTTGAATGCATCCAATGAGTCGGCCTCCACTGCCTTCTGAGGCAGATAATTCCACAAATTCACAACACTCTGGGTGAAAAGGTTTTTCCTCATCTCAGTTCTAAATGGCCTACCCTGTATTCTTAAAATGTGGCCCTTGGTTCTGGACTCCTCCAACATCGGGAACATGTTTCCTGCATCTAACGTGTCTAATCCCTTAATAATTTTATGTTTCTATAAGATACCCTCTCATCCTTCTAAATTCCAGTGGATACAAGCCCAGTCGTTCCATTCTTTCATCATATGACATTTCTGCCATCCCGGGAATTAACCTCGTGAACCTACGTTGCACTCCCTCAATAGCAAGAATGTCCTTCCTCAAATTAGAAAACCAAAACTGCACACAATACTCCAGGTGTGGTCTCACCAGGGCACTGTACAACTGCAGAAGGACCTCTTTGCTCCTATACACAAATCCTATCATTATGAAGGCCATTAGTTTTCTTCATGCCTGCTGTTACTTGCATGCTTACTTTCAGTAACTGATGTATAAGTACATCCAGGTCTCATTGCACTTCCCCTTTTCCTAATCTGACACCATACAGAAGAAGGGTCTCGACCCGAAACGTCACCCATTCCTTTGCTCCAGAGATGCTGCCTGACCCGCTGAGTTACTCCAGCATTGTGTCTACCTGCCATTCAGATGATAATCTGCCTCTTGTTCTTGCCACTAAAGTGGATAACCTCACATGTATCCACATTATACTGCATCTGCCATGCATCTTCCCACTCACCCAACCTATCCAAGTCACCCTGCATCCTCATAGCATTCTCTTCACAGTTCACACTGCCATCCAGCTTTGAGTCAACTGCAAGTTTGCTAATGTTACTTTTAATTCCTTCATCTAAATCATTAATATATATTGTGAACAGCTGCGGTCCCAGCACCGAGCCTTGAGGTACCCCACTAGTCACTACCTGCCATTCTGAAAGGGAACCGTTAATCCCTACTTATTGTTTCCTGTCTGCCAACCAATTTTCTATCCATGTCAATACCCTACCCCCAATACCATGTGGTCTAATTTTGCCCACTAATCTCCTGTGTTGGACCTTATCAAAGGCTTTCTGAAAGTCCAGGTACACTACATCCACTGGCTCTCCCTTATCCATGTTACTGTCTACCTGAACTTAGTTGTTAGGGATAACATTCATTTATTTTCATTCATTTTTGAATGACAAATAATTTCAATTCAATTCAAAATGTACAGGTCTATTACCAAGAAGATCTTGAAACATTTCACATTGTTTGTCAATGCTCTGCATAGTCTACTCTTCTGCCTCACTTTCCCAAAGTTTACTTAAATTTAGAGCCTTGTTTTCTGACTCATCCTTCTCCCTCTTAACTAGTATATCGAATACCATTCAACGGTGACTGCTAGCCAAGCGTTACTGCAACATTAACTAATTGACTAACTCAGACTAATTATTCATTATTTTTGTTAGCTGAAGGAAATATCATTCCAGAAAATTTGTACACAATATTCTAACTATGGCACAACCAATGAATGATACAAGTTTTCTATTAGGTTCTCAAGCATTGTTTCCCATTTGAAAATGTAGCATATCATTTGCTTTTGAAGGTTTGTATATCTGAACCCTGATTTTTTAAATGTGCACATTTTATGCACCTCCTTTCTCCAAATTACATAGAGATTTTGAGAGCGGGCAGAGCGGGGGAGAGAGCGGGCCGAGAACGGGCAGAGAGCGGGGGAGAGCGCGGGCAGGGCGGGGGAGAGAGCGAGCAGGGCGGGGAGAGAGCGGGCAGAGCGGGGGAGAGAGCTGGCAGGGCGGGGAGAGAGCGGGCAGGGCGGGGGAGAGAGCGGGCAGAGCGGGGAAGAGAGCGGGCAGGGCGGGGGAGAGAGCGAGCACGGCGGGGGAGAGAGCGGGGAAGAGAGCGGGCAGAGCGGGGAGAAAGCGGGCAGAGCGGGGGAGAGAGCGGGCAGGGTGGGGGAGAGAGCTAGCAGGGCAGGGAGAGAGCGGGCAGGGCGGGGGAGAGAGCTAGCAGGGCGGGGGAGAGAGAGGAGAGCGGGGGAGAGGCATGGAGGCAAATAAAATAACGTGGATTAATAAAATAACGTGACTTTACCTGAGCCCGTGCTCGCGGTCCGGTAGCCCTGACAGTGAGTTTAAGAAATTCTGCCTTGAATTTTATTCAAAGGAACGCGGTGTTAAAACACAATTACATTTACTGAGGAATGTGGATCGATGTATTGATGATACATTGTATAACTACCGTTAACTACTGGCTGTTAACAAGTGCTAACAGTGGCAGTTAACAAATCGTTTTTGTCTGAGTTGAATAAAGTGAGTAACGGTTCGAATCTTTCTGCAGTACTCATTAAACCCGAGCTGGAAATTGAAAACCAGGGGAACTCCGTACCCCTGCGTACCCCCCCATTTCCATCTCTGAACAGCATTTAAAAAACATTTTAAAAACAGTACGTGAATGGGAAAGGTTGAGAAGGATATTGGCCAAAAGCAGGCAGATGGGACTGGTGGGGCATCTTGGTCAGCACGGGCAGGTTGGGGCCAAGTAGCCCGTTTCCAGGCTGTATGACTCTATGACTATGTCAACCAAGTTTCCTAACCAAGCAAGTCCCACTTCCCCACGTCAGGCCCATATCCCTCCAATCCTTCCCTACGCATGCACCTGTTCAAGTGTCTTTAAGTACCATAATTATACCTGCCTCCACCACTTCCTCTGGCAGCTAGTTCCATGTATGCATCACCATCTTTAAAAAATCCTTCTGAAATCTTACACAGGAAACCGAATCACCTAATGCTGAGGGTGATTGTTAATGGGCAATGGTTGGTTATTCCAGAAACAACTATATTTTGCGAACATTAGCTTAGTTTAGTTTACTATTGTCATGTACAGTGCATTCAGAAAGTATTCGGACCCCTTCACTTTTCCCACATTTTGTTACGTTACAGCCTTATTTTAAAATGGATTAAATTCTTTTTTTTTGTCATCAATCTGCACACAATACTCCAGAATGAAGAAGCGAAAACAGGTGTTTACAAATTTTTGCAAAGTAATTAAAAAGAAATAACTGAAATATCACATTTACAGAAGTATTCAGACCCTTTGCTATGACACTCAAAATTGAGCTTGGGTTCATCCTTTTTCCATTGATTATCCTTGAGATGTTTCTACAACTTGATTGGAGTCCACAAGTGGTAAATTAAATTGATTGGGCATGATTCAAAAAGGCACACACCTGTCTATATAAGATCCGACAGTTGACAGTGCACGTCAGAGCAAAAACCAAGCCATGAAGACGAAAGAATTGTCCGTAGACCACCGAGACAGGATTGTGTCGAAACACAGGTCTGGGGAAAAGTATAAAACAATTTCTGCAGCATTGCAGGTCCCAAAGAGCACAGTGGCCTCCGTCATTCTTAAATGGAAGAACTTTAGAACCACCAGGACTCTTCATAGAGCTGGCTGCCCAGCCAAACTGAGCAATCGGGGGAGGAGGGCCTTGGTCAGGGAGGTGACCAAGAACCCGATGGTCACTTTGACAGAGCTCCAGAGTTCCTCTGTGGAGATGGGAGAACCTTCCAGAAGGACAACTATATCTGCAGCACTCCACCAATCAGGCCTTTATGGTAGAGTGGCCACTCGGAAGCCACTTCTCAGTAAAATGCACATGATAGCCCACTTGGAGTTTGCCAAAAGGCATGAGAAACAAGATTCTCTGGTCTGATGAAACCAAGCTTGAGTTCTTTGGCCTGAATGCCAAGCGTCACGTCTGGAGGAAACCAGGCACCGCTCATCACCTGGCCAATACAATACCTACTGTGAAGCATGGTGGTGGCAGCATCATGCTGTGGGGATGTTTTTCAGCGGCAGGAACTGGGAGACTAGTCAGGATTGAGGGAAAGATGAACGGAGCAAAGTACAGAGAGATCCTTGATGAAAACCTGCTCCAGAGCGTTCTGGACCTCAGACTGGGTCGGAGGTTTACCTTCCAACAGGACAACGACCCTAAGCACACAGCCAAGATAACGCAGGAGTGGCTTTGTGTCCTTGAGTGGCCCAGCCGGACGGAGCCCAGACTTGAACCTGATCGAACATCTCTGGAGGGACCTGAAAATAGCTGTGCATCGACGCTCCCTATCCAACCTGACAGAGCTTGAGAGGATCTGCAGAGAAGAATGGGAGAAATTACCCAAATACAAGTGTGCCAAGCTTGTAGCGTCATACCCGAGAAGACTTGAGGCTGTAATCGCTGCCAAAGGTGCCTCAACAAAATACTGAGTAAAGGGTCTGAATACTTATGTAAATGTGATATTTCAAATTTTTTTTTTTAATTACTTTGCAAAAATTTCTAATCACCTGTTTTCACTTTTCTATTATAGTGTGTAGATTGATGATTAAAAAAATGAATTTAATCCAAAATGTGGAAAAAGTGAAGGGGTCTGAATACTTTCTGAATGCACTGTATACCAAGATACAGAGAAAAGCTTTTTTGTTAGCCAACAAAAAGATTATACATGATTGCAAACAAACCGTCCACAGTGTACAGATACAGGATAAAGGGTGTATCATTTAATGCAAGATAAAGTCAGATAAAGTCTGATTAAAGAAAGTTTAAAGGTCTCTAATGAGGCATATGGGTGGACAGGACCACATTCTAGCTGGTGAGGGGACGGTTCAGTTGCCTGATAACAGCTGGGAAGAAACTGTCCCTAAACTGGAGAAATTTTCAAAGTTCTGTACTTCTTGCCTGATGGGAAAGGGGAGAAAGGGGAGGTAGTGACTGGATTGAGACTCGTCCTTGATTATGCTGTTGGCCTTGCCAAGGCAGCATGAACTGTAGATGGTTTTCATGGAAGGGAGGTTGTTTTGTGTGATGGTCTGGGCTACGTCCACAACCCTCTGCAATTTCTTGTGGTCTTGGATGAAGTTGCTCCTAAAGCATGCTGTGATGCATCCCGATAAAATGCTTTCTACAGCCTATTATGCTGGCATCCAGGCTCCATCTCATAAAATCCAAATCACATCCAATCTCCCAAGTTACCAAATCCAACCTCGACTCACAATCAGCCATTCCACTGCTCTCCATGCACATTTGCAGACAATCATGACACTAAGCCTTGGTCATTAAACTGACTCACTAGCAATATCCACTGGACGATGGAAAAATAGTGGATTTCCATTCAAAAGAAAGTTTAATCGAACATTCAGAAAATAATGATAAGGTATGGTTTAATGAAAGTAAAATAGTATTTGATAAATTTCTTATGGTTTGTTGAGGATGTAAATTATAGGATGAATAAAGGGGAACTCGTGAATGTACTAAATTTGAATTTACATAAGCCTTTCAATAAAAGTTATTCAGAGTAATATATTAGTATAGATTGAAAATTGGTTAATGAACTGAAAAAAATAAAGAAATAAGTCATTTTCAGAGCAGCAAGCTATAATTTGTCAGGCAGAAGGATCCGTGGTCTCACCTATTTACAATTTCATTAATGGGTTGGGTTGAAGGGATTAAAAGTATGTATTTGTTTGCAGATGACACAAAGAAACAAGGTTGCAAGGAGAACAAAAAGACTGTTAAGGGGTTATGGAAGTGGGAAGAAAAATAGCTGATGAAGTACAATGTGGAGAAATAAGTGATTATCTACATTGGTAGAAAGAACTACAAAGCAAAATTTTCTTTAGACTGAAAATCTAAATAACTGCAGATGCTGGAAATCTAAAGCAAAAACAGAAAATACTGAAAATATTCAGCGGAACAGGGTTCATCTGCAGGGAAGACAGACAGAGTCAATATTTCTGATTAGAGATCCTTCCCTAAACAATGGTGTGTCACAAGATACACAAAGTCAATATGCAGTTATAACTATGAATCAGGAAAGTAAATCGAAAGCGAATCTATAGAGAGCTGGCCTTTATTGGATGAAGTGTAAAAGTAGGGAAGTCTGATGCAACTGTCGCAAAATCCCAGCGAGCTGCACAGGGTGAAAGGAATCCCGGTAAGCCTCGGCCCATCCCAACAGCAGGCCTGGCTCACCCGCTGTGTAACCAGGAACCACCCGCAGAGGGAAGCCTGGCAAGCCAAGGGCGTTTCCGGAGAGAGATGACAGCAGATGCTGGACAAAAGGAACCTGGGGGTGGGGGAGCCTTACTGTCCATACCCTCAAGGTTGGCTGCAGGAGGTGTCCCCCGGGAACAAGGTCTAACAAGGGCAATGGAAGGAGAGGGACGACAGTTCGCGGGATAACCGGATTGGAGATGGCTGCAAAGGACTTTTGTGGCAAATTGCAGTTGGGACTGTAAAATGACGCCAAAATGGAACCTCTTGCATATAGACTCAGTGGGCTGTTCTGTATATTCTGTACTAACCGGGAGATTATGTTGATGTATGGTGATAGACTTTGAGCTGGATGCAAAATAAAATATTTTATACCTTAGTGTACATGATAATAAAGAAAGATAAATAAATAAAGCCAGACAGAGGAAGATGCCGCGTGGCGGAGGCCTTCCCGACGTGCCGCTGTGCCCACCCAGAAGGTTCGTCGGTTGGCGGGACCTCGCCCAAAGGCTCATCGGTCTGCGGATGCCTCGCCTGAAGGCTCGTCTGGGTCTGCCTGAAGGCTCAGCGGGAACGGGCTCCCGCCCAAAGCCTTGTCAGAGCCTGCCCAAAGCTCGTCGGTCGACAGACCCGGGAACCTGCCTGAAGGCTTGTCGGTCGGTGAGACTAGTAACCCGCCCAAAAGCTTGGCGGTTGGCGGGAGCCGCCCAAAGGCTCGCTGGCCGGTGTGACCAGGAACCAACCCGATGGTTCATCGGTCGTTGGGACCGGAAACTGCCTAAAAGCTCAGTGGATAGTGTAACCGGGAGAGAGCTGGGGACGTCAGATGCGAATACCAAGGACCGGTAGGAGGGTGACCGGGGTAATGCCTTCAGCACCTTCAAGGTAGGCTGCAGGAGGCGTCTCTGGGACACAAAGATGGTCGGGCGAAGAGAGGGATATTGGTTCGGGGGAACTGCTCCAGTATGCCGAGCGCAAGGGCGGACTGGACTTTGAACTTTGAATAATGGCACCAAAGATGGAGGCACCAGCAAATGTAATATATACAAAAATAATTTCACTGTGCAGTTGTATATGTGACAAATAAAGCACTATTGAAATCATTAAACTATAAGGGTTCTGATGAAAATAAACCTGGAGAATTGTGGAAAGACAGATCTCCTTATTTACAGAAGGAAATACACACCTTAAAAGCAGTTTGCATGAAGACTGATCTCCTTATTTACAGAAGGAAATGCATGCCTTAAAAGCAGTCCAAAAGGTTACTAGATTGATTCATGTAATAAAGGGTTTGCCATGCTAAGAAATATTAAACACAACAACCATATATTTTTAGAAATTAGAATGATAGGTGATTTTATTGAATTACTAGACCAAGTGCAGACCCGTTGGGTCTGCTCCCCCAACGCAGCCGTTCCCTACCCGTAGCCCCCACGGGAGACGTGGTCCACCAACTCAAGCGGCTCAGGAATCAGCAGTGCGGCTGTTTTTAAATGGCGTCTTTGAGGCGAGATGCGGGCGCCAGCAGCCGTTATGGTCGCTGGCCAGCAGGAGGCGACAAAATGAGTGAGGGGGGGGGGGAGAAGGATTTTATTAAAAATGTGTACATAAACATGACAAAATTTAATGAGGAGTGGATACTTGGAATGAAAAGTGAAATCTCTACCAAAATGGAAAAAAACTCAGCGTTTCTGGGTCTGACGTTGGCGTAGCAACGAATCAAAGGCTGGCACCCACAGACTGGCAACCACAAGTCAGGCAAAAACACAGCCAGCCAGCCAGACAGCAGCCAGAGTTTTAATATTATATAGATATAGATAAAGATAGATACAAGATTCAATGAGAACTTGAAAGGGTAGATGCTGTGAGGATATTTTCCCAGATGGAGGAATCTAGAACCAGTGTGCAGTTTTTTGATACATTGAGTGGCACGGTGGTGCAGATGGTTGAACTTCTGTCTCATGCTCCCGTGATATGGGTTTGATCCTGACCTCTCGTGGGTTTGTGTGGAGTTTCTATCTGTGACCATGTGGTTTTCTCCAGGTTCACCAGTATCCTCCCAAATCCCCAAAACATGTGGGAGTGTATGTTCATTAGTTGTAATTGCCCCTAATGTGCAGATGAGTTGTAGAATGATGGAGAGAGGTTGAGGAGGTGAAGAATATAATGGTTTGTGGCAAGATTTGGGTACCTAACGGTCAGCAAGGACTTGGAGGGCTAAAGTGCCTGTTTCTATACTGTATTTCTATGACCAAGAAAGGGCTACCCATTTATGATTGAGTTGAGGAGAAATTCCTTCTCTCAGAGTTATGATTCTCTTTGGGAGCTCTGGATTCTGGGTCATTAAGTTTATTGAAGGTTAAAATATACATATTTTTATGGAAATCACACATAGTGGAATTATGGGCAACAATCAAATAGCTATCAATTTTGAGGGATTTACTATACAACTTGTACTAATGACTATTCCTAATGTTTTCATAGATTGTCAGATATTTCGCGAATAGTCTACAATGTTGAATACATAAATCTGAATGCAATTGTCTTGAAGGAATTAGTTTTGCAGAGATCCTTGCTCAGCCTAGAGATCTATTGGATTGCGTGTAAGTAAGAAACAATGAATGAGACTGGAGTTAACCATAGATCATGAGATGCTCACAAATTGTTACCTAGAATCAATGGTGACACGTACTTGAAGGGACCCCTTATTAAGATAAAATTGCAATTTCATATTTTAAGCACATGGACAGGATTCAAAAAGGTGTTTTAATACCAAATGAGCAGGTGTATTGATATAACAGGATAGGAACCCCACACAACACTATTATTCTTTTCGGACTGAGAGTTAGCATATTTTTAAACATATATTAGTCACCGCTGCAGCAAATCAACTGTTTTGTATCTTTTATGGCACCGGTTAGGTAATTCATTCAGCCAAACCATTTAACCAATGAGTCTTAGTGCCTGTAAATAATGGATGGAAATGTAATAAACTATTTGAAAGGGCCTCATGTACACTAGGGAGCTAATATGACATACAGGTGACAGCCATATGAGGATTTGACGTGGTCAGAATTCCTCGAAACACAAGGTAGATTTCACTCTTATTATGTAAAACATAACTTATCAGCAGGAACCAATGTGCAAATGTTTTTAACTTTTGGTATTTGTGACATGAGCATTGACAAAAACAGGAGAAAATGTGCAGTGATCCTCTCCAATTTAAAAAAAAAAGCATAATAGTTATGGAATCTACTCAGAAAAATCTTACTACATTTAAATTGTGTCAGACAGCATAGCAGTGTTTGCTTGCTCCTGCAGAGAGCAACATGCCCTCAATGTTCTTTTACTGCCAAATACTCATTCCTCTTCCTCAAGCACATCCTTGTCCTCACCCATCAGATTCTTCTGGCCTTTCTCTCGAGGTGGTGCCTCCTCTGTGAACTTTTGCTTCATGCTATAGAATGGGAGTTCAATTCATGCATAACCTGCAAAGTATCCATCTGTTAGGTGCACATCCTGGACTGATAGAAACAACAGACGGCCAGTTGTATTCTTCACTGTTGTCCTGGTTGTGTTGTAGCATTCATTGTTGCGATTTTCAGCAGGAATAGAACATAAAAATATTGAACAGTACAAAACAGAAATGGGTCCTTCGGCCCACAATGTTTGTGCCGAACATAACGCGAAGTTAAACTGATTTCAACTGCCTGTACATGATCCATATCCCTTTATACCCTGCACTTCCATGTGCCTATCTAAAAGTCTCTTAAATGGACTACCACCACCCCCGGCAGTGCATTACACATCCCCACCACTCAGTGTAAAAATCCTGCCCTGCACATCTCTATTAAACTTTCCCCCTCTCACTTTATAGCTATACCCTCTAGTATTTTCAACCATGGGGAAAAGGTTCTGACGTTCAACCCTTTCAATGCCTCCCATAATGTTATATACTTTTATCAAGTCTTTCTGCTACCTCCGATGTTCCAGAGATAATCCAGTCAGAATTCTGGTAAACCTGCTCTGGGGTTTCTGGGAGTAATTCGGAAGACGCAGCATCTCTTCAACCCAAAGAAGAAACATATTAAGGCCTCCGTAGCTAACAAAGGAAGTCAAAGGTAGCATAAAAGCAAAAGAAAAGTCAGATAACATGGCAAGGATTAGTGGGAAGCAGGCTGATCGGGAAGCTTTTAAAAATCAACAGAAGGCAACAAAAAGAACATCAAGGGGAGAAAAGATAAAATAATTCAGGAAGCAAGCTTTGGTAAGACGATACCAAAGGTTTTTTTCCGATATATAAAGAGTAAAAGTGAGGCAAGAGTGAACATTGGACCGCTGGAAAATGACACTGGAGAAGCAGTAATGGGGAACCAATAAATGGTGAATGAACTGAATAGGTTTTTGTACGTCACAGTGAAAGAACACCAGCAATGTGCTAGAAATTCAAGAGAGTCAGGGGGCAGATTACAATACACAATACAAATTTATTGTCATTTGAGCCCCAGTGAGACTCAAACGAAAATGTCATTGCAGATGTGAGTGCAATGACTATTGCGCCGCAGAGGTGCTTGGAAAACCAAAAAATGTTCAGGTGGATAAGTCACGTGGACCAGATGGACTGTATCCCAAGGTTTTGAGAGAGGTATCTGTTGAGAATGTGGAGGCATTAGTAGTGATCTTTCAAAAATTATTAGGGTAGGGAATGGTTCCAGAGGACTGGAAAATCATAAATGTAACTCCACTGAAATCTATATCAATGATTTGGATGAGAACATACAAGGCATGATTAGTAAGTTTGCAGATGACACTAAAGTGGGTGGCATTGTAGATAATGAAAATGGTTGTCAAAAATTGCAGCAGAAGCTTCAAAGGTTCATATATCAGAGCAACACAAGCAGGCCTTTCGGCCCATCGAGTCAATTCAATCACGGCTGATCCATCTTTCCCTCTCAACCCCGTTTTCCTACCTTCTCCCCACAACCCTTGACACCATTACCAATCAAGTATCTGTATCAGTACATCAACATCAGTAAGACCAAGGAACTGTGGACTGGTAGGGGAAGGATGAGGACCCACAATCTTGTTCACATCAATGGGACGATGGTGGAGAGGGTCAAAAACTTCAAATTCCTGGGGGTGCACAGTTCCGAAGATCTTTCCTGGACCCAGCACACCGATGCAATTATAAAGAAGACACATTCAGTGACTACTTCCTGAGAAGATTACTGAGATTCGGCATGTCGAAGAGGATTCTCCTAAACTTCTACAGGTGCACAGTAGAGAGCATTCTGACTGGTTGCATCGTGGCCTGGTTCGGCAACTTGAGCAAAAAAGACTACAAAAAGTTGTGACCACTGCCCAGTCCATCGCCAGCTTTGGCCTCCCCACCGTCGAAGGGATCAATCATAGTCGCTGCCTCAAAAAGGCTGCCAACATCATCAAAGACCCACACCATCCTGGCCACAGGAAGAAGGTACAGGAGCCTGAAAACTGTAACGTCCAGGTTCAGGAACAGCTTCTTCCCTACAGCCATCAGTCTATTAAACACAACAACGAATAAGCTCTGAGTTCTGAACTGCAAAAGATCATATTATTATTGCACTATATGTGTTATTTATTGAACTTTTGTTTTCCTCTTCCCCCGTTATGTACTATGTTTACATATTCACATATTCTGTTGTGCTGCATCAAATAAGAATTTCATTGTCCCATCTGGGACATATGACAATAAAACACTTTTGACTCTTGTCAATCTCCACCTTAAAAATACATAATGACTTGGCTTCCTGCCGTCTGTAGCAATTAATTCCAGAGCTTAACCACATTCTGACAAAAGAAATTCCTCATCTCTTTTCTAAAGGTACATCCATCCATTCAGGAAAAAGGAGGCATAAAGGAAGTTGGGATCAAGTGAATCCCTGCAGGAGTTTTGGGAACTCCAGAGCATGCTTAAGAAGGAAATCAGAAGGGCTAATTGCAGAGAGGAGATAGCTTTAAGATAATATTAAAGGAATCCAAAGAGATTTCATACATACACTAAGGGAAAGAGGATGACTAGAGCGAGAAAACCAAAGTGGTCATATCTGTGTAGGAGATGGGCAAGGTCGTTCATGAGTATTTCGATTCTGTGTTTACTGTGGAGAAAGATGCGAAGACCGTGGAATTTGGGATAGTTAATGGAAGAGTCTTGATGACAGTCAGTATTACAGTCGAGGAGGCGCTGAACGTCTTAACGCTGAAGAAGGTGGATAAATCTCCCGGGCCTAATCAGATATCTGACAACACTGTGGGAAGAATGAGAGGAAATTGCAGGTGCCCTGGCTGAGATATGCCTATCATCATTAAAGACGGGTGAGGTGCTGGAGTTCAGGAGGGTGGTTAATATTATCCTTCTATATAAGAAGGGGTTCAAAGAAAAGCTAGGAACTATAGACCAGTGAGACTAATGGCTGTGGTAGGCAGGTTACTGGAGCATATTTTAAGAGATAAGATATACAGTATATGCATTTGTATAGACAGGGGCTGATTAAGGATAATCACCATGGTTTTGTACGTGGGAGATCGTGTCTCACAAATCTGATCGAGTGCTTTTAAGAATTAACTAAAACGGTTGATGAGGTCAAAGCCGTAGACGTTGTCTATATGGTAGGTTGATCTGGAAGGTTAGATCGCTTGGGACGAGGGAGAGTTAACCGACTGGATAGAGAATGAACTCCATGAAAGGAAGCAGAAGATGATGGTGGAAGGACTGGAGGCCTGAGAAGAGTGGTGTGCCTTAGAGATTAGTGATAGGCCCATTGCTGTCTGTGGTTTATAGCAACGATTTTGATGAGAATGTACATGGCATGTTTAGTAAGTTTTGCTGATGACACAAAAGTGCGTGGCATCATAGATAACATGATGGTTATCAAAAAATGCAAGATCTTGAACAGTTGGGCAGGTGGGTGAGGAATGGTTAATGGAGTTTAATATGTTAAGTGTGAGGTGTTGCATTTTGGGAAGTCAAACCAAGGCAAGTCCTTCACAGTGAATGGCAAGGTTCTGGGGAGTGGTGTAGACCAAAAGGATCTAGGAGTGCAAGTAATGCAAAGTGTCATCACATGTAGATAGGGTGGTCAAGAAGGCTTTCGGCACGTTAGGCTACATCAGGGTACTGAGTGTAGAAGTTGTGATGTTATGTGACAGTTGTACAAGACATTGGTGAGACCACATTGGGAGTATTGTGTTCAGTTTTGGTCAGCTTGTTATTGGCAAGATGCCAAACTGGAAAGGGTGCAGAGAGGATTTATGAGAGGTTGAGCAGGCTAGGACTTCATTCCTTGGAGCACAGGAGGATGAGGGGTAATCGTATAGAGGTGTATATGATCATGAGGGGAATCGATAGGGTGAATGCACAAAGTATTTTTCAAGAGTATTTTACCCAGAGTAGGGGACTCAGGAACCAGAGGATATAGGTTTAAGGTGAGAGTGGAAAGATTTAAAAGGAACCCAAGAGGCAACCTTTTCACACAAACGGTGGTGGTTATATGAAATGAGCTGCTAGGGGAGGCAATTGAGGCAGGTCATTCCATATCACAACATTTAAATAACATTTGGACAGGTACACAGATAAGAAATGTTTAGATAAATATGGGCCAAACGCAGGCAGGTGGGACTAGTGTAGATGAGGCCTCTTGTTCGGCGTGGGCAAGTTGGGCTGATGGGCCTGTTACTATATTGTATGAATCTATGAGGTAACAGGCAGGATAGACAAACATCATGTTGTTTACTTGGATTTTCAGAATGCCTTTGACAAGTTAGCCCACATGAGGCTGCTAAACGATATAGGAGCCTGTGGTATTACAGGTTAGGTACCAGCATGGATAGAAGATTGGCAGAGGCAAAGAGTGGGAATAAAGAGGCCATTTTCTGGTTGACTGCCGGTGATCTGTGGTGTTCCGCAGGGGGTCGGTGTTGGATCCAGTATGTCAGAGAATTTACATAAGGAAATACTGCCAGAACCAGACTTCGAGGTTGTGAGGTTTTATTAACATATCATGGAGAGCCTGTCTGCTGGAGCCAGACTCTGCTACTAGTAGTTCAGCGATATCTTATATACCATAGAACATAGAAGTCTACTTTACAAAAGTCATGCTTTGGTTTACAATAGAGTACAAAAGTAAGGAGAAAACAATGACAGCGTGATAACCTTTACCCTGCTATTTCCTTCAGTTCATTCGTTTTTTTTAATATACAGGGGACGGTTATCCGGAGTTGCTGATAAGTACATTCTGAGTAGTCAGGGAACATACAAGCAAGCACAATGGAGACATTACAAGCGGGTACCAAGTTTTAACTCTTGATTTGCCAACCACAAACATTCTTCCACACAGTACTTTTCACATTATATGTTATTGATCTGGATGATGGAATTGATGGCTTTGTGGCCAGGTTTGTGAATGATACAAAGATAGGTGGAAGGGCAGGGGATGTTGAGGAAGCAGGGAACCTGCAGAAGGACCTGGACAGATTGGGAGAGTGGGCAAAGAAGTGGCAAATGGAATATAGCATAGCAAAATGTATGGCTATGTATTTTGGTAGAAGGAATAACGGCAGAGACTACTTCCTAAATTGGGAGAGGATTCAGAAATCGGAGGTGGGAAGGGACCTGGGAGTGCAGATGCAGGATTCCCAAAAAGTTAAAATGGAGGTTGAGTCAGTGATAAGAAAGGCAAATACAATGCTAACATTCATTTCAAGGGGACTAGAACATAAAAGCAAGGAAGTAATGCTGAGGCCTCATATGGTACTGGTGAGGCCACATTTGGAATATATTGAGCAGTATTGGGGCCCATATTTTAGGAACCAGAGGAGGTTTACGAATTATCCCAGGGATGATTGGGTTAACTATAAGGAGAATTTGATGGCTCTGGGCTTGTACTTGCTGGAGTTTAGAAGGATGAGGGGAGATCTCATTGAAACCTACTCGATAATGAAAGGCCTAGATAGAGTGGACGTGGAAAGGATGTTTCAAGTAATGAAAATCTAGAACCACAGGGCACTGTCTCAGAATAAAAGGAGGTACCTTACAATTGGAGAGGATGAATTCCTTTAGGGTGGTGAATCTGTGGAATTTGTTGCCATATACGGCTGTGGAGGCCAAGACATAAAGTATTTTTTAAACTTAGATTGATAGAATCTTGATTAGTAAGGGCATCAGAGGTTACAGGGTGAAGACAGAAGAATGGGATTGAGAGGGATAGATAAATCAGACATAATTGAATGGTGGAGTAGACTCCGGGCTGAATGGCCTAAATTTGCTCCTCTGTCTCATGGTTAATGATAGATAATGTTTCCTTGACATCTTTTTTTAATTAATAAAAATATTTGTTCTCAGCGGTGTGTTTAATAATTTTACAAGAACTATCTAAAGGTGTTTGTCCTGAGTAAATCACACAAAAGTTATTAACCTAAATTCCATCCCATTAAAGAACCTATGGCAGCATTGATTCAAAATCACATAAAGTTAGTAAAGCAAAGCACAGGAGTTATTAAGACTTAAGACAGCTCTGTTCGTGTTTAACACTTGATATACACAGTAACAAATGGAACTTGCTAATAACATCCTAAAATATAGATTATAATAATCCAATGCAAGTAATTTAACGGATTAATGCTGAGGTGTATCAAAGATGCAACACCAGGTATGAAAATGAGCTACACATTGCATTCACATGCAGATGAAATATGTGTGCTACAGCAACGTTAAACATACTGGACAGACTTTAAATAATTAGTTGCAAGGAGTCAAGCCAATGAAAAGTGGGAGAGAGATAGTTTAAGGCAGTGTAGTAAATTGTTCCATTTTTGCAGGTAATCTAAATGCAAACTAGAAGCAACTTATCATGAGAATGGATTTTCTACCATCTGGTCAAATAACAGGGGATTTGTCTCGTGGCAAGCAAAGAATAGAATGATGTGAGAAAGATTAGCGGACAAGTCTTACAGTTGGCTAAAATGTATTTTGTGCAAACAAGAACAGATGACACCTCAACAATTACACCTGTCAAAAAGTCCAGAAAGCAATCCATCTCTGAAGAGCCCAGTAGAAAGCAGGCAAGTTCATAGGAAAATGAATTTTTAACAATTGCCAAAGAACACTTTGATGCATGAAAAGCTAAAAATTCTGATATCAAGTACTGATAGCACATTTCACCTTCACTCGATTCGAAAACTGCAAGATTCACTCAAACACTGAGAATAAGTTTAAAACATCATCTTTGAACTGAATTAACACTATGACAAACCCATGTTTTTTTAATGGAATTTTTAATGGTTATTTACCCAGTCCGGGTATAGAGGGGGTTGAGCAGGCTACGACCTTATTCTTTGGAGTGCAGGAGGATGAGGGTGATCTTATAAAGGTATATAAGATCATGAGAGGAATAGATACAGCAAATGCACAGAATCTTTTACCCAGAGTAGAAGAATCAAGAACCAGGGGACATAGGTTTAAGGTGAGGGGGGAAAGATTTAATCGGAACTTGAGAGGGACCTTTTTTCACACAAAGGGTGGTGGGTATTTGGAACAAGCTGCCAGAGGAGGTTGTTGAGACGGGTACCATCACAACGTTTAAGAAACATTTAGACAGGCGCATGGATAGAACAGGTTTAGAAAGATATGGGCCAAACGCAGACAGGTGGGACTAGTGTGATGGGGTATATTTTATTTATCTCTATCATGTTACCTATTAGCCTCCTTCGCTCCAGGAAAAATAAACCTATCCTATCCAATCTCTCCTGATAACTCAAGTCCTCCAATCGTTAATATCTTTGTGATTTTTTTCTGCACCCTCCACAGCTTAATCACAGACAACATCCCCGAATCATAGTCATAGCTAACCAATTGAATACAGCATTGAAACGCCCTTCTTTCCAACTCGTCCATGCTGACCAAAATGCCTAAAGCGCCTGTCCCAATTACGTGTCCTTGGCACGCTAATTACGCGACCTCGAAGTCGCGCGCGACGGTCCCGCGAAGGTCGTGCGCGACTTCATGTACCCGCACTGCCGTCTGGAGCTCGTGACATCATTTGAAGATGGACACAAAATGCTGGAGTAACTCAGCAGGACCGGCAGCATCTCTGGAGAGAAGGAATGGGTGACGTTTCGTGTCGAGACTCTTCTTCAGTCTGAAAGGGTCTTGACCCGAAACGTCACCCATTGCTTCGCTCCAGAGATGCTGCCGGTCCCACTGAGATACTCCAGCATTTTGTGTCCATCTTCAATTTTCTTGGCCCCGCTCTGGGAGTAGAAGTGGGGGCGGATCCAGACCGCAACGGCCATGAGCCCCAGGCCGAGCTCGGCGATCATTTGCCTGCTTCTGCTGCTGTTGGAGGTGAGACGTTGCGTCATGCCAGGGTCTTGGGCCTGTCCCACTTTGGCCGTCAGTTACGCGACAGGCCGTTGGCGCGCGAAGATTTTGTTCGCTACAACATTTCGGAGCCCCGCGCGATGTCGCGCACAACTACATACCCCTCAGCGCTTCTCAGTGGGACTGGCCCCCCACGGCCATACGATGCCCGTGCGCCTCAACGCGGCCACGAGGTCGCGCAATTTGCGTGCCAAGGACACGTAAGTGGGACAGGCCCTTAACTAAGCTAATCAATTTTGCTGCTTCTGGTCCATATCCCCCACACCTTTCCTATCCATATGCCTGTCTAAGTATCTTTAAAATCTCATAATTGTATCCACTTTTCCACTTCCTTGGCACCACCATGTGGGAAAAAGTGCCCCTCAAGTCGTCTTTAAACCTTTCCCTTCTCACCTTCATGTTCACCAGTTTTCACTCCACTACTCTGGGAAAAAGACTGTGAATGTTCACCTTACACATACCCCTCATGAGTTGAAATACCTCTGTCAGGGTCACCCCTCAGCCTCCCATGTTCTGGGCAAAAAAGACCCAGGCTATTTAGCCTCTCCTTATAGCTCAAACGATCCAGACCCATCAACATCATCGTAAATCTTTCTTGCACCCTTTCCAGTTTAATGACATCCTTTCTAAACCAGGATATGGCCCATTTTTAGTCACGTGTGTGACCAAAAATATGAACAATTATGGAATGCATCTTTTCTAATTCTGAAAGCATTACAGGTACATTGTTTTGTACTGTACATACGATTCATATTTTTTTCCAGTTTATCAAGTAAAATATTTGTTATGCTGACAAGGTTCGTTTAGAGTCAGAAGTCAAATATGATTAGTCATGTGTGACCTCATGGAAGCATTTTTTTCATAACACAGTTTTATCCTACAAACTCTTGTGAATTTTAAAAATCTAGAATGTTCATATCTATAGCATACATGCATTATAGTTCTGTAGGTAAGAAAATAGCAATGAACAAGATTAATCTCTTACAATATTTTTTTAATGTATTACTTTATGTGATGCCATTTGGTAATGTGTGTGACATTTGGTTCACTTTCCAAAGAATGGCCCTTACAAACTCTGTGACTTTTAAAAAGCTAGAATGTTCATATCTTTAACACACATGCATTATAGTTCTGTGGGTAGGAAAATAACAATGAATAAGATTAATCTCTTACAAGAATTTTTTAATGTATTATTTTATGCGATGCCATTTGGTAACATGTGTGACATTTTGGTTCACTTTCCAAAGAATGGCCTATAATCAGAATGGTGCGCAGTACTCTAAATGTGGCCTTACAATGTCTTGCATAGCTGTAACATGGGAACCCAACTCCTGTACACAAACTGACTGAAGAAGGCAAGCCACATGGTACGCTGATCTGGAAGGTTAGATCATATGGGTGATGAGGTCAAATGCTTCCTTCACTCTGTCCACCTGTGTCACCATCTTCATCGAACGATGGTGCCTGCATCCCTCAGTCTCTGTTCTACAACACTTCCCAGGATTCTACAATTACAGTGCATGTCCGACCCTGGTTTGTCATACCAAAATGCAACATTTCGCATTTATCCAAGTTAAACTCCATCCACCATTCCTTTGCCTATTGACTCAGTTGACTGTAATTTTAGATAACCTTCTTTAGTGCTAACTCCACTATCAATTTTAGTGCCATCCACAAAAACTTACTAATCTTGCCAGCTGTATTCATATTCAAATCATTAATATAAAAAATGACCGAGTATTAATCTCTGTGGTACATCAATTGTTAGTCTCCAAACTTAAAAAAACAACCTTCTACACCACTATTTCTTACCTTCAAGCAAATGATGTATCTAGTTGGTTAACTCACTTGGTGTCCAATGTGATCTAACCTTCCAGGCTAGCCTGCCATGTGGTACCTTGTAGTAGGTATGTTACAAAACTTACCTTCAGCGGCGCTGCAATTCTGCCACTGGCCGTCTGCGCGATTTTGGCGCATTTGAGCGGGGGGGGGGGGGGGGGGGTTAAAACGGGGGTTTTTTCCGACCTGATCCTGGTTTATATTTGTTGGAGTGCAAGATGTTGCTAAAGAATCGTTCCTACGGCCGTTCTGTGTGTTTTAAAAGAAAATTCACCCGACAAGTTAATCGCTGGAATGATTTTAAAATCAGCTTCTGAAGCCGCCAATACCGACAATGGGGATGGATTTTATGGTGGACCAGGTAAAAGAAAGTTGTTTATTTTTATGTATAAAACTGTTTCTTAAGATGTATTTAATTCACATTTTAAGTTGCGAAACGGTGATTTAGACCCCGAACGAACCGGCAGTGTATTTGCTGCAGATATGGGGACTAAAAACACCGCATCCTGAACGTTCCAAATGGTCCCGTTCCAGAAAATCCCACTCGCAAGCTGATTTAAATGGCCATTAATTTACAGGTATTAAACATTAAATTCCTTCCATTTGGCCTATAAACCCATGACAATGAGATTTAAAAATTATGTTATATTCTGAATTCTTGTGTGAATGTTATTTGGACACTTAAGCTATTTAAAAATGTTAATCTATTCTTAAGAAATTGATAGATGTTTAGATCTAGTAATTGAATTTTGTAATTAGCTACAATTAGGTAACTAACTAATTATATGCTTTAATTTCAAGTCATCTAAGTAAGATTGTTTCATATTTGTTTCAGAATGCTTCAATCTATAATAACTGAAAATTTCTTTCAGTTCTCTTAAATGTTAAGAAAGTTATTGGCTTTTAAATGTTCTCGATCACAGCTTTTGTGCTAAGTCAATGAAAAAGCAATAAGGAACAAGATGCCAATTTCCGAGTATGAAAATGGCCATAACTTTTTTAATACTGAAGATATGAAAGTGAATTAGGTGTCAAATTAAATTTCTTTTTATGCTTTATCTGATGGGATAAATTAAAGACTTAATTTTTACAATCTCAAAATTTTGTAACATTGCTACTTGTAGACAATGTCTATTGCACAACTCTCATCAGTCTTCTTGGGCTCCTCTTCAAAATTCTCAATCAGATTTGGGATATTAGATTTCCTATGCAAAAAAATTGTGCTGTCTATCCAATATCAGTCCATGCCTTCACAAATGGGTCCTCTCTTGCAGAACTCCTTCGAACTAACCTACCCACCACAGTTGTAAGGCTCCTTTTCTATAGTTTTTTCTTGCAATATTTCTTATAGAGGCACAATATTAGCCACCCTGCAGTCTATAGCCACCTGACATATGGATATCGATGATACAAATATCTGTCGGTGGCCGCACAATTTCTTCTGTAGCTTCCCAGAATGCACTTGATCAAGCCCCAGCAATTTATCCACCTTAGTGAGCTTTAAGATCGGTGTCGCTGTAATGTGCTTCCATGTCTTTCTCCGCAGTAAATACAAATGAGTAATATTCATTTAACACCTCACCCATCAACAGCATCTCATGTTCAGCAAAAGTAGGCCAATCGGCCCATCAAGTCTATTAGGTTATTCAATCATGGCTGATCCATCTTTCCTTCTCAAACCTATTCTCCTGCTTTCTCCCCATAATCCCTGACACCCTTACCAATTAAGTATCTATCAATTTCCGCCTTAAAAATATCAAATGCGTTTGCCGTCACCATATCATCCACAAACCTGTCCACAAAACCTTCAATTCCCTCATCCATATCATTGATAAAAAACATGAAGAGTAGCGGCCCCAGCACCGACCCTGGCGGAACACCGCTGGTCACTGACAGCCAACTAGAAAAAGCCCCCTTTATTCCCATGATTTGCCTTATGCCATTCAGCCAGCCTATCCATGCTTGTATCTTCCCTCTAATACCATGGGCTCTCATCTTCTTTAGCAGCTTCACGTGTGGCTCCTTATCAACGGCCTTCTGAAAATCCAGGTAAACATCCACTGGCTCTCATTTGCCAATTCTGCTGTTAACTTCCTCAAAGAATTCAACAGATTCGTCAGGCAAGATCTCCCCTTCACAAAACCGTGCTGACGTCAGCCTGTTTTATCAAGTTTTAACAAGTATTACCATCTTGATCGGTTGGGCAGGTGGACTGAGAATTGGTTGATGGAGTTTAATACAGAGAAGTGTGAGTATTGCATTTTGGGAAGTCAAACCAGGGCAGGACATTCACAATGAATGGCAGAGTTCTGTGGCTGTTGCAGTGCAGATGAATCTAGAAGTGCCTATATAGGATAAGATAGGATAGGACTAGAATATAAAAACAAGATGTAATACTGGAGCTTTAAGATATTGTCTATCCTGCTAATTATTTCTCTAAGAATTCCAACAGATTTGCCAGGCAAGATCTCCCCTTCACTTAACCATGCTGACTTCGGCCTCTTGTTAAGAACTGAATTTCTTGTTAAGAACTGAATTTCATTCCTTACCAGCAGAGTTACCCTACCCCCTCTGCCCATCAATCTGTCTTTTCGATAGGATGTGTAACCTAGGATCTTTTCGATAGGATGTGTAATATCTCCACACATATTTGGCCATGTTGGTCTTCAAGAGACCCCATTTTCTCCCTTGTTACTAGTTTGCCCTCAATATACTTCTAGAATCTCTTTCAGTTCTCCACATATTCCTTTTGGCCTCATAATTTCCCTCTTCCACCCCCTTTACTCCACAAGAGATACACTTGATCCAAGCTGTCTATACCTTGACATATGCCTCCTTCCTTTCCTTAAAAGAAACCTCAATAGTTGTCTTCCATTGTTCCCTATTCTTACCAGCCATGTCCTTCACTCTAATGGGAATCTGCTGGCCATGCACTCTCCCCATCTCATGTTAAAACTCCCCCCACTTACCAAATGTAATTTTAACTGCAAACAGTCTCCCCATCTATTTCTGAATATTCTTGTTGAATACAATCAAAAATGGCCTTGTCCCTATTTAGGACTTCAATTTTTTGATGAGCTGTCCTTTTCATTAACTATTTAAAAACTAATGGTGACTAAAACTCCCCACTAACATTTAAACACTTCAGTCACCTGCCGTGCCTTATTTTCCAAGATGATATTGAATTTTGCTCTTCTGTACTCGGCCCATCTGATTGAGAAAATGTTCCTAAATATTCTTAATCACACCCGTCCAAGCCCTTCGCACTATGGCAGCCCTGGGTTATATTTGGAAAGTTTAAATCCACATATTTTATAGTCCTGGCATTCTTGCAGGTATCTGTGATCTATCTACATACTTCCTTTTCCGACCCCTGTCGACTATTGGTCATCAAAGTGATAACTCCCTTCCATTTATTCTTGTAAGGAAATATAAATGATGAACTGGGTCATGAAATATTGTACTAACTAGTGTCCAAATACTCTGCTTTCTAGTAATGAAAAATCAGCTGAATTAAGTATATTTCTATTACTTCAACATCACTGTGAAAAGAATTCCAACGCCAAATACAGGGAGTTACATATAATGTCCTGGTCAATATAATCTATCCATCGATAATTAGTCAGTTATTTTATTGTCCTTCATGAGACTTTGAGTGTGCAAACTGGATATTGTGCTTCTCTACAAAACAGCGAAGTCTGGACTTAAAAAATAATGTATTAACTGTGACTCCATGGGACATCAGTGACCAGTGAAATCACCATATAAGTATGCTTCTGTAGGAAGGAACTGCAAATGCTGGTTTAAACCGAAGATAGACACAAAAAGCTGGAGAAGCTCAGCGGGTCAGGCAGCGTCTCTGGAGAGAAGGAATAGGAGATTCCAGTCGAGGCTCTTCTTCGGACCTGATAAAGGGTCGAGCAGAGACGTCACCGATTCCTTTTCTCCAGAAATGCTGCCTGACCCATTGAGTTACTCCCGCTTTTTGTGTCTATATAAGTATGCTTGTTTTTTCCATGTAGTTCTCATTTTAATGCAAAGACTGGTAAGGTAGGAGTTGGTTCTAGTTCATAAGACACTGGTGGCCATACTGAGGAAAGTGTGACCTGTTCCACTGAGATCGTCTACATCTTAATCGTGCTAGGTCCAAAATTATAACACACTACATTACTCAAGAGGTAGAGTGCATTGTTAACTAAATAATGGGAAAAGGATCAAAGTTGAAATGTAATGAATCAACCAAGAGATAAGAATGTAGAGAAAATTACTGATATGAAAAATGATAAACACTGTGACAGAAAGGGACACATCTACGAGTAAATCAGTAGATAAAGCAAGAGTTTACAATACAACAGATGAAGAGGACTAAAGGTTCCTTATCCAAATACATACAGCATTTAAAACAAAGCTGAGGAACTGAGAGACAAAGTGAAGTAAATAAATATGATCTAATGGTTATCTGAGATATGGCTCCAGGTCGCCAGAGCCTAAAACCTCAGCATTTAAGGGTACATGACACTTAAGAAGGGCAGGAAAACAGGAAGAATAGTAGCTCCGTTAGCTAACGATGATCTTGGAGCATAAGAGAGGGATGACGTCAGTTCAGGAAAACAGGATGCTGAAGAGGTTTGAACAAATAAAACCAAATTCTTTCTCATAATATGAAACTCAAGTGGATAAGTCTAGCCTTTTCTCATAAGGTTGCCCACCCAATCCAGCAGGGGCGGAAAACCCGGGGGGTCCAGAGGGGACACGTCCCCCCCATGTTTTGAGGGGTGGGGGACATCCCCCCCAAGTTTTTGTGATCCCGATTTTAAAATCGCCGTTTTTAGCGCTGGATTGAGCCTCCGAAGCCTCGCGCGTGTGTGTGAGTGTGCTCGTGCGCGCGTGGCCACCAAAAAATTGTGTCCCCCGTCCCCTCCATGTTTTGATAGTGAGTTCCGTTCTTGCAATCCAGGTTCAGTAAACCCATGTTATAACAATAGGCAATAGGTGCAGTAGGCCATTCGGCCTTTAGAGCCAGCATCGCCATTCACTGTGATCATCCACAAACACTACCTCGTTCCTGCCTTCTCCGCATATCCCTTGACTCCACTGTCTTTAAGAGCTCTATCTAACTCTCTCTTGAAAGCATCCAGAGAATTGGCCTCCACTGCCTTCTGAGGCAGAGAATTCCACAGATTCACAACTCTCTGGGTGAAAACGTTTTTTCTCATCCCCGTTCTAAATGGCCTACCCCTTATTCTTAAAATGTGGCCCCTGGTTCTGGATTCCCTCAACATTGGGAACATGTTTCCTGCCTCTTAGGTGTCTAATCCCTTAATAATCTCATATGTTTCAATAAGATCCCCTCCCATCCTAAATTCCAGTGTATACAAGCCTAGTCGCTCCATTCTATCAACATATGGCAGTCTCGCCATCCTGGGAATTAACCTTGTGAACCCTACGCTGTACTCCCTCAATAGCAAGAATGTCCTTCCTCAAATTTGGAGACCAAAACTGCACACAATACTCCAGGTCTCACTAGGGCCCTGTATAACTGCAGAAGGACCTCTTTGCTCCTATACTCAACTCCTCTTGTTATGAAGGCCAACATGCCATTGGCTTTCTTCACTGCCTGCTGTACCTGCATGCTTACTTTAAGTGACTGATGAACAAGGACCCCCAGATCTCGTTGTACTTCCCCTTTTCCCGACTTGACACTATTCGGATAATAATCTGCCTACCTGTTTTTGATACCAAAGTGGATAACCTCATATTTATCCACATTAAACTGCATCTGCCCACTCACCCAACCTGTCCAAGTCACCCTGCATCTTCAGAGCATCCTCCTCACAGTTCATACTGCCACCCAGCTTTGTGTCATCTGCAAATTCGCTAATGTTACTTTTAATCCCTTCATCTAAATCATTAATGTATATTGTAAATAGCTGCGGTCCCAGCACCGAGCCTTGCGGTACCCCACTAGTCACGGCCTGCCATTCTTAAAGGGACCCGTTAATCTCTACTCGTTGTTTCCTGTGTGCCAACCAATTTTCTATCCATGCAAGTACCCTAACCCCAATATCATGTGCTCCAATTTCCGATGTGGGACCTTATCAAATGCTTTCTGAAAGTCCAGGTACACTACATCCACTGGCTCTCCCATGTCCATTTTCCTAGTTACATCCTCAAAAAATTCCAGAAGATTAGTCAAGCATGATTTGCCCTTTGTAAATCCATGCTGAATGGACCGATCCTGTTACTCCTATCCAAATGTGTCGCTATTTCATCTTTTACAATTGACTCCAGCATCTTCCCCACCACCGATGTCAGGCTAACAGGTCTATAATTCCGTTTTCTCTCTCCCACCTTTCTTAAAACATGGGATAGCTTTAGCTACCCTCCAATCCACAGGAACTGATCCTGAATCTATAGAACATTGGAAAATTATCACCATGGCGTCTATGATATCTAGAGGCACTTCCTTAAGTACTCTGGGATGCAGACCATCAGGCCTTGGTGATTTATCAGCCTTCAGTCCCATCAGTCTACCCATCACCATTTCTTGCCAAATGTGAATTTCCTTCAGTTCCTCCATCACCTTAGGTCCTCTGGCCACTAGCACATCTGCAGGGGAGGAAATCGCTATCAAAACATGGGAGGGACACAATTTGGGGGGGCACAATTTCTTGGTGGCCATGCGCACGCTCATGCGTGCACACACACACACACACGAGGCTTTGGAGGCTTCAGCCTTGGGCCCTGTGGACGGTAACATCGGGATCTGACCTGGTTGGTGAGCGACACCGAACTCCAGCAACAGCAGCTTCGTCCACCCCGAATCGTGGGGCTTGAATCGGCCCGTTCGCGGCCGATGAAAGGTCTCGCGAACCGGTCGATTCAGTCCTTAGAAATCGTCTGATACCCGCTTGAATCTTTCAAAAGGTACAATGTGATAAATAACACTGAAACAAATAAAACTGAAGCAATTAAAGGCAAACAGAAGAACCAACCTTGGAGGGAAGGAGAGAGGGGGAGAGAGAGGGGGAGGTTGGGGAGGGGGGGGGGGGGGGAGGGAGGGAGAGAGGGAGAGATAGAGAGAAAACAAAATAATGTGAGTGATCGTGAATGAGGGACTTACCTGCAAGCCAGCCATGAAACCCGTTCGACCGGAGCCCTTAATGACCTGACCCGTTTAAATCCGATAACCGTTTAAATATTTCCCATCCACCAATACATCCAATGAGTTCAAATGGTAATTGTACCCGCATCAGACAGCTTTAAGAAATTCTCCGTGAATACCTTCAGTAATACTTGAAGGTCAAAACACAATTGGTGACACAATGTGTTAATACGATGTTAATAGAGACATTTAACAAGTGCTTAACAGTGACAAATAAAGTCTCGCGGAAAGCGGAGATTTTAATAGATTTTTTTTCACCGAATTTCAAAACCCGGATTACAAAACATGGGGGATTGTCCCCCACCTCTCAAAACATGGGTGGGAAGTGTCCCCACGTTTCCCCCCCCCTCCCCCCTCCCCACGGGATTTCCGCCCATGCACATCTGGGAGATTGCTTGTGACTTCCTTCGTGAAGACAGATCCAAAGTACCCGTTCAACTCGTCTGCCATTTCCTTGCTCCCCATAAAAAATCTACCTGTTTCTGTCTTCAAGGGTCCAGCTTTGGTCTTAACTAACTTTTTCCTCTTCACATACCTAAAGCTTTTATATTCCTTTATTTTCTTGGCTAGCTTACCTTCGTACCTCATCTTTGCTCCCCGTATTGCCTTTTTAGTTATCTTCTGTTGCTCTTTAAAAGATTCCCAATCCTCTGGCTTCCTGGTCATCTTTGCTATGTTATACTTCTCTTTTATTTTTATATTGTCCTTGACTTCCCTTGTCAGCCACGGTCGCCCCTTACTCCGCTTAGAACCTTTCATCCACTTTTCTTCCTGTGTTCCTTCTCTTCTTAAGTGTCATGAACCATATAATCTGTTATTACCAATTGTCTGCTATAACCAAGACATGTATTATCATTTTATGTAGTTGAAATAAAGGACTGCAGATGATGGTAAATAGGCAAAAGGACTGGAGTGCTGGAGTAACTTAATGGGTCTAGTGTGACTTGGATGGGGGAGGGTGGCTAAACACTAATTCTCCTCCCCATTCACAGATAGATCTTTCTGACCAAGGTCTCCTCCATTGTCAGAGTGAGGCTAAACGTAAATTAGAGGAACAGCATCTCATATTTCACTTGGGCAGCTTACAGCCCAGTGGTATGAATATGGAATATTGATTTCTCTAACTTCAAGTAACCCCGGCATTCCCTCTCTCTATCCCTCCCCCACCCAAGTCGCACTAGCTTCTCGTTTTCACCCAATAAACAGCTAACAATGGCTTTCCTTTATCATCATTACTTTTTTGCATATCTTTCATCACAACATTATCGTGTATATCTCTCTTATCCCTAACCAGTCTGAAGAAGGGTCTCAACCCGAAACGTCACACATTCCTTCTCTCCAGAGATGCTACCTGTCCCGCAGTTACTATAGCTTTTTGTGTCTATCTTCGCCATGATATGTATTGTCCACTGGCCACACGAGGCTGAGGCAAGTACGATAAAAGCATTTAGAAGGCATTTTGACACGTAATGAACGAGAAATTTTAAGAAGGACTAGACCAAGTCCCCTCAGGCGCGGTTGTGGGGGGGAGGGGGTGGCTTGCGGCGTCACTAACACACACTAACCAACACCCCCCCACCAACACACACACTAACCACCTCCACACACACACTAACCACCCCATTGATATATTAAAATTATTAATTCACTCCTTTTACCCCATCCCCCGCCCTATCCACTCACGCATAGCTCCCAGCTCACAGGCACGGCAAGAGAGGGAGGGGGGTTGAGAGGGATACAGAGGCACGGAGGGACACAGAGGCACAGAGAGGGACACAGAGGCACAGAGAGGGACGCAGAGGCACAGAGAGGGACGCAGAGGCACAGAGAGGGACGCAGAGGCACAGAGAGGGACGCAGAGGCACAGAGAGGGACGTAGAGGCACAGAGAGGGACGTAGAGGCACAGAGAGGGACGCAGAGGCACAGAGAGGGAGGGGGAGGGCGGGGGGGGGGGGTGAGAGGGAGCGTGAGGGGGCCATAGATGGAGCGGGAGGGGGGCAGAGAGGGAGGGGAGGGGTAGCGTTTAAGGGTTTGGAGGGGGCGCATCGTCAGAGGGGAGGACTGGTTACCGAACCTCGCTCCCGGCTTCAGGTTGCAGGCTGCAGTCAGGCCCGAGAACGGGTGGTCGGGTGGGGTGACGTCACTCGCTGCGCGAGCAAGAAGACAGCGGGGTTTTTTTCAATTATTTTTCGCCAGCGACAGGATGGACCAGAGAGCTCTAGTACAGGGCCCGACTTGCTCGTTCTTCACTCGCAGCGCGTGCCGCAGTCTTCAGCCATGATCTTTGAAACACGGGGGGAGTCGATGGCCAGACCTTTGAAATACGGGGGGAGTCTTTGGTCTTCAGTCGACGGCCAGACCTTTGAAATACGGGGGGAGAAGGGTGGGGTGGGAGGTGACGTCAGTCGCAGCGCCATTTCTGAATCCACGGGATAAAACTCTTCAGGAATATGTAAAAGTTACCCATTAGAGCGTATTTTTTTCAAGCAGATGTGATTATACACACACGCACATCCAAGATCAGAGTTTTAAGTATATAGGATAAGATAAGATGTGATGATATGAGCCTAACATGAGCAAATGGGACGAGCTTCGATGACCATCTTGGTTGGCATACGTGTTGGGCCAAAGGACATGTTGTGCTGTTCTATGACTGTGACTATCTAGAATTGGGAATCACTGTTTAAAACAAAGTGGCACCCATTTCTGACAAAGAGGGAACACTTTTTTCGTTGAGAGGTTGTGAGACAATAGAGGCCCATTTCTGCTCCGAACTTCAATGAGGGAATATCTTGCTAGTTAGCAATATAACATCATCGTTCCCCAAGTCGTGAAAAATGACCTTGTGATGTGAAAGGTAACCTGTTTTCTAAAGACTGTTTCTGTTCTATTACCTCTGGAGATCTCCCTTACAGAGCCTCCAACATCACTCTTCAGCCCTGCACTTCTACTTCCTCCTCAATATCCACATGCAGGGCAACCCTGACAGACCCATTGTTTCTGCTAACTCCTGTCCCACTGAGTTCATCTACACATGCCTTGGTTCTCTTCTATTCCCCCCCCCCCCCCCCCGTCCAGTCCCTTCCAACCTACATCGACGACACCTCACACACCCTTCAACTCTTCAAGAATTTTCCAAATCTAGGCCCTCATTATTTCATCTCCAAACTATGGGCCACACCAAGATTCCTTGAACAGATACCTAACCAATTTTCTTCTACTAACATTCTCCTCTGCCTAGCAGACATTGTCCTCAGTCTCAACAACTTTTCTTTCGACGACTCTCACTTTCTCCAAGTTAAAGGTGTAGCCATGGGCACTCACATAGGACCCAGCTATGCCTGCCTTTTTGTTGGTTAACTTGAACAGTCCTTGTTCCAAATGTACACTGGCACCAGCCCTCAACTCTTTCTCCGGTACATTAACAACAGCATTGGAGCTACCTCCTGCATCCATGTAGAAGTTGCTGATTTTGTTAACTTCACCACTAACTTCCACCGTGCCCTTAAATACAAGACGTACACTTTATATACAAACACCTGAACTATCTCCGACAATTTTCTCCCCTTTCTTGATCTCTTTGTCTCCATCACAGGGGACAGACTACCAACTGGTGTCTACTATAAACCTACTGTCTCCAACTCATCTGCTCCCAAGATATCCATTTGTAGACATCCGAGATGTCCTCAGTCTTTAGTGAATGTGGCTTCCTTCCGGCTGTCATCGATGGATCGCTCATCCACATTTAAACAATAAGTATAAAGTACCATGGCTATATTTATTTTTCATACTTGGACAGATTTTAAATGGTGCAGACTTAACAGAAAACCAGTTACTTCAGTGCAATGGTATTGCTGTGGAGCACTATTAAGAAAAAGGATTGCAAATTATCTTCACAGCAGCAATGAATTAAATGTTTTTTGTATATAAAGTGTACGTCTTGTTTCCTGTAACCTGATAAGATTTTAGTCTAATAATTGCTTTCAAAATAATCCTGAGGCCAATAGGACTTGTTACTGATAAGCAAATACCTGAGCTCTAGAAATCTAGATTTGCTGTTACAGATGTACCATCATACCATATCTTTGTGGAAGCACCTAGTCACTATTTGCCTCATAATTCCATTGCATTCAACCGTTAAATTTCTGTATTTGCTTAGTAGATACAAAGTAAATTTACCATTGAAATTAATCAAATTCTCTCTTTCACTCTCTTCCTTTAGTTCTCCAACCCAAACCACACACTAAACTGAAAAGCAAAGATATGCAGATGATAGAAATCTGAAATAAGAACAAAAAATTCTTGGAACACTCAATAAATGAGGCTGCATCTGTTAATAGAATTAACATTTCAGGACAAAGCCCCTTCACCTGAACTGGAAGGAAAATAAGTAAATTATAGGTAGACACAAAATGCTGGAGTAACTCAGCTGGACAGGCAGCATCTCTGCAGAGAAGGCATGGGTGACGTTTCGGATCGAGACCCTTCTTCAGTAAATTATACTCAGGCATGGTTATCTACTGATTTGCTATCTACAGAAGCAGCATACTCGCAAGTTTGGTTCCGGTTGCCGTCTTAATTTAAACATTTGCATACATGTACACATTAGGGAACCAATAGTTATCTATATTGTCTGCATGGTAATCAGTTTCCAGACCATTTGTGTCATGAATCTCGACAAGCACTGTTTGAATAGAAATTGGACTTTGCTTGCCACAGCTGCACCATGTGATTTCAAAACCAATCGATGTTTGTTGCATTATACTCAATTCTAATACAGGTACACAACCTTTTATCCGAAAGCCTTGGGACCAGACACTTCTCGGATTATGGAAGGTTGGAGCTCCGACCCCGGCAACTCTACCCCTGGCTGCGCGGCGCTCCAAATCCAGCGCCGCCCGCGGCCGGACGCCCGCAGCCCCAGCTCTGCGATGTTGGGAGTCGGCGGCCACAGCGCTCCGGAGCTTACTGCACGGCGACCCGGTAAGGCATTGCCCGCTCCCCGCCTCTCCGACCAGGTAGGGGATTAAGAATTAAAGTTTCCCCCTTCACCCCACCCCCCCCCCCCCCCCCACCCCCACCCCACATAAAAGCCCTCCAAACTAACTGACTAACATTTAAGCAATGATTTACAGATGTTTAAGTGTCTCCCCAGTCTCCGGGGAGGAGGCAGCCGCTACAATAGTACAGACCTGGGTTGACCGTGGGTCGTTTCGGGTCAAGTTTGGCGCCAAACGCGAGCTTTGGTGTGCAGACGACATCCTAGAAAAAATGTCCGGTTTTCGGAGCTTTTCGGTTTCCGGAATTCCGGATAAAAGGTTGTGCACCTGTAGTTAGTTTGCTAATATATTTCCTCTTAGATATTCTAACATATTACTGTTTTTATTGATTTACTGCTTTTATATCATTATAGGCCATTGTTACATTCTTTGAGAGTTGTATTGGAAACAACAGAGAAGGCCTTAAGTGTTTTTTGGCATTCACAGGAACTCCATGCCCCTCTCCCCCATGGATAATTTGAACATCCCATGGCGGGAATGCAGATAACCTATTTTACTGGCACCTGAACGCCAGTAACAGAGCTAGAACATCACCAGACCTTCAATGATATAATGGAGAATTATGTTCTTAAAATGTCCCTGAAAGTTTTGATATTTGGTGAAACATTGTCATCAGCTATGTCAGATGACAAAGCTAACAATCTTTACCTATCTTCCATTTAAAACTTAAAACACTTGTAAATAATTAAATCTTTGTTTTGTTTTCTTCTCTTCAGTCCGACAACCCCCACTGAAACGAATGGAATTACCCGATTCAGGATCTGAGGGCCAAATTATTTGTAGAAGGTTGCAAATACATTGGGAACAGTTCAAAGAATTAATGTGTTGTCTTAAAAAGAAGACACAAAGTGCTGGAGTTACTAAGCAGTCAAGCAGCATCTCACAAGAACATGACAGACAACGTTTCAGTCAGGACCCTTCTTCACACTGATTGTAGAAGAGGGAGAAAACTGGAAGAGAGGTGGGAACGAGACAAGGCCTGGCAAGTGATAGGTGAAAACAGGTGAGGGGGGTTTGACTGGCAGATGGGTGGACAAAGACCAGAGATGGGAAAAAGACAAAAGGTTGTGAGATTAGGATGGAGGAAGTACAAAAGGTGAAGTCAGAGAAAAGGATATAGGTGGAAGGGAATGGGGGAAGATGAAAGAGTAGTAGGTGGAAGGGAATGGGGGATGGATATAGTGATATCCAACGCAATATTCCATCACTCACCCATAGCCCCTAACTGCGCAGGCGTGGCTCATTTCCCCTCATCCTCGAGCACTCCCTCCCCCTCCTCTTCATGTGTGGGAGGGGAGGGAAGTGGGGTGTGTGGCGGGGGGATGTGGGGTGGGAGGGGAGGAGGGGTGTGTGTGGCGGGGGTGTGTGGGGTGGGGGTGTGTGTGTGTGGGCGGGAGGGGTGTGGGGGGGGAGGAGGGTGGGGGGGGAGGAGAGATGTGGGAGGGGGGGTGTGAGGTTGTGGGGGGGGTGTGGGGGAGGGTGTGTGGGTGAGAGGGGGGTGTGTAGGGGCGGGGGGAGGTTGTGGGGGAGGGGGGGTTGAGGGGGAGGGGGGGTTGAGGGGGCGGGGGGTTGTGGGGGCAGGGGGGTGTGAGCAAGGGGGAGTTGTGGGGGAGAGGGGTGTGTAGGTGGGGGGAGTGAGCTCGGAGAAAAGACGGGGGAAAGAGCCATGGGGGGGGGGATCATGGGGGGGGGGGAGGGGCCAGCGAGGAGAACCAGGGGAGTAGTTGCTGGATTTGACAGTGCGATGGGGACTCTCGCACTCTTGTGGGGTGCGATGGGGACTCACAGCGGGCGCTGGTCGTTCTCCTCCACCGGGATCAGAGTCTCCGCTTTCCGTTTGGCGACATCTTCAACTCCGCGCTGGGCTGGGCCTCCGACTCTGGGCTTGGCTGGGTCTCTGGCTGGGCTGCTTGGGGCGGGGCAGGGCTGGGCTGGGCTGCTTCGGGTCTCTCCGAAAGTCTGGTCGGAAACCTCAGCTCCAGTAAAGACGCGATGGCGCAGGAAGGGGCGGACCGTCCTGGGGAGTGACAGAGGAAGAGACTAATCCGCGCGGCGCTGACTGGCAGGACAAAAGATCGATCTGCGCATGCGCGGTTTTTAAGATTTTTAAACCTCACTAACTTTGTTGCAATCGCAGCACTGGAGGACGGTGAGTGAACTGGCGAAAAATCGTAGCGCTATCGCGAACCGTTTTTGCGCAAATAGAATGACCGCCAAACCAGAAAATAACAAGATCAGAGTTTTAGTTATGAATAGATGCTAACAATAGCCCTTTCCCGTTTCCCTTCCACTTGTACACCTTTCTCTGACATCACATTTCACACCTCTGCTGTCCGTATCTTATCACATAGCCTTTTGTCTTCTTTCCCATCTCTACTCTTTGTCCATCCATCTGCCTATCAAATCATCCTCATTTGTATCCGCCTATCCCTTGCCTGTTTCCACCTCTCTTGCAGCTTTCTCCTCATACGACCAGAAGGGTTCCCAAATAGAAACTCATCTGCACATGTTGTCTCAGTTACTCCAGCACTTTGGGTCGTTTAAAAAAACAAACAATATCTGCTGTTCCTTGCTCTACAGTCTGGTGTCTTCTCAGGGTAGGTTCGACAGATTAGTCTCATATCAGTTGGACTTGACTGAAAAATATGTGATCCTGCGGATTGTTTACAGGATGGATGTGAAATTAGAATTTTGCCAATCTAAAACAAAAACAAATCTTAGTTGATAGTCAGGAAAAAAAGACACAAAGTGCTGGAGTAACTCAGTGAGTCTGACAGCATCCCAGGAGAACATGGATACGTGACGTTTTGGGTTGGAACCCTTCTTCAAACCCAAAATGCCACCTATCCGTGCTGCCTCATGCGTTGAGTTACTCCAACACTTTGTGTGTTTATTGTAAAGTAGCATCTGCAGTTCCTTATTTCTACTGATAGTGAAGAGGATTGGCTGCACAGGATCTGCATGATTATTTATTTTCCAATATTTAAAATGTCTAATTACATAGAACATTTTAATAATTATTACAGCAGAATATCTAGGAATGCAGAATCTTAAGAAGATTTACTCTTATCAAAGATTAGGGTTGTTGCATTTTTGTAAATGGCCAACAGCTATGAGGAAAGTACTCCATTACATCTGCATCCAACATTGCATGGCTGCACATAAGACGATGAGAAGTTGCATTTGAGCCCCTATTGGGGGAGATGGAAAAACAACAATGTGGTTAGAAAGTAGAGGATAAAGCTGTTCGCTAGAAGAACAATTCTTCCAGCTTGCCATATTGATGTCAAGAAATTTTACTCTGTATATGCTCTGGAAAGTTTACCCTCTACCTGAAATACGGACTTCTTCTTTCTTTAAATGCAAAACAACCGACATAAATCAGCAATCATTTGCATAAGTTTTATTTAGCACCACATATCATTTACAAATAAATTGATTTCTTATGATATTGCAGACATTTTGGACATCCCATCATTTTTGCATAACATCTTAAGATATCTTGAAAAGATTTCAACTAAAATTGAGGAGATTGAGTCGAAATAGCACGTACCCTAATAAGCTTTGAAATGTTTGAGTATTTATTTTGGCCAGATGATACAACCGGTGTGCAAGATATAACACTAAAATTGATAACTGTATTTAAAAAGAGTTAACAATAATTATCCGATATAAATAGCGGTAACTACAACTACAAGATTGCGAGGGAGAGGCCACGACTCTCATTCTAAGCTGTGAATCAACTGAACTGTGAGTCTGCAATGTACTTGCAATAAATAATTTGTTAGCCCTTAATGACAATGCCATGAGTTGTTTGGCCTGCTGCCCTGCCTGTGCTTGAAACTGCAATGCTTTATTACGTTCGACTGTGTTTGGTTCAAAAGTCCCGCTCATTTCGTGACTTCTGCTTAGTGGACAGGTCGTGCTGATTGCGTAATTTCTGGTAAGTGCAGAGGTCACGCTGATTGCGGAAGCCCCAAAGTGAAGAGGCCGCACTCAACCGTGTGAGTATTCAGGAATGTTTACTGCCATATATATGGTGTGTGTCAGTGAGTATGTGTTTGTGAGTGTATGTGTGCATGTGCGTGTGTGTGAGTGCGTGTGTGTGTGTGTGTGTGTGTGTGTGTGTGTGTGTGTGTGTGTGTGTGTGTGTGTGTGTGTGTATGTGTATGTGTGTGTAAGTGTTTGTTAGTGTTTGTGTTTGTGAGTGTAAGTGTTTGTGAGTGTAAGTGTTTGTGAGTGTAAGTGTTTGTGAGTGTAAGTGTTTGTGAGTGTATGTGTTTGTGAGTGTATGTGTTTGTGAGTGTATGTGTTTGTGAGTGTATGTGTGTGTGAGTGTATGTGTTTGTGAGTGTATGTGTTTGTGAGTGTATGTGTTTGTGAGTGTATGTGTTTGTGAGTGTATGTGTTTGAGAGTGTATGTGTTTGTGAGTGTATGTGTTTGTGAGTTTATGTGTTTGTGAGTGTATGTGTTTGTGAGTGTATGTGTTTGTGAGTGCGTGAGTGAGTGCGTGAGTGAGTGCGTGAGTGAGTGCGTGAGTGCGTGAGTGCGTGAGTGAGTGAGTGTGTGAGTGCGCGCGCGTGTGAGTGTGGTCTCGGTGGCCCACAATGTCCATACTAGCCCTCTGGAAACCAGTCCCTTCAGCCCACACCATGCTAGCGCTCCAGAAAGCCCCCCCACTGGCCAGCAATATTGGAATTGGTGGAGAGGTGGAATATTGCGTTGGGGGACCAGCCCTCCCCCAACAGGTCCCACTTAGTCTAGTAAATATTATAAGATACAAAGTGCTGGAGTAACTCAACGGGTCAGACAGCATCTCTGGAGAACATGGACAGGTGACGTTTCAGGTCGGGACCCATTAATAGGGTGATAAATAGGAGGATGATAGAGGGCCTGATCTCATGCTTTATCAAGCCCTACAGTATATCACTCTAGGACTGGATCAAGTTTAGCAGTATGATAAATTGTATTACCAGATCAATAGAGTACGTGTAAGTAATGGGTTAAATGTTTGCAAACAGTCACAATGTTTGTTCTGCCTGAATAAGCTAAACTTGAGAAATTAGAAGCTGTATGGCAAGAGAGATCAGGGAAAGGAATAAAACAAGATACAATACAAGGTGATCACGGTCCAAATCACGTAGATTGTGGTTAATGATTGGCCATGAGCCAAGGATAGAAGTCTGGCAACCAAATATAAGGAGACAAGCCTGCAAAGGTTGGGATTTCACGTTCAGGCTGGGTTGTTACCGAAGCCCAGGAGACAACAGGTAAGACTACCTGCTCACTTGGATTTGGAATCCCTCGGGCTTTGTTAGGTATCTGCCTTGTTTGCATGAGTAATCTTCTAAGAGAGTGTGGAAAAGAATAAAATAAATTCCAAAATCATCATCAATGTTTATGAACTTTATGTGGCAATACAGCAAGTCCTGAGAATGTTGTGTTTAACCATCATGGTGTTCTAGGCAAACCATACTTCCCATCCCATTCCACCTACATCCCTCCTCCTCCCTTGAGCTTTACATTTAATTCCTCGATCGAACCTCTTCTCTCCTTATCAACACCTTATTGTCATTAGTCCCCTTTTGTCACCGTTTTGTCTCCCTTTCTTCGCTAGCCTTTATCCACCCATCTACCAAATTCAAATAGTCGAAAATGTATTTATTTTTACATGTAACAAACTTTTAGACTATAAACTGAAGCAATCTCAGATGGAGAAAATTGCCAGAGGTGGATATTCTAAGTGACAGCATTTGCCAAGAAAACGCAAGAGTTACATTTTTCTTGTCAGATGCCTTCTTTCGAAAAAGAAGACTACAAAAGAGCGAAAAATACTATAAAAAGTTGTGACCACTGCCCAGTCCATCACTGGCTTTGACCTCCCCACCGTTGATGGGATCTATCGTAGTCGCTGCCTCAAAAAGGCAGCCAAATTCATCAAGGACCCACACCATCCTGGCCATACACTTATCTCACCACTGCCATCAGGAAGAAAGTACAGGAGCCTGAAGACTGTAACGTCCAGGTTCAGGAACAGCTTCTTCCCTACAGCCATCAGGCAATTAAACACAACGAATAAGCTATGAGCACTGAACTGTAAAAGATTATATTATTATTTGTTATTTGCACTATATTTGTTGTTTATTGAACTTTTCCTTTTTTTCCCGTTATATACAATGTTTACATATTCACATATTCTATTGTGCTGCAGCAAGTAAGAATTTCATTGTCACTCTTGACTCTTTCAAAAGTGTCCCAAATGTCATACACAATAAACTGTTTGCTTCAGATATTTAAGAAATATTTGTTGTTTTTGAAATGTATTCTGAGGTGTTCAATTATTTGTTAGTTACAAAGACTGAAAAAGACCACTCTGCACATTGGTATAATCTTAACATTATAGAATATTTATTACTCATATCTCACTAACAGCAATTATTGAGTCCTAGAGTTGAGCCTAGAATATGTCATCAGATTTCAAGATGAAACACATTAAAATTGAATAGTACAGAAAGGAAAAATAAAAAATAAGATGTTGAGTGTTGCTGTAAAGATTAATTTCAGGATCAGTATTCCACAGATTTGGAGGGTGAAGTGAAGGAGGTGGTGTGATGAAGGGAGACTTCAGACCATGGATAAAATTGCAGCAATTTCAGAGCCTTGGATTAAACGTATTGTGGGTTGTGGAGGCAGCAGACAAAGAGGTAATTGACAGCCAGCAAACAGCAATATAGCCATGCTCTTGAAAGACTAGACTGTCCAGAGAGTACCAGATGATCTCAACGAGTCATAGAGTCATACAGCATGGAAACAGGCCTTCGGCCCAACTTGCCCACACTGACCAACATACATCTATGTTCATCCCATCTATTTGCATTTGCCCCATATCCCTCTGAACCTATCCTATCCATGTACCTGTCCAAATGTTTCTTAAACGTTGCGATAGTATCTGCCTCAACTACCTCCGCTCATTCCACATACCTATCACCATTTGAGTAAAAAAATTGCCCCTCTTTCTCCCCTCATTATAAATCTATGTCCTCTGGTTCTTGATTACCCTACTCTGGATGAAAGACTCACTAAGAATGAAGAAAAAATATTTGCTGCCTGGAGTCACAACTCACATAAAATGATGATGATTATGGCGTTTAGAGACATCGTCTCAGCTCCAGCAAATAACAGCAAATGGTTCAAAGGGAACTGTCCATGGTCCAATCATCTTCATATTTTCTCCAAAATAAGATCTGAAAGAGGGATCACAAGAGAGACTAGAGATGTTAGAATCAGGAACAAAAAACAAACTGAAGAACTCACTGGGTCTGCTATTCATTCCTCCCTTATATGTTTCCACTTATCACTTATCAGATTACAATATCTGCAGCTTCTTGTGTTTCCACTTGTCACCATACGACCTTTGTCTCTACTTTCACCCTTCCCACTTCCCACCTTGCTCTATCAGCCAACTTTTTTCTCTCCTTATGTGGCAGCCTAGCACCGACCAGCCACTGTCTCCCAGCCACTGCAGCCTGTCAGCTCCTGCCACACTCCTTCCACTCACTTCTTTATATAGGCCATCTCCTCTTCACTCTTGGTCCATGTAAATGACACAGTCATTCTCACAAACATGGTACAACAGAATTTTAATAAAGAACACTTACAGTACTCAACAGCATGTTTTTTCAGCTGTGCAGCAGCAAACAGACTAATAGCACAAGCTGGGTTATGATAATATGAACCGTGTAGTGGGCAGAGCTTCCAATAATAAAGCTCTACAATTGGTTCGTGTGGAGACCCGTGGGGTAAACGTGGCGAAGCCTGCGAGCGGGGCGCCGAACATTGTGGTGAGGGCGAAGGGGCACGGCCAGTGGCTGATCTGCAGCAGCAGAGCGCGAGGGAAGAGACAGTCCGACAGTAGAAGGGTATGTCAGACGCGTGGCTTCTGGATACGAGACCGCAGGAAGTGGTTCCTTCACAGGAAGGAGATGTTGACGGTTGCATCTGTAAAGGCCGCCGTCGGCGCTCACCAGGTATGAGCGCAGCTCCTTGGCAGGGCTGTGAATGTGACCCAAACGGCCATAGCCCTTGTCGGTCTGAAGGCGAACAACTTGCCCACTGGAGAAAGGTTTAAGTAGTTTGCTGGACTTGTCGAAAGATTTCTTCTGTGCATCGCGTTTCAGTTGGAGTTGTTTCTGGATGAAAGGAGATGAACGGACCTGTGGCTGCAACAACTGCTGGGGCACGGGCAAGGCAGCACGAGTCTGCCGAGACATCAGGTGTTGGGCTGGAGACCCCAGTATTGGGTCACGGGCGATGTGCCTTAAATTATGCAGGTCCAAGAATACTTCGGATTTGGCAATGTGTGAGCGCTCCATTAATTGTTTGGCACTACGGACCATCCGTTCTGCGAGTCCGTTGGAATGTGGAAATTCAGGACTGCTGGTGACATGGCGAAAATCCCACCGTTGAGAAAAGTTTTTGAAACACTGACTGGTGAACTGACTGCTGTTATCATACTGGAGACGTGCAGGGGCGCCGTGAACGGAGAAGTGCCGTGACAGCTTTTGGATGACTGTGTCGGATGTGCTGTTTAGGAGTAGATCAATTTCGCACCAGCCCGAATACGTGTCAACGAGAACCAGATGGTGTTTTCCCACGCCACTCGAAAATGTCAGTAGATCGTGGACTACGGCAGAGGAGGAACAGGGTGTGAGAGCAAGGGTTGTTTCTGTTGGTGTGGCGTCAGGCTGTTGCAGACAGCGCAGGTTTCGACTTTTTCGCGTATATATTCGGTCATACCGGGCCAGTAAAACATGCTCTTTGCTCGTTGTAGGGTTGCTTCCACACCGGGGTGGCCCATGTGGACGGCATCAAAGTAAGTTGTCTTGAAGAACAGCTGGGATGACTGCTTTGTGAACCTTGATTATGACCCCGTCCTGTAGCACCAGTTCGTCGCGAACCAGGTGGCATGAGCGAATCGCAAGTGGGGTACTGTGTAATTTATCCAGCCAGCCACGCCGGATGACTGAGGACAGTAGTTGTAGAGTTTTATCTGCAGCCGTGTGCTCTGCCAGGCTGCTTCGGCATTCAGTAGGTACGTACGACACCATAATTACCATGAACTGGTCTTGTTCTGAGAGCTGTTGTTCGCAGGTTTTGCGTGGGGCTCTTGATAGCGTATCGGCTATGTGCATGTCCTTGCCCTTTTTGTAGACTATAGTAAAATCGAAACACTGTAACTGCATCATCATCCGCTGCAGGCAGGCCGGAGCGGCATGAATGGGTTTGTTCACAATGGTGACCAGCGGCTGGTGGTCTGTTTCCACGATCACGGACTTGCCAAAAATAAAGTCTTTGAATGTCGTGCAGGCAAAAACCACAGCAAGCAATTCCTTTTCGATCTGGGGATAACGTTGTTCAGTCTCAGACAGGGTGCGGGAAGCGTAAGCAACAGGTCTGCAGTCACCTTCGGTGGAAGTCTGTAGGCAAGCAGCACCGTTCATATTGGGATACATCACATGTGAGCGTCACCGGCAACTTCAAAACAAAGTAGGCGAGGGTTGGAGCACTGGCCAGTTGCAACTTAAGGATTTCAAAGGCTGTCTGGTGCTGTGGGTACCAGGACCAGGCAGTGTCCTTGTGAGTCAGTTCCCGCAGGGAGGCAGATATATCGCTGAGGTTGGGAATTAATTTCCCCAAGTAGTTGACCATTCCCAGGAATCTCTGTAAACTCGTAACGTCAGTGGGAACTTGCATCTCGTTGATGGCAGTGGTCTTGGAGGGGTCCGGTCTTAGGCCATCACTGGTGAAGACGTACCGATATAGTTGACTTCTATGACACAAAATTTGCATTTTAGAGGGTTGAGCTTGAGATGGATGTCTTTAATATGGTCTAGTATATTTTTCTTAATTGGCATCATGTTCAGCCGTGTTGCGTCCGGCAACGAGAATATGATCGACAATGATGGCCCACAAATAATTGATACATTGTGCTTTGGAAAACTTCGCTAGCAGAGTTGATGCCAAAAGGCAGCCGTAGGAATTTATAACGGCCGAAGTGGGTGCCGAACATGGTGAGATTGGACAAGTCAAGGTCCAGCGGGATCTGCCAAAACAAACTTTTAGCATCCAGAACAGAGAACACGGATGCACTGCCTATCTGAGCAGCAACTTCCTCTACTGTACGCATCGGGTAGTGTGGGCTTTTGATTGCTGTGTTTTGATCTCAGGGTTTGATGCAGATTCGGATTTATTCCTCTTTCTTCTTTGTTGCAACCACCATGGTGGAAACCCAGTCAGACGGGTCAGTGACCGTAGCAATTACATCCAGGGACACCATCCGCTGGAGCTCATTGTATACTCTGTCGTGCATAACATGCGGAATACGGTGTGGTGCTCGGACCACAGGTAGGACGTTTGGATCAGTGGCGATGTTGTACTTGATGGGCAGCTTTCCAAGCTTGTCGTCAAATAGTTCTTTGTATTGTGAAAGTATCTGCTGAGTGGAGCCCTCAGTGGGAGAGATTTCATGGACAGCAGGCCCAAAGGTAACCAGTACTAGATCCTGGCATGCGTTAATGCCAAGAAGAGTTGCAGAATTCCCACGGACAATGAAAAACTTCAGATTGTGGGCTTGTGACTCCAGGCGGCAATTCAGTTCAGTTTCTCTAAGTGGGAGCAGTTCCCCTCCCCCATAGGCTCGCAAAGTGGCCATAGTGTTTGTAATACGTTCGGCATTACGGATTTGTTTAAATTCAGATAAAGACATGACATTGCATTTAGCACCAGTGTCTATCTTTGCAACGGTGATGTTAATGTTAACAAACAGAGAGAGTTCAGGGTCAAGTTGCTTGTTAGTGGAAGCAAACAGCGAGTTGATGCCTGGACTGTTATCTTCGTGCTCTTGGAGGCGAGCAGGGGATGGTGCTGCTTCCAGCTCCTGGAATTCGTTATCAGTAGGTTCATGTTTTAACAGGTGCACAGATTGCTTTGGGAATGAACGAGCGATGCGTGAGCGACAGCATTTCATGAAGTGGTTCATCTTCTTATAGTCGTGGCAAATTTTTCCGTAAGCAACGCAGAATTCGCGACCTGGAGCGTGGAAGCCGTCACAGTTAGAGCACCTTTCGATAGATTTGTGAGGCTGTCGAGGTGGTGTGTGGGGTTGTGAACGCCGGTTGCAATAGGAGGTGTCGGTAGCATTGACACTGTATGAGGAGCGTGGCCCAGAGCCCAAAGACTTTGTGTGAAAACTAGTTAGTTCAGCAATCCTGCTTTGTATCGCGGAGCAGTTCGTCTCGTACCTTATCACTAAGCAGGCCTCCTACCAGTTTGTCGCGGATGAGATCCTCACACAAATCCCCGAAATGGCAGCGTGCAGCCATGTGTTTTAAATCACTGATGAAATTTTCAACAGGTTCTCCTTGCTGTTGGTAGCGAGCAAAAAACTTAGTACGTTCAATTATGGAGTAATGAAGGTCACACAGCTGTCTGAACTTAGCGAGTAAGACTGCAGGGTCATCAATAGTTTCAGCAGGCACCACAATCTGGTTGTTGTGATCCAAAACTGCGTAGTCGAAACGCTCAGCGGGCTTCATTGCTTCAGGGCCAGCGACATTGAGTAGTATAGAAGCATGCACGTCTGGTGCAGCGTTGCGATGAGCAGCATGAATGTAATGGTTGTAATCGTGCTCAAAAACGCGCCAACGTTCAGCGATGTCCGAGTCAAAGATCAGTGGGTCTGGACGGCGAAGCGAGCTGGCCATGGCAGTAATAGTGAATAGACAAGGACAAAACTCAGGGGACAAAATAAAAACTGATATACTTAATCACGGAGTGGGTAACGATCCCAACTCTGACACCATGTAAATGCCTAGTCATTCTCACAAACATGGTACAACAGAATTTTATTAAAGAACACTTACAGTACTCAACAGCATGTTGTTTCAGCTGTATAGCAGCAAACAGACTAATAGTACAAACTGGGTTATGATAATATGAACCGTGTAGTGGGCGGAGCTTCTAATAATAAAGCACTACAATTGGTTAGTGTGGAGCAACCAATCTATAGTCCAGATGCAGGATCTTGACCCAAAACATCAATTATTCCTTTGCGTCCACATGCTGCTTGACCCACTGAGTTCGTCCAGTGGCTTCTTTTTTGCTTCTGAAAGAGGGGTGGTTTACTAATGTTGAATATCATTTATAACAGTTAATGAGGAAAGTTCGTGTCAGGAAATATGTAGAAACAAGGAAATGCAGATGTTTTTGTTACTTTTATTTTTTTAAGAAGATACAACGCAAAATAAGGGCCCTTTGGCCGACCGAGTCCGCGCCGACCAGCGACCCCCAAAACCGGAGACAATTTTACTGAAGCGAATTAACCTACAAACCTGCACGTCATAAGAGTGTGGGAGGACCCAGAGAAAACTACACGCGGTCATAGGGAGAATGTACAAAGCCCGTACAGACAGCACTCATAATCCAGTTCCATCCTCTCCGGGGTCTCTGATCTTCGGGGAATGGGCAGGGTCGGCTCGGTGGCTTCCCCACTACAAGCCAGGAGCTTCTATCTATGCTTGCTTACATATAGTTTAAACTTGTGACTTGTGGTCTTTCTCTGTCAGTCGAACTGGAATAATCCATCATAAATACACCTTTTAATTATTTTATGCTTCTATCAGAGTATGGAATTCCTTTTATGTCCCTGTCCCACTTAGACGACTACAGGCGACTAGGCTGCCGCCACATGGTCACCAGGGTGTCGCCAGTATAGTCTCCTCAGTCGCCCAAAGAATCGTAGCGTTTTTCTGGTCGCCGCTGGATTTTGAAATGTTCAAAACGACAGTCAGCGACAGTTGGCTTGACGCCAATGAGAGTAGCCTGACGTAGGTGCTGTTGTAGGTTGTAGCCAGGATGACGTAGGTTGTCGCCAGGATGACGTAGGTTGTCGCTGGTGCTGACTTTGGTGAATTCCATTGGCGACTACCTACGTCAACCGGCGACAGGTACCGGCGACTGAATTGTCTTATCTTGTCGTAGCTTATCGCGGGTGGACCTAGGTTGTTGTAGGTGTGGTCGTAGGTGGACGTCCTAATGGGGCACCGGTTGTCGGTAGCTTGACTAGGTGGTAGGTTGTTGTAGACATTGTCATTGACATTGTCGTAGGGGGGTCCATTCGCCGTTTTTTCAGCGACCTGCTACGACTACGACTGTTGCTGGCAATCGCCTAAGTGGGACAGGCCCATTACTTTCCTTTTACTTTCAATTCAGTGGAACATAAAACACTCTCATTTTGGTGTGGGCCTAATCAGTTGTCAAGATAAATGCATTTAGCAGTGAAACATGTAAATTAAAATCTAGATACACATCACCTTCCAAGGAATGCACGTTCCACATTTAGAAGTAGCAATCCAGAAAGAGATTGTAAAATAGCACATTAGGCTTGCAATAGCACTGTTAGGTACTTGTGTTCTTTAGCAAACAAAATAGTCTATCCCTACACTATCTGGCTTACATATGTGACTCTATACCAAAAGCAAGTAATTTTTTTCAAATGCCCATTAAAATTTGTCTAAAACTCCTTGTTTGCAACATTTAAAAATTAATAAACAGACCACTGGCATTACACTCAGATGTCGCAATGCATAAGTTATTGGAAGCATGCCTTCATCTTCAGATGACGTTGAGGTGTTCGTGTGCTTCCTTAACCATAGCATCAATGTTCAAAACATGAAATATTGGAGTAACCCAGCCAATCAAGTAACCTCCATGGAGGGAATGAGTAGGCAACATATTCAGACTGCACCAGAGAGTGGTGAATCTCTGGAACTCTCTGCCACAGAGGGTAGTCGAGGCCAGTTCATTGGCTATATTTAAGAGGGAGTTAGATGTGGCCCTTGTGGCTAAGGGGATCAGAGGGTATGGAGATTTCTATGTTTCAATTTCTTCATACAGTTCTTCACACAATGTGGTTGGTACAGGCCAAATTGTTGGTGATATTTACACCTAGGAGCTTGAAGGTCTTGACAATTTCCACCTCACCACCAGATATATAATCCACCCTACCTCCTGAAGTCTATGACCAGCTCCTTCGTTTTGCTGGCATTGAGGAAGCACTATGATGGGAAAAAAACAATTTCACTTTGTTCTCACCGATCAACGATATGAATTCAATGATTCTGAAATGAGTGATGGGCATACTGATGGGCATTTGGTAAGTCCACAGATGACATGTGGGAGTGGTTTAAAGGCCAGCCGATTAAAGTGCAGGATCAGCATATTCCAATAAGGAGGAGGGGATAAGGAAGGCATGGTAAGGGAACCATGGGTGACCAAGAAGATTATAAACTGAGTCAGGAAGAAAAAGGAAGCCTATGTCAGGTTTAAGAAGGTGAAATCAGACAGACTTATGAAGAATATAATGCGAGTAAAAAAGAACTCAAGCAGGCAATTAGGCCATGATATGTCTCGATGAGTCAGATTAAGGAAAATCCCAAGGCTTTTTATACTAACGTTTAAAACAAGAGGGTGACCAAGGATAAATGAGGGAATCAATGCTTGGAGTCGGAGGATGTAGGTTAGGTACTAAACAAGTAGTTTCCATCTGTATTCACCGAGGAGAAGGACTTGGACAACAGCGAGATCAGTAAGAATACAAATATACTAGGGCATTTTTAGATTATTGAGGAGGTGGCACACACGGATTTTCGTTGGGCTTTTGATAAGGTCCCTCCATGGTAATGATCCAGAAGATTAAGATGTAAGGGATTCACAATGAATTTGAATTCAGAACTGGCTTATTCATAGAAGGCTGTGGTGGAAGGTAGATATTCTGGCTGGAGGTGTGACCAGTGGAGTTCCACAGGGATCTTTGCTCTTTGTGATATATACTGTATATATGACCTGGACATAAATATAGGTGTCGATGAGCAAGTTTGCTGATGACACTATAGGAAGAGTTACAGACAGTGAGGAAGGCTGTCTGAAAATACAGCGGAATATAGATCAGCTGCAGAAATGGTGAGATGTTGCACTTTGGGAAGTTAAATGTAAGGGGAAAGTAGAAAGTTAATGGCAAGATCCTTGAGCATTGATGTGCAGAGGGATCTTAGAGTCCAAGTTCATAGCTCACTGAAGGTGGCAGCACAAGTAGCTAGGGTGGTAAAGAAGGCATATGTTATGCTTGCCTTAATTGCTTGAAGCATTGAATATAAGAGTCAGGAACTCATGATACAGATCTATATGATTTTGGTTAGGCTGCATTTGGAGTATTACGTACAGTTCATGTCACCCCAGTACAGGAAAGATGTGGAGGCTTTGGAGAGGGTGCAACAAAGATTTATCAGAATGCTGCCCAGATAGAGGGTTTCAACTACAGAGAGAGGTTGGATAGACTTGGATTGACTTCTCTGGAATGTCAGAAGTTGAAGGGAGATGTAGAAGTATATAAAATTATGAGAGGCATAGATAGGAGTGATAGAACCTTTTCTTCCAGGGTGGAAATGTCCAACACTAGATGGTATTGGTATAAGGTGCAGGGGGGGAAAGTTTAATGGATATGTGCAGGGCAAGTTCTTTTAATACGGAGAATAGTGGGGGGCTGGTAAGCATTACCAAAATGGTGGAGGAGGCAGATAGTGACGTTTAAGAGGCTTTTAGATAGGCACATGGAAGTGCATGGATTAGAGGGATATGGATCATTTACAGGCACATGAGATCAGTTTATCTTGGCATCATGTTCAGCACAAACATTGTGGGCTGAAGCACCCATTCCTGCACTTTAGTGTTCTATGTTCTATACTATCCCATTAGAGATGAGGTCCTGTCTTTGCATTGAAGATGCACATCGCTGTATTCTGTGCCACTGCCATGATGTTAAAGATGGATTCATAGCATATGTATAGGTACAACATAAGGTACAGGAATTGCAATCTGTAAACCTGTAGCCCAACATTTATTTCCTTACTCTTCAAACTGCTGGAGGAACTCAGTGGATCAAAGTTCCTTCAGCAATTTATTTTTTGCTCAATATTACCTTCGGTCCCCAGTGCTCAATATTACCTTCGGTCCCCAGTGTGCCCCTCACTCAATGATTCAAAGAGGCTTGCAGAAGAACATGCCAAAAACTGTACCAGACAAACCTAGAATTAAGGAATCAACCTGGTGAAGCTATAAAGATAGACAAAAAATGCTGGAGTAACTCAACGGGTCAGGCAGCATCTCTGTAGAAAATGGATAGGTGATGTTTCGGGTTGGGACCCTTCTTTAGACATTTTCAGATTTCTTCTGGTGAAGCTGTAACACAGGCTGACACGCCATGAAAACAAGATTCAGCAGACAAAGCTAAGTGATCTCACAACCGATAGCTCAGATCTATCAAATGTAACTGCCATGCCCACTTGTATTGAACAGTTAAAGGCAAAGAAACATAGAAACATAGAAATTAGGTGCAGGAGTAGGCCATTCGGCCCTTCGAGCCTGCACCGCCATTCAATATGATCATGGCTGATCATCCAACTCAGTATCCCGTACCTGCCTTCTCTCCATACCCTCTGATCCCCTTAGCCACAAGGGCCACATCTAACTCCCTCTTAAATATAGCCAATGAACTGGCCTCGACTACCCTCTGTGGCAGAGAGTTCCAGAGATTCACCACTCTCTGTGTGAAAAAAGTTCTTCTCATCTCGGTTTTAAAGGATTTCCCCCTTATCCTTAAGCTGTGACCCCTTGTCCTGGACTTCCCCAACATCGGGAGCAATCTTCCTGCATCTAGCCTGTCCAACCTCTTAAGAATTTTGTAAGTTTCTATAAGATCCCCTCTCAATCTCCTAAATTCTAGAGAGTATAAACCAAGTCTATCCAGTCTTTCTTCATAAGACAGTCCTGACATCCCAGGAATCAGTCTGGTGAACCTTCTCTGCACTCCCTCTATGGCAATAATGTCCTTCCTCAGATTTGGAGACCAAAACTGTACGCAATACTCCAGGTGTGGTCTCACCAAGACCCTGTACAACTGCAGTAGAACCTCCCTGCTCCTATACTCAAATCCTTTTGCTATGAAAGCTAACATACCATTCGCTTTCTTCACTGCCTGCTGCACCTGCATGCCCACTTTCAATGACTGGTGTACCATGACACCCAGGTCTCGCTGCATCTCCCCTTTTCCTAGTCGGCCACCATTTAGATAATAGTCTGTTTTCCTGTTTTTGCCACCAAAATGGATAACCTCACATTTATCCACATTATACTGCATCTGCCAAACATTTGCCCACTCACCCAGCCTATCCAAGTCACCTTGCAGTCTCCTAGCATCCTCCTCACAGCTAACACTGCCCCCCAGCTTAGTGTCATCCGCAAACTTGGAGATATTGCCTTCAATTCCCTCATCCAGATCATTAATATATATTGTAAATAGCTGGGGTCCCAGCACTGAGCCTTGCGGTACCCCACTAGTCACTGCCTGCCATTGTGAAAAGGACCCGTTTACTCCTACTCTTTGCTTCCTGTTTGCCAGCCAGTTCTCTATCCACATCAATACTGAACCCACAATGCCGTGTGCTTTAAGTTTGTAAACTAATCTCTTATGTGGGACCTTGTCGAAAGCCTTCTGGAAGTCCAGATACACCACATCCACTGGTTCTCCCCTATCCACGCTACTAGTTACATCCTCGAAAAATTCTATAAGATTCGTCAGACATGATTTACCTTTTGTAAATCCATGCTGACTTTGTCCAATGATTTCACCACTTTCCAAATGTGCTGCTATCCCATCTTTAATAACTGACTCTAGCAGTTTCCCCACTACCGATGTTAGACTAACTGGTCTGTAATTCCCCGTTTTCTCTCTCCCTCCCTTCTTAAAAAGTGGGGTTACGTTTGCTACCCGCCAATCCTCAGGAACTACTCCAGAATCTAAAGAGTTTTGAAAGAAAAACTGGTTCTTTGAACAACAGTATCTCAATAACGGCAGAGTGCAACATGTAAATACAAAACACAAGGCTAACACGTTGCAACCATGTTCAGCCATAAATCCAAAATGATTACTCAAATTCAACCTCCTTTGGTTCCCAAATTGAAGGATTCAGTTTTAAACAAAATTGATTCCTCCCATGATTTCAAGAAATGTCAGGACTACAGCAAAAATGCATAGTCAGTCAGAGATACAGCATGGAAACAGGACCATTGACCCACAGATTCCATGTTAATCTGGATTAGATTTACACTAATCTAATCCAATTTTATTTTCTCCATATTGCTGTCAATTTCCCCCAGATTCTACCATGTGCCTACAGTCAAGAGGCAATTTACACAGGCCAATTAACCTACCAACCCTCACATCTTTAGGATGTGGGGGAAAAACAAGAGCACCAGGAGGAAACCCATATAATCATAATGACCCATGTAACCACAGGAAGAACTCCACAGTCAGCACCCATGATCAAAATTGAACCCAGGTGCTGTGACATAGCAGCTCTACAAACTGTGCCACTGAGCCAAACAATGTTTGAACTACAGTGTTTCCACCATAACCATGTTTCTATTCACATGTACCCTGTGCAACTACAACACAAGCACCTATCCTACGATTTTAAATTGTTCCCAGAAATGAAATTTGCACAAACCAAAGATCAAATCCAATCTGAATAATTATCATCCCATCAATCTACTCTCCATCATCAGCAAATGATGAGACGATCAAATTATATTGACCCATTGGTAATCTGCTTCTTTTTATTCAAATTGGGTTCTGCTAGAGCTATTTAGCTTATTCTGTTCCTAAAGTGGGCCAAAAAGCTGAATCATACAAGTCTGGTTACACCGATCCTACAAGGAAGGTGTTTGTAGTTGAAAGTCTATTAACAGTCTCAGGCCATTAATACACATGTTTTTCAAGGGTAACTAACATGGGTCAGTTGCTTCAATGGAAGCGGGAATGTTTGCTGATGATTGCTTGATGTTTAATTCTAATATTTTGAATAATGAAGCAATTGTGCCTCCAAGCAGACAGGTCTGGACAACATTCAGACTTCGGCTGAGAAGTAATTAGAAATACTTGTGCTCCATATATGCAAAGAAATATGTTCTTCGAAGTTAGCATACCTTCAGGAGATTTCACAGTGAAGCAAAATGTAGAAACAAGGAACAGCAGATTTACAAAATAATACACAAAGTGCTGGAGTAACTCAACAGGGCAGGCATGGACATGGACAGATGACATTTCGGGGGGACCCTTCTTCCAATCACTGTGCCTCTCTTCTGTATGCATTGCCAAATCAGCAAAATGAAAATTCTGATATCACCAATAATAAGAAACATAACTGGAGCAGATAATTATTTCCTTCAAGAGGAAGTAAATTACATGCTTCGTATAGTGTGGTGAAAAGAGCTGTACATGGTAGTGCAACTATGATCTAACCAATGTTTGATAAAGTTGTACCATAACCTACTCATATATTCTGTGCCCTCGCCCTCGCTTATGAAGACAAGTAATTCCTATGCTTCCTTCACCACTTTGTGCCATACGTATTCAAGGTGATAACAACTTCCAACGGGAATCTAACTGGCTCTCCTCTCTGCCTTACTTACCGCTTCCCAGCATATTTTTTCCAAGGGCCCGAGGGAAATTTTCAATGAAAGGATTTTCATCCACACTAAATGTAATATTAAATGAAATTGGGCTGAATTTGGGATCCAGTCTAAGAGATGTCGAATGACAGAAAATCCCCAGCCAATCATAGATAGAGATGTCAAGGCTGGCATTGATAAATGAATCAGACAGGTGATAGCATCAGGGTTGAAACTAGGGTGCGGATAGCTTTTGGAGTTGAATGGTGTTGTCATATCGGGATGCCTTACTGAGCAGTGGGAGTTAAAAGGATGATGTCTAGAGATGGAAACTTATCTTAGACAGGGGAATTTGAGCAAGTACTTGAGCAAGTGCAAGCATGTACACTTTCCAGGTGTAGATGGGTTCCTTGCGTATTTACGATTACAGAAGGAAAATTGAGGACAGTGTAATAGTTGATAAGTCCCTGATTTTTCATTACATTTCATTTCTCCTCTCAAAATGAATCAAGTAACACACAAAAAGAGAGTGATACATGATCCTATTTCTAGGTGGATGCTTTTCTTCAGCATTATTATAATTTGACAAGTTATGGAAACTATTTTGAATCGTATTTTGGGATTTTCAGATATGGAATTACAGTTTCAATGTAATTCCACATCACAAAACCAGGATACAGTACTGCTGGTAGGTATTTCATAAAAGGTAATCTACAGGATGAATGCCTTCACAGTACTACCTGAGAAAGAAACATGGTTGTAGTCAATGGAATACTCTCTACTTATTTTGATGTATACATCTCCAACAACACAAAAACAAGGACTTCAAATTGGTTACAAATGACTAGGCTCAAACTGGCTGACTGGACTTTAAATTGTCTTTGTTTCTGGTACATTGCTTTGCAAATAAATTGTTTCACAAACTCAATTTTTCTCCAACGTTGTTAATTATATTGAAATGAATATATAAAATTAGGTACTGATAGCAGCAGTGGAAGCTTTATTGCTCCATTATTTTGAAGGACAAAAATGATTTCAAGTCAGACCTGACAGGTTTTACAGCTAGTTCAATCTGATCTCAGGAAAAAGAGAAATGCAAGGATATTGAATCCTAGCATTTCAATATGGAAGTGATTTGCAACTTTATTTAATTTTGATTTTCTTTCCCTCCATTTAACTTTCAAACCAGAACATGGGTGTGACTATTGACTCTTGAATCCCTTCTCACCGCCTGCTTGTATTAACTGGACAGATGAAAACATCTAATAACATCTCATAACTATAACTTACTTAGTGGACTCTAAAGCTCCTTACATTTAGGAATCTTTCTTTAGCAATACCATGACAGCGTGTGGATACAACATGGAGGAAATTCAAGTTGGAATAACTGTCCACAGTAATACGCATTGCCAAATTCAGTAAGATCCACACAGAAATTAGGGTCTGAAATTCAGTTTTAGAATCTGTTATTTCATATTACACAGCTGAATATTGGTTATAAAATAATTTTAAGAAAAAGAAACTACATATCACATTATTAGAATTACAATATCCAGGAGGTTGTGTCGTTGCTCCATTTCTCAAAAAAGAAGTAATAAAGAATACATGCCTACAATTTAGGATTTTGCTTTTTGAGTGAGTTGATAATCTCTGAGAATGCAGTTTTTTTAATTTCCTAAAAACATAGACTCAGTGTAACATAATTATGAATATGTCTGAAATTATTGAAACATAAATTTCAGAACCTTTATGTGAGGGTTTGACTGGAACTATTTTCATTTTTGTTTTAAATGATGTGTGATTATGCAAGATTTTTCTATTCACTGATATATCACAACAGTCATAATTCATCGAACATTTGAGGGTGATTAAGTTTTAGGTTTATTTCTGTTGAAGAATGGTCAACATATGAAACAACATTCAGAATTTGCAATGGGGAAATCTGCACAAAACATGATATATATGTTCAGATAATATCAAATGGATCTGAGACCTCTTGCAGCTTGCCTGATTGCCAAAGAAATTTTAGAGAGTTTATATCGACTTTATATTGGGATTTATGGTTTTGGTTATTGCAGAAGATAGGGATGTGGAGAAGAAGGTAGGCAAGTACATAGAAATGAGTTCAGTCAAGAAATGGAATAAGCACAAGCCTCCTGGATTTTGTCATCAAATGAATGTAAAATGCAATTTTCTTTTAGAATCATACTGCATGGAAACAGACCCTTCGGTCCAACTAGCCCATGCCAACCAAGATGTCCCAACTGCCCACGTTGGGTCAATATCCCTCTAAATCTCTCCTATCAATGTATCAGTCCAAATGCCTTTTAAATGTCGAAACGAGGGAGTGGGGAGGTTAGAGGTTACGTAAAATTGGAGAATCCCATGTTCATAGCGTAGGGTTGTAAGCTACCCAAGCAAAAAAATGAGGTGCTGCTCCTCCAGTTTGAGTGCGGCCTCACTCTGCCAATGGACGATATTGTGTGACTTACACCCCAACGGTATGAAAGTCCTTGCCTGCCAATCTCTCAGGCCCTCAAGTCCTGGCAACATACTCATAAATTATTTCTGCATTTTTTCCAGCTTATCAGCATCCTTCCTATAGCAGGGTGACTAAACTGAACATAATTTCCAAATGTGGATTCACCAATGTCTTGTACAAATGTAACATAATATCACAACTTCTATACTTAATACCCTGACTGATGATGCCAATCTATCGAAAGCCTTCTTGACCACCCTATCTACCTGTGACGCCACTTTCAAGGAACAATGGGACCCTTCTTGAGGAAATTCACGTCTCCAATTCACTTAAAGAAGGGCCCTGACCCGAAATGACAACTATGCTTTTTCTCCCAAATGCTGCCTAACCCGTTGAGTTACTCCACCACTATCTCTAGTATAAGCTAGCGACTGCAGTTCATTATTTCCACATTTTGGCTTACTCCACTGCAAAATCTCCTGAAGTTAGGCCCACTTTGAAGAAGTTCTCGTTCTCTCTCCGCCGAGAGTTCTGCAAGACCCTCTCTCACTGCTCTGCCTCTGTGATTCTCGCCTCCAGCTCTTCACCCACCACTCCCCCACCCCCTACTTTCAGAATGAAGATGGGTGCCGACCCGAAACATCACGTATCTTTTTTCTCCAGAGATGATGCCTGACTCGCTGAGTTAAGGGCCTGTCCCACTCGGGCGTCATTTGCGCGTCACGCAGATGCCGCGCGAAGATTTTGTACATCGCAAAATCCAGGGGCGCCGCGCGTGACCGCGCATCACTGCCTATGTCACCACGCACCATGCATGCATAATGCGCACCATGCGCGCGTAACGCGTAAATAAAGTCCAAATGACGCCCAAGTGGGACAGGCCCTTTACTCCAGCATTTTGTGTCTTCCTTCAGTAGCACCCAGAATCTGCAGTTCTTTGTTCCATTCCTCAGCCCACTTGTCCAACTAATTAAGATCCTGCTGTGATTTTTGATAACCATCTTTGCTATCTACGATACCACCCACTTTAGTGTAATCTGCAAACTTACTAATCATACCTTCTACAATCTCATCTCCACACTCCTTCCAATGTTCCTATAGTGTGTTTAGATCTGTGCATGGTACTCCAGCTATGGCCAAATCAGTGTTTCACAAAGTTGTATCATAACCCAAAATGCTCTTAGATTCTATACCCTGGCAAATGAAGGCAATAAAGCAGATGCCTTCCTCGTCACTTTACCCACTTGTGTGGACATCTTCAAGTTTTCCTTTCATAAACCTAAGATGGCTCTGCTTAGTCTTCTTTCTTTTCAAGAAGTTCTATTATGACATTCTTCCAGTCCCTCAACCTCCCCAAGCTCTGCAAGCTTAATAACAAACCATGTACATTTATGTCCAAGTCATTTATATATATATACTAGACTAAGTGGGACCCGTCCATCACACAGGAGGGCTGGTCATCCAACGCAATATTCCACCTCTCCACCAATTCTAATATTGGTGGCCAGTTGGGGGGGGGGGTGGAGGGCTTTCTGGAGCGCTAGTATGGGTGTTGTGGGCTGAAGGGACTGGTTTCCAGAGGGCTAGTATGCAAATTGTGCGCCAAATTGATTCTTTTTGCTGGCAACTCACTCACTCACGGCTGGTGGGCTGGTAGTTGACTCACGGCTAATCCTTGAAATTCTATTTCAAGCAGGGTATAAGGCCACCAAATTCAAGTGCAGTTTCTTACCACTTCTAGCAGGGTGCAAGGCCACCAAATTCAAGTGCAGTTTCATACCATTTGAAGTAGGGTATTTGAGCTGAGCCATACCCACATTTCCGGGTTTTATAACCCCCACCCCCCCCCCTCCCACCCCCCACCGGAAAAGGTGTGGCTTTCATGGAGTGATTGACAGGAGAGAGATTCTCAACATTTAAAAAAAAACTAATAACACTTTTATTTTTCATTGATGGGAAGAATTCTCTGCACCTGCTCAGCGGAGGGGGACTGAGTAAGATGGCCAAAAATCACAGACGTAAGTGGTAGCGTTTTATCTAAAATCAATATACAGTGCAAACAGGAAGTAAGTGTATTTACAGTAGTGCCTTTTAACTTCAAGCCAAAGCACCCAAGCCACCATTTGCAGTAAGTAGTGCCTTTCAACTTCAAGCCAATGCACCCACGCCACCATTTGCAGTAAGTAGTGGCTTTCAACTTCAAACCACACCCAAGCCACCATTAGCAGTAAGAGGTGCCTTTCAACTTCAAGCCAAAGCACCCAAGCCACCATCTGCAGGAAGTAGTGCCTTTTAACTTCAAGCCAAAGCAACCAACCCACCATTTGCAGTAATAGTGCCTTTTAACTTCAAGCCAAAGCACCCAAGCCACCATTTGCAGCAAGTAGTGCCTTTCAACTTCAAGCCAATGCACCCAAGCCACCATTTGCAGTAAGTAATGCATTTTAACTTCAAGCCATTGCACCCAAGCCACCATCTGCAGTAAGTATTGCCTTTCAACTTCAAGCCACACCCAAGCCACCATTTGCATTAAGAGGTGCCTTTCAACTTCAAGCCAAAGCACCCAAGCCACCATCTGCAGGAAGTAGTGCCTTTCAACTTCAAGCCACACCCAAGCCACCATTTGCAGTAAGTAGTCCCTTTCAACTTCAAGCCAAAGCAACCAAGCCACCATCTGCAGGAAGTAGTGCCTTCCAACTTCAAGCCAATGCACCCACGCCCCCATTTGCAGTAAGTAATGCATTTTAACTTCAAGCCAAAGCTCCCAAGCCACCATTTGCAGTAGGTAGTGCCTTTCAACTTCATGCCACCATTTGCAGTAAGTGGTGTCTTTCAACTTCAAGCCACACCCAAGCCATCATTTGCAGTAAGTGGTGTCTTTCAAATTCAAAGCTCCCAAGCCACCATTTGCAGTGTGGTGTCTTTCAACTTCAAGCCACACCCAAGCCATCATTTGCAGTAAGTGGTGTCTTTCAACTTCAAGCCACACCCAAGCCACCATTTGCAGTAAGTAGTGTCTTTCAACTTCAAGCCAAAGCAACCAAGCCACCATTTGCGGTAAGTAGTGCCTTTCAACTTCAAACCAAAGCTCCCAAGCCATCATTTGCAGTTAGTGCGTTCAACCAAGCCAAAGCACCCAAGCCACCATTTGCAGTAAGTAGTGCCTTTCAACTTCATGCCACCATTTGCAGTAAGTAGTGCCTTTCACCTTCAAGCCACAATTTGCAGTAAATAGTGCCTTTCAACTTCAAGCCAATGCACCCACGCCCCCATTTGCAGTAAGTAATGCATTTTAACTTCAAGCCATTGCACCCAAGCCACCATCTGCAGTAAGTAGTGCCTTTCAACTTCAAGCCACACCCAAGCTTTAAAACCAATAGTCATTTTTTTTGCAAGCTTTAGAACCAATAGACACTTTTTGCAAGCTTTAGAACCAATAGACATTTATTTGCAAGCTTTAGAACCAATAGACATATTTTTGCCAGCTTTAGAACCAATAGGCATATTTTTGCCAGCTTTAGAACCAATAGACATATTTTTGCCAGCTTTAGAACCAATAGACATATTTTTGCCAGCTTCAGAACCAATAGACATATTTTTGCAAGCTTAGAACCAATAGAGACATTTTTTGCAAGCTTTAGAACCAATAGACACTTTTTGCAAGCTTTAGAACCAATAGACACTTTTTGCAAGCTTTAGAACCAATAGACATTTTTTTGCAAGCTTTAGAACCAATAGACATTTTTTTGCAAGCTTTAGAACCAATAGACTTTTTTTGCAGGTTTTAGAACCAATAGACACTTTTTGCAAGCTTTAGAACCAATAGACATTTTTTTGCAAGCTTTAGAACCAATAGACATTTTTTTGCAAGCTTTAGAACCAATAGACACATTCTGCAAGCATTGTAGAACCAAAAGAGACACTTTTTGCAAACATTTTAGAACCAATAGACACTTTTTGCAAACATTTTAGAACCAATAGACACATTCTGCAAGCATTTTAGAACCACTAAGGACACTTACATTTGAGTATACATGTGTTCAGTGTTATTCACAGCTCAGAGAAACGTGACCCTCTGCTTTCCTCCATCTTGAAGAGACTGTGTGGCACACCACTTCCTGGTTTTATAGTCCCTCCCCCTGCCGCCAGCGGGGGCAGCAGAGAGAATGGGGAATTTTGTAAAAACCATTAATATCTCTGTCATTTTTAATCGACGGGAAAAATCCTCGGCACACATGCGGCGGAGGGGGGCTCTGAGCAAGGTGGCCAAAAATGACGGCCGTAGGTGGCGGCGTTCTCTCGGAAATCGCAGCACAGATGGCCAAAACCGGTCAAGAACAGACTTTTAGTAATATAGATAGATAGAAGATAGATCACAAACAGCAGCCGGACCTGCATAGATCCCTGTGGAGCTTTTACTGGTCACAGACCTCCAACCTGAATATTTTCCTTCCACCACAACCTTCTGTCTTCTACCAGTAATCCATTTATGAATCCATATTGTAGATGGTTTATGCATGCAACCTATAATGTAGCTACCTCATCACCACTAACCACGCCCCATCATATTAGTATAACTGTGGTATCCTCCCTTTGTTCCTCCCACTAGGTCCCGGTACGCCTGAAGGCTGGATGCAGTCAGTGCTGGGACGTGTGTGCCATGTGCTATAATAAACTCCTAGTAAAGGTTAGTGTGCAAGCTATCAAGCCTTTACATGGTGTCAGAAAGTTAAACTCGCGCCTCCCGTTTACCGGTTTTCTTTTATTTGTCCCGAGTGCCCAGTGTTGGGCTTCCTTTGATATGGCATCCTCATGCCGAAAGCCATCTCCCCTTGTCTTTGACGCTGACATTGCGGAGCGATGGTCGACTTTTGTGATGGACTACACTCACTTCGTCAATATTGCGCACCGGAATGACCCACTCCTGCTCAACCTGGCCGGTCCCGACGCAATGAAGAGAGCTCAGGCTTTCGTCTACGATCCAGCAGTCCTGGATGACAACGGCCAGCCTGTCGAGCCAGCTGAATCTGCCGATGACCCGGTATGTCTTTTGCGCAAGTTTGCGGAGATTTGCGACCTGCCCTCCAACCGCATATTGGAGCGGGCGAGGTTTTTCTCACGGAAGCAGCAGCCGGACGAACCTGTCGAGTGTTTCATCACTGACCTGCGCTACCTTGCTCAGCGGTGCCGTTTTGAGACCATGCGCGACCAGCTCACCAGGGACATTCTCGTCACTGGCATGCTCGACCAGAAACTACGTGCCGACTAGCTGCAACGGCCTGACCTAATCCTGACTCAAGCAATGCATGCGTGCCGCATCGCCGAAGTGGTTACCCCTCCGCATGGGCAGAGGGGATCTGACAGCCGAGCCATAAATCTGACTGGTGTTGCTGGACAACGACGTATGCAGGGCAACTTTCGCCCTCCACCGCGGCCCGTTCGTACATCTCGGGTCCCGCGCTCTCAGCAGTATCCAAACTGTAATTATGTGCATCCCACGGAGTCACAATGCCCAGCCCTTGGAAAATCTTGCAATTTCTGCAGGAAAATGAACCATTTTGCAGCTGCCTGCCGGTCCCGTGGGAATGTGCCCTCAGCTCCTAGACAATTCCTAAACAACCTTCAGCAAGTTGATAGTGAGATGGATTCTCAGTCCTCTGTCGACACTGCCCCCAGCTCTGAGCTCAGCTATTCCATGGGAGATGCAAGTGTTTACACTCTCCTCCACAGCCGATCTCGCCTCCCCGATCCATCTGTGCTCATTACTGTGAACAATAAGTCCTTCTCTGCGAAGCTGGTTACGGGGGCAAAAGTGAACATAATGTCAACATCACTGTTTCACAAGATAAGAAATAATGAGCTGTTGACTGCAGATCGCTCTGTTCTGCATGCCTATGGGGGAGAGGAGCTAACACCTGTGGGGAGGGCGACCTTCCATTGCGTGCTACAGAAATCTTCCCGTGACCTGTCGTTCTTTATTCTGAATTGCGACTGTGTAACTCTACTGAGCAACCAGGCCTGCCAGGATCTTGGTCTGGTGTCCTTCGACCGCACGGTCCACGAGGTGCAAGCAGTGATGGATCCACTATCCGAGTACCCGGACCTGTTTGACGACAAGTTGGGGAAGCTGCCGCTGGTGTATAAAATCGCAACAGACCCATCCGTGGTGCCTGTGATCTGCCCACCTCACAGAGTGTCGTTCGCCATGAAGGGCAAGGTGGAGGCCATGCTGAAGGATATGGTTAACATGGGAGTGCTGGAGGCTGTCAGCGATCCCACCGAATGGGTCTCCACCATGGTCGCCACAATGAAGAAAGGGAAAAATGAAATACGGGTATGCATCAACCCTAAGGACTTGAATCTGGCGATTAAACGGCCCCACTACCCTATGAGGACTGTTGAAGATGTTGCCGCCCAGGTCGGACAAGCCACGATGTTTTCCGTCCTCGATGCCAGGAGTTCATTTTGGCAAATACCCCTGGACAAACGTTCCTCGGACTTAACCACATTCGGTACGCCCTTCGGCAGGTTTAAGTTCTTGCGGATGCCGTTCGGCATCAACTCCGCCAGCGAGGTATTCCAGCGTTCTATGGAACAATTGTTTGCAGGTCTGCCCTACGCGATTATTGTGGACGACATTCTGGTCTATGGAAGGGATGTGGCCGAACATGACCACCACCTCCGACAGATTCTGGACCGCGCACGGCAGATCAATCTAAAGCTGAACCAGTCAAAATGCAGGTTCCGGGTGCCTGAGGTTCCATATGTTGGCCACATTTTCACGGCCCACGGGTTAAAGCCCGACCCGCAAAAGACCAGCGCCACCTCAGAGCTGCCTGCCCCGACAGATGTTACCAGTCTACAGCGCTTCCTGGGTATGGTCAACTACTTGGGCAAGTTTATCCCTGACCTCAGCGAGTTGAGCGCACCCCTGAGACAACTTACTAAAAAGGACATTGCTTGGTCATGGTTTCCACACCACCAGCAGGCGTTCGACCTGCTAAAGACGAAGCTGATCAGCACACCTACTCTGAAGTTCTTTGATCTACTGCGTCCGGTCGTGGTTACGTGCGACGCTTCTCGTTTTGGACTGGGTGCTGCTTGCCTGCAGCCCCATGATGGTGATTCGCTGCAGCCTATCTCTTATGCCTCCAGGACCATGACGGACACAGAGCAGCGCTATGCGCAGATAGAGAAGGAGCTGCTGGCGGTGGTGTTCGCGTGTTCAAAGTTTAAGGACTTCCTCTTTGGCACCAGGTTCACCGTTGAGACGGATCACCAACCCCTGGTGACGATACTTAACAAGCCTATACACAGCGCTCCAGCCAGGTTGCAGCGGATGATGCTGCAGCTACAGCGCTTTGATTTTTAAATCGTATATAAGAGGGGCACCGAGATGCATGTGGCTGACGCGCTGTCCCGGGCCCCCCGGACCTCCTGCGACCAGCACCCCTTCGAGCAGGCAGACCTACAGGTACTGAACGTAAACTTCGTCCCTTCCAAGCAACTCCAGTGCCTGGTTGAGCATACCACTAACGACCCCGACCTGCAACAGCTTGCTGCTGTCATTAAGCGCGGGTGGCCTACCAAACGGACTTCATTGCCTGCTGGCGTCCACCCCTATTTTCTGGTTCGCGATGAGTTGGTCCTCCGGGACGGTATTATTATCAAGGGAAACAAAGTGGTCGACCCTGCCTCGCTGCATGGTTTGTACTTCAACGCTGCCCACATGGGGCATCCCGGGGCAGATGCCACCATCTCGCATGCCCAGGAACAATATTACTGGCCGGGCATGGCAAAGTACATCAAGGCCAGGGTGGCCTCCTGTCCGGACTGCAACTCTCTTGCCCCGCATCAGCAGCGACAGCCGCTTCTACAACAGCCTGCCCCTGACATGCCCTGGTCTTCACTGGCTGCCGATATTTTCGACTGGCAGTGGGAAGCAGTACCTTGTGTTGGTAGACTCTTACTCAAATTGGTTCGAGGTGGACCTTCTCCCTGCCATCACCTCCGAGATGGTGATCAGTAAGCTACGCCGTCACTTTGCCACGTTTGGTTCCCCTGGTCGGTTGCAGACAGACAACGGCCGCCAGTTCACTAGTGCCGAATTTCAAGCTTTCGCTGCGAAGTGGAACTTCAATCATTTCACCAGCAGCCCGGAGTACCCGCATAGCAATGGACTGGCTGAACGGGCGGTCCGCAGCGCAAAGCACTTGCTTGAACAATCCCGTCTCTCCAACGGAGATTTCTATCAGGGTCTCCTGAACCTTCGGAATATTTCCAGAGACAATACAATGCGATCCCCTGCCCAACGCCTCATGTCCCGAGTTATTCGCCCTCCGAAGCCGATCGCCCAGCAGTCCCTGATGCCCAAAGTCCTGCAGCCTGCTGATGTTCAGCAACGAATTGCTCAGAAGCACGAAATCCAGCGCCGCTCGCACGACAAATCCTGCCGCCCCCTATCCCCACTGCTGCCTGGCCAGGTCGTCCGTTTGCAGACGTCTACCGGTTTTTCCCGACTCGCCACCGTGGTCGGGTTCGACAGCTCGCCACGGTCTTACCTGGTGGATTTTGAGGGGACTATATACCGGCGCAGCCGCCAGCACCTGTTGGCGGTCAACGAGCCCAAACCACCTCCTGCGATTCCGTATACCCCTCCATCGCGTGTCGAGCCTTCCTCAACTAACGTACCCTCTGCTCCCTGCATGCCCCGGTCGGTCCGTTTGCCTCGGTCTCCTCCCCCTGCTCTTCCAGGGTTCGCTCCTCCGGCCCTGTCGTCCCCTGTCAGGTCTTCTCTCTCTCCGACTTCTGCTCATTCTACCCCTTCTGTTTCACCTGGTTCACCTGTGCCTCTCGGTTCCCCTTCCAAGCTTGGGTCTCCACCCACCTTCTCTCTCCCTCCTGTTTCTGTTCCTGTCCCTCCTCCTATTCTTTCGGGTGGGGAGGATGAGGGTGCTGTGCGCACTCGCTCGGGTCGGATTGTAAAACCTCCGGCTCGATACGGAGAGTTCGCTTAGCTTTGCAGGTACTGTATAACCAACCTGCCATTGCCGTAACTTGTTTAATTTGTAAGGGGAAGGATGTAGATGGTTTATGCATGCAACCTATAATGTAGCTACCTCATCACCACTAACCACGCCCCATCATATTAGTATAACTGTGGTATCGTCCCTTTGTTCCTCCCACTAGGTCCCGGTACGCCTGAAGGCTGGATGCAGTTAGTGCTGGGACGTGTGTGCCATGTGCTATAATAAACTCCTAGTAAAGGTTACAGTGTGTCAGCTATCACTCCTTTACACATATGACATTAGAATTAGAATTAGAATTAGAATTAGAATTACCTTTATTGTCATTCAGACCTTACGGTCTGAACGAAATTTCGTGCCTGCAGTCATACATACAATAATACAATAATAAACAACAATAAACACAAATTAACATCCACCACAGTGAGTCCTCAAAGCACCTCCTCACTGTGGTGGAGGCAAAAATCTTAGGGCTGCAGTCTCTTCCCTCCTCTTCTCCCTCTGCGCTGAGGCGATACCCCACCGGGCGATGGTACAAACAGTCCCGCGGCTCACCGAACCCCGCAAACGGGCCGGCTCAAACACCGCGGCCCGGGGTGGTCGAAGCTGCCGCCCTCCAGTCCAGCGGACGCAGCCGCTGGCCCGCGGCTGAACCCCGGACTCAGGTCACCGCCGCCAGAACGCCGTCCCAGCCACCGGAGCACCGTTCCAGCCCCGAGCCGGATCGCCCTCACGTAAGTGCCGTTCCTCCCTCAAGCTGGGCCGCTCCGACGGGAGCGCCGTACCTCCCTCGAGCTGGGCCGCTCCGACGGGAGCGCCATACCACCCTCGAGCTGGGCCGCACCGACGGGAGCGCCATTCCACCCTCGGGCTGGGCCGCCCCGACGGGAGCACCATTCCACCCTCGGGCTGGGCTGCCCCGACTGGAGCGCCACAGCCCCTCACGGGAGTCTCAGCCCCGCGCCAGGCTGCCCTCACGGGAGCGTCACAGCCCCTCACGGGAGCACCGTTCCAGCCCCGAGCCGGACCGCCCTCATGGGAGCGAGCCCAGGGCAAGTCCTGACTGGCTCTGCCTCCGGAGTCTCGAGGTCGCCAGCTCCGCCATTAAGCCTCAGCGCAGACGGAGGCAGAGAAGGGGGATACGACAGCAAGCCCCATTTCAACCCCCCACCCCCCCCCACCACATAAACACAACCTAAAAACCAAAAACTTAACTAGACAAAACAGAAAAAAAACAACACAAAAAAGTAAAAACAAACGGACTGCAGGCGAGCCGCGGCTGCCAGGGCAGCGCCGCCACTTCCGGACATTAATCCCATGCATCTTAATTTTCAGGGCTGATGAGGGCAAAGTCATAGATGTTGTCTATATGGACTTCAGCAAGGCATTTAGTTTAGTTTGGAGATACAGTGCAGAAACAGGCCATTCGGCCCACCGAGTCCATGCTGATCAACGATCATCTATACACTAGTTTTATCCTAGGGACGATTTACAAAAGACAATTAACCTACAAGCCTACTTCTTTGGAATGTGGTTGGAAAATGGAGCACCCGGAGAAAAGCCACACGTCACAGGGAAAACGTACTCCCGTACAGACAACACCTGTATTCAGGATCAAACATGGAGCTGTAAGGCAGCAACTATACTGCTGCAGCACTGTGATGCCCCAAAGTAATCCGGAGATGACTACTGCCGCAACATTATCCTTAATCAATAAAGCAACACCCCCTCCCCTTTTACCCCCACCTCTATCTCTCCTCTAGCACCTGTACCCTGGAACATTAACCTGCTAATCCTTTTATTCGGGATACTGAGTTGGATGATCAGCCATGATCATATTGAATGGCGGTGCAGGTTCGAAGGGCCGAATGGCCTACTCCTGCACCTAATTTCTATGTTTCTATGTTTCTATGTTTCTATGCTCTTAGCCAGGTTTCTGTAACGGTTATCATATGCTAGTCACATGTACATATGCATGCCCTGAGGTCATCCGCCTTACCTGTCATGCCTCTCACATTAAAATAAATGCAATTCAATCCAACAGTCCACCCTCGTTCCTTGCCGTGCTCTTGGCTATTCTGTCCACTGAACTTCTTTTCATCATTTTCCATACCAACTTTCAGCCTCTCAACTGCCTCAGACCTGTATTGAAAACCACTCCCTGTCAATATAGTTTAAACCGACCCGTATAACACTAGCAAACCTGCCTGCCTGGATATTGTCTCCCATTCATTTCATTTGTAACCAATCACTCTTTTACAAGTCACCCCTGCCCCAGAAGTTATCCCAATGGTCCAAAAATCTGAATCCCTGTCTCCTGCACCAATTCCTCAGCCACGCATTCATCTTCCCAATCTTCCTGCTCCTTCCTTTACTCGCACATGGCACCAGGAGTATTCCAGAGATCACTACCCTGGGGGTCCTGCATTTTAACCTATAATCATTTTGCAGGTCCTCATCCCTTTTCCTATCCATGTCATTTGTACCAATATGCACAGTGAATTTGGACTGCTCACTCTCCCCCTTGAAAATGTCATTCAGCCGCTCCAAGATATCCTGGACCCTGGCACTGTGATACAACACACTAGAGTCTCGATTGCAGCCACAGAATCTCCTGTCTGTCCCCCCTAGCTAAATGGTCTCTTACCACTTTGGCTCTGCCTGACATTGCACCCCGCAGTGCCTCAGAGCCAGGCCCGGTGCCACAGTTCTGACTACTACTGTTGTTCATCCCCGACGGGTCATCTCCCCAATAGTATCCAAAAAGTTTTGAAGGGGAATGGCCACAGGGGTCATCTGCACTCTCTGTCTACTCCTTTTTTCTCATGGTCACCCACCTACTCTCTTCCTGTACCTTAGGTGTGACTATCTCGCTATAACTCCAATCTATGAAGCTCACATTCTCCTGGATGATCCTACTCTCCTGGAAGGTCGTCTAGCTGCAGCTCCAGTTCCCTCAAGCAGGCTGGACACAAATCCCACAGGTATAGTCTTCAGGGACAACAGCAGTTTCCCTGACTTCCTGCAGGAGGAACATGGCCACATTCTGCTTCCCATTACCACTGTACTAAAACCAAGCGAAAAAAAGGCACAACAATTACACACAACAGCAGACGCACCTTTTCCTCTTGTCCCCCTCTGCCCAACCTCTTTTCACAGCTTCCTCACAGAAGCCTCTTGAGCCAAAACCTCAGTACTTCCCCTCCACACAGCCCCTTTCCCAACATGGCTGATCCCAATAGGCTGCTCCGCTGCACCTTGCCTTTTTTTTTTTTAAATCGACTACCCAATTTTTATCACCAATCTCATCCAATCCCGACTGCCTTTTGAAATCTCCCACTGCTGCTGCAACACTGATATAGACTTAAAGTTCTTTGAATTATTTTGCAACCATTGGTGCTTCAGCAGTTTAATATGAAATTGCATTCCCTAAAATGGAATTTCAGATCCTAATTCGAAGGACTTCTGTATCCAGTTTACTGAATTTGGCAGTGCTAATTTGTATTAAGATTGTTGTTGCATGACAGCGAGGAAAAAAGATTAAATGTTTGCTATCTGAACCAATCACATGAAAATTGATGTTTTTTTAACAGCTGTAAATTTTGGCCACGGTCAATATTTTTACATACGAATTAGCAATGGACAGGTTTGAAACATATGCATGGGGTTAAAATGATAAATATTTTAAATAAAGGAGAACCTTTCGTAACCAGAAGCAGCTGACATTAAATCTTTGAGTGGTATATTTTAGGGTTGTAACTCTTCTCTTCCAGTCCTCACTCATTTACTGAAATGGCCCCTTCTCCAATTAGGTGTACTACAGTCATGAATTCAAGCATTTGCAAATTTATTTTTGAATAGCTTACAAGGTTTGATTTTTATTGAACAAGTATAATTTGTAAGAATTACAAACATAACAAAAAAACTGCAATATAAATTTCTCCCCTGCTCTCCCTTTGTAGTTATTAAGCAAATTATGAGCAATGCAACATTTCAATCTGATAATTTCTGGAGAACATGGAACGTGGCAGCATCTCTGGAGAACCTGGACAGGTGATGTTATTGGTCGGGACCCTTCTCCAGACTGATTGTGGGGGTTTGGGGGGGGGGGGGGGGGGGGGGGGGGGGGGGGGGGGGGGAGAGAAAGCTGGAAGAAAGGTGAGGCAAAACAAAGTATGGCAGGTAATAGCCGGACACAAGCAAGTGCTTTTTTTTTCAGATGGTTGGAACAAAGACCAGAGATAAAAGGGTTGAAGAGTACCTTATGCGTTTGGACTAGATGTTTAGGCTGAGTAGTAACAGTTATACTGATGTAACGTTAATTGTACGACAGTTTTCTCTCTAGCTGCCCTGCAGTGCCTAAAATAAGTTATGAACGTTGTACCATTCATTTTAGAAAGACTTGCCTGGAGGAAAGCTGCACGCATGGAGGGGCATGACAGTCAAGAATGAAGCCATCTTTTCATAATCCTTACTTTACATTTGTCTTCAACTGTGCAGCATATCAAACATTTGTTGGATTTTCATGCAAGACAATTTGCTTATATTTTAACAATTATATTATTTTATAACAAACTTATTTTAGAAAAAATAATTTTATTTTAACGTGTATTTTAATGAAATGAATTTCACACAATTTAAAAAGGTACATTGTGAAAATATATCAAAATATCAATTAAATAGTAACCAAAAATTTTAGCACTAAGCAACACCAACATATTCATAAAGAAGTTGTATGCCTTAATCTCTCACGTAATTTTGGTTCCAACTGTTTTCATTTATTCAAAAAAGTTTTTTGTTTGTTTAGTAGACCAAAAAGACCAGCAAATGCATGTCCAAAAAAGGATAGAGATGTATCAAATGAATTCACATGAAAATTGGCTCCAGTTTTTCTGAAATTGGTTGTGGTATTTAAATGGTGAATGATAGAAACACTTTTAAGTTTAAATAATAGCACATATTTTGAGTTTTTGACTTTGTAATACATTCCAATTGTGTAGGGCTTTAATGACATCACATCTTATGTCATGTTTTGACATCTGTAACAGAACTTTTGCACTCACATTGGATGGAGCATGGATATTATATCTCATATTTAGGAAGCATAGGAAAGAAAGCTGGGAACAATTTGTCTGTGTGCCTAATGTTAGCGTTAGGAAAAAGGCTGGAAGAATGTCATAATAGAACACCTGCGCAAAGAGAAAAGTAACCAGAAGGTACACAAAAATGCTGGAGAAACTCAGCGGGTGCAGCAGCATCTATGGAGCGAAGGAAATAGGCAACGTTTCTGACCAAAACCCTTCTTCAGACTGACTGAAGAAGGGTTTCGGCCCAAAACGTTGCCTATTTCCTTCGCTCCATAGAAGCTGCTGCATACTCTGAGTTTCTCCAGCATTTTTGTGTACCTTTGATTTTCCAGCATCTGCAGTTCCTTCTTAAACGAAAAGTAACCAGAATATAGTTTTACAGCTACAGAAAATGTGGAGATAAAAAAGTGCATGCCACAATGAGGTAGGTTGGGAGATCGGGACTCCATCCTTAGCTTATGAGAGGTCAGCTTAGTAGTCTCATAACAACTGAGAAGAATCTGTTCTTGAATCTGTTGGTAAGTGCTTTCAAGCTTATGTATCTTCTGCCTGAGGTGAGAAAGGAGAAGTAATGATTGGGATGTACCTGGTCCTTGATTACACAGCTGTTCCCCAATGCAATGTAAAGTGTTGATGTGGTCAATGGGGGAAAGCCTGGTTTCTGTGATGGACTGGGCTGCACTCACAGCTCTCTGCAAGTTCTTGTCGTGTTGGGCAGAGCTGTTGCTAAATCAAGCTGTAATGCATCCCAATAGGATTGGTGCATCTGTATGAATTGGTAAGAGCCATTGGAGACATGTCAATCTTCCTTTGTCTTCAGAGGAAGTAGAGGCATCAGTGTGACCATAGTGGCCATATCGTCAATGTGGTTGGACCAGAACAAATGGCTGAAATCATGTGGAATCATGCGAAATCATCCACTTTGAGGTCAACCACTTTGGTGCACAAAGCAGAATGTTGGTAAATGATGGTAGATTGGGAGGTATAGATATGCAAAGGAACTTCGACGTGCTTGTATGCTAGTCAGTGAAGGCAACATGCAGGTTTATTAAGAAAGTAATTAGGAGGGTAAATGATAAAAGTAACTGAATACAGGTGGAAGGAAATGAAAAACACTGTTGGAGGACTTTAGTCTGTAGTAGTGCCCAGACCCGAATCATCGTCTGTGTATTTCCCTCCGCAGATGCTGCTTGGCCCACTGAGTTCCTCCAAAGTTTGTTTATTGTTAATGATTCCAGCATCTGTAATCTCTTGTGTTTCCATAGGAGGAAGGAAGTTTTACTGAAATTGTAGAGGGCCTTTGTCAAGCGTCAAGATTATTTTATTGTATTACGTCCCAAAACGGAACAGTGAAATTCTTACTTTCAGCAGCAGCGCAAAAGTTTGTAAACAAAATACTTAATGGATAACAAGAAAAAAAACCAAGAAAAGGTCAATAAATATATAAACCAATATAGTGCAAAAATAAAACAATAGTCCCTACTGCAACCCAGGCAGTTTGTTGCTCAGTTTAAGTTGGTGTTCGTAGTGTTCAATAGCCTGATGGCTGTTCGATGGAAGCTGTTCCTAATCCTTATTTCACACTCCAATAACTTATTCCTGATGGTACGTGTGCAATGAGATCATTGCCAGGGTAGTGTGGGTCAGCGATGATGCTGGCGTCCTTTTTGAGACGGTGCTTCTTATAGATCCCTTTGATGCTGTGTGCTGATCAGTACTCATGATGGACTGGGCAGTATTTACTTCTTTTTGTAATCTCCTTCATTCCTGGGCGTTTGAGTTGTCGATCGAGGCTGTGACGCAAGCAGCCAATAGGCTCTCAACCGTACACGTGTAGAAGTTCGATAGAGTTTCCGTCGACAAACCGAATTGCATCACATCGTTTTATAAGCACTATCCAAGTCTCTCCTCAGCTTACGAACACAATCAATTTTATCCAACCTTTCCTTATAGGTAATATTCTCTAATCCAGGCAGCATTCACGTTAACCTCTTCTGCACCACTCCAAAGCCTCCATGTCTTTCCTGTAATTGGGGCAACCAAAACTGCACACAATACAGCTTAATGCAGCTTAACCAAAGTTTTATAATGCTGCACATTACTTACTCACTCTAATAATGTCCCAACCGATGAAGGCAAGCATACGCTTTCTTTGCCACTATATCTACGTGTTACCATTTTTAGGGTACTATGGACTTGAAAATGTTTCATTCTAAATTTGAGAATCATTTACATTCTGATTCTTCTAAAACTATCAGCATCAGGTTAAGCGCTCATGTAAGGTGTTTACACCTTTGGGCTGTCTATTTTCTGAAAGTCATACAGTTGCTATAGAATCATACAGCATGGAAACAGGCTCTTCGGCCTAACTTGCCTATGATGACCATTTATGCTAGTCCCACTTGCCCGCATTTGGCCCATATTCTTCTAAACCCATCTTATCCATATAACTGTCCAAATGTCTTTTAAATTATGTGATAGTACCAGCCTCAACTACCTCCTCTGACAGCTCATCCCATATGCCTCGTAAATTTTCACTGCACCCTTTCCAACTTTTCTATAACAGGATGACCAAAACGGAACAAAATATTCCAAATGTGGCCTCACCAATGTTTTGTACAACTGTAACATAAAATCCCAACTTCCCCTCCCCCCCCCCCTCCAAACGGCCCTCCCCACTCCCGGCCTTGTGGCCAATCACCAGGATCGTGGAGCAGCAACCTCATTACCATTGGCAACATCCCATTGTGATGAGATTGTGGCAGTCGGCAACTTGAGAGCCCATTGTGATTGGTGCAGTGTGAGTGGCATTGTAACATCATCACTGGAAGCTCCTGGAAAAAGGGCTGTCTGTGAGAAGGTGGCTTTGACTTTTTTTTTTATAACTTTAATCATGAATAACATTTGAAATATTGCATGAAATCTGAAGTGAACCTGATTACGGTGTGGAGGGGAATCAGATATTAGTACAGTGGCAGCAACCTTGTTATCATTGGCAACGTCTCATTGTGATGTCATTTGTAAATGTGATCCATTGTGATTGGATATCTGTGAGATGGCATTGTGACATTATCACTGGGGGGTGGAAGATTTCAACCTTCACGTGGTCCGCCCTGTTTCGACGAATGCAATCAACCCGGTGTGCACAATCAAATAAGATCAAATAGAACAAGTTGTCCTACAACTTTAGGCTGTGCACGCCATACGCAAGAAGAAGATAATCACTGGAAGGTGCTGCAAGAGTCTGCCATTGAAAAGCAGTACATTTTTTTCAATTTTAATCATAAATAACTTTTGAAATATAGCATGAAATCTTAAGTGAAGCTGAGTACGGTGTGGGACCAAAATGCAACCAGAACTTGAAGAGCAGCCCCTTCAGATATTGGTAGAGGGGCAGCAACCTCGTTACCGTTGGCAGCGTCGCATTGTGATGACATTGTGGCAGTCGGCAGCCAGCTTGAGAGGCCATTGTGATTGGTGCACTGTGAGAGGCATTGTGACATCATCACTGGAAGTTCTCTGTGAGAAGGCTGGAAGCTGTCTGTGAGAAGGCCGTTTTGGCTTTTTTTTAAACTTTAATTATGAATAACTTGAAATATAGCATGAAATGTGAAGCAAACCAACAGGGAGATCACCGCTCCCCCACCCCCCCACCCCGTACGGCCCTCCCCACTCCCTGCCTTGTGCCTAAACACCAAGATCGTGGGACCAAAATGCAACCAAAACTTGATGAGCAGCCCCTTCAGATATTGGTAGAGGGGCAGCAACCTCGTTACCGTTGGCAACGTCCCATTGTGATGACATTGTGGCAGTCAGCTTGAGAGCCCAATATGATTGGTGCGCAGTGAGAGGCATTGTGACATCATCACTGTGAGAAGGCTGGAAGCTGTCTGTGAGAAGACAGTTTTAGCTGTTTTTAAAATTTCAACAATAGAAAATAGGAGCAGGAGTAGGCCGCCATTCAATGTGATCATGGCTGATCATCCCCAATCAGTATCCCGTTCCTGCGAATAATAACTTCGGAAATATAGGTGGCAATGCGACAGGATGATGTTTATCGCCACCACGAGAAAAATGTGAGTAGGATGTGTGAAAATGGGAAGGCTGTGGCATAGCGTTTGGGAGATAGGAAAACCAGATTGACACAAGAGACACATCGTGGGCACAAACAAGACAAAGACTTTTGGTTATATAGAGATGTACCAGCACTCCCAGATCCCTCGGCTCTACAACTCTCCCCAGAGTCCTGCCATTCACTGTATAGGTCCTGCCCCAGTTTGACTTCCCAAAATCCAACTCTTTGCACTTATCTGTATTAAGCTCATCTTAACCATTACTCAGCCCACTTACACAACTGATCAAAAGATGCTACCGCAATTTATCAGACTATCTTCCCTATCTACGATGCCACCCACTTTAGTGTTATCTGCAAACTTACTAAACATTCCTTGTGTATTCTCATCCAAATCGTTGATATAAACCACAAACATGGGCCCAGTAACAATCAGTGAGACACACCAGTAGTTACAGGCCTCCAGTCTGAAAACAACCCTCCACCATCACCCTCTGCTTCCTTCCATGACACTAATTTTCTATCCAGTCAGCTAGCTCTTCCTGAATCCCATGCGATCTAAACTTCCAGAGCAGCCTACCATGTAAAATCTTATCAAATGCCTTAGACAACGTCTATGACTTTCCCTTCATCAACCTTTTTAGTTACTTCCTCAAACAATTCAATTAGATTTGAGACACACAATCTCGCACGTACAAAACCATGCTGACTATCCCTAAGCAGCCCATGTCTATCCAAATGCATACATCTTATCTCTCAGAATACTCTCCAGTAACTTGCCTATTATTGACATTAGGTTCAGTGGTCTATAGTTCCCAGGCTTTTCCTTACAGCCCTTCTTAAATAGAAGCACAACATTAACCACCATCCAGTCTTCCAGCACCTCGCCATATCTAACGAGGATATGTCTATCCCTTCCAGGTGCCTGCAATTTCTTCTCTAGCATCCCAATGTCCTCTGATATATCTGATCAGGCCGGGAAGATTTATCCACCTTCGTACGCCTCAAGACGTTCAGCACCTCCTCGACTGTAGTATTGACTGTGTTCAAGACACATCAATTAACTGTCCCAAGTTCCCCATCTTTTTCCACAGTAAATACAGAGGAGAAATACTCATTAAGGGCCAATAATGAGGGAACTTTAACTATGAGCTGTAAGAAGGATGCTATGAGGCTGCAGGGTGACTTGGATAGGTTGGGTGAGTGGACATGTGCATGGCAGATGCAGTATAATGTGGATAAATGTGAGGTTATCCACTTTGGCGGCAAGAACAAGAAGGCAGATTATTATATTATTAATGATGGCAGATTAGGAAAAAGGGAGGTGCAACGAGACCTAGGTGTCCTTGTACACTAAAAGTAAGCATGCAGGTACAGCAGGCAGTGAAGAAAGCTAATGGTATGTTGGCCTTCATAACAAAAGGATTTGAGTACAGGAGCAAGGAGATCCTACTGCAGTTGGACACGGCCCTGGTGAGACCGCAACTGAAATATTGTGTGCAGTTTGGGTCTCCTAATTTGAGGAAGGACATTCTTGCTATTGAGTGCAGCGTGGGTTCACCAGGTTAATTCCTGGGATGGTGGGACTGACTTATGATGCAAGAATGGATCGAATGGGCTTATATTCACTGGAATTTAGAAGGATGAGAGGCTATCTTACAGAAACATAACAAATTCTTAAGGGATTGCACAGGCTCGATGCAGGAAAAATGTTTCAGATTTTGGGGGAGTCTAGATATAGTTCTTAGGGCTAATGGAATCAAGGGATTATAGGGAGATTCCAGGAGCAGGGTACTGATTCAGGATGATCAGCCATGATATTGAGGGGCCGAATGGCCTACACCTGCACCTATTTTCTATGTTTCTATATGAAAGCATGTTTACTAAACTACACTCTCATTAGTTAGGTGGAAGCAGTAAATGCGGTAAGAACATTGATAGATATATAAGATCCCCAAACATCAAAAGATTACGTGCTCAGGAGGAGATCACTGCAATGTTATTTATCAAACCACATCAAACTCAGCTACCTCCTGATTTGCGCCAGGATCTGATAGGGATCTGTTTCTTGAACTATCTTGTCAGTTTTAAAATGCTGTGAGCCAACAGAACTTCATAGCAATATATAAGTGACAATACTATTGAGCATGGTTCCCCATTATCCCCAGTTAACACTGTGCCTAATTAGTAAGTTATGACAATCATTTTTGTGCTGAAAATATTTATTAATTTGAAATGGTCAACCATATTCACATGAAACAAATTCCCAAATTAACTTATCGATAATTTATTTAATTATGTATCAATTTACTGGTCTGTAACACTTTGTGAGTTAAGTCTAATACTTCAGAAAAGAAAAATCAAACAATTGTGTTACTGCATGTTCATCTGCAGAGTTTCTGCCACATATATAAAACCAGATCAATTTAAAGAGAAAAAATTTATATTTTAAAAATTTATAAAAATTACCATTTTTAAAATAAACATTGTAACAGGATCCTTCAATCAGTTTCTAAACTAACAAAGATGGGTTCAGATAAAGGAGCTACATCATCACTCAAATACAGATATTTTCTTTCTTATGCCCTTTGCTACCCCCCATCCTCTCTACGACTGAAGATTCAGGGGCAGTTTCTTCCCAGTTGTTGCCAAATTACTTTCTCCCTTTATCAGTTCTGATGAAAAGGCTTTGACCTAAAACATCACCGTCACTTTTTCCCCAAATGCTGCAAACTTGCTGAACTTTTCCACCATTTTTTGTTTTTATTTTAGATTTCCAGCATCTGCAGCTTGTTTTTGATTTTCACAATACTTGGTCAAAATTGTTTTCAAACTCCAATTCCAATGTAGACTTCTCATTACAAACCATGTCTGAATGTAATCCATTATCTTATTCCTGCACTAAAAATGTTAGTAAGTATTAATCTGCAGGAGGTGCAGCCTCAAAATGACAGTCTCTATCATCAAAGACCCACACTACACTGGCCACTCTCCTATTTTGTTACTACCATTAGGGGGGTGGGAGATTGCAACCTTCACGTGGTCCGTTCTGTTTCAACGAATGCAATCAACCTGGCGTGCACGATCAAATAGAACAAGTTGTCCTACATCTTTAGGATGTGCACGCCATACGCAAGAAGAAGACTACCATTAGGAAGGAGGTACAGGAGCTTGAAAACTGTGACCTCGAGGTTCAAGAACATCTGTTAGTTCAGTGATACAGTGTGGAAGCAAACCCTTTGGCCCACCAAGTCCGTGCCAACCAACAATCACCCATACCAGTGTGTATTATCCTACATACCAGGGGCAATTTTACAGAAGTCAATTAACCTACAAACCTGCATGTATGGAATGTGGGAGGAAACCGGAGCACCCGGAGAAAACCCATGCGGTGACAGAGAGAACATACAGATTACACAAAGTCTATCCTGTTACAATGTTTCACATCATACTTATTCGGTGAACAAATGCAAGTAACTTTACCAAAATGCTGCCTAAAACACTTCCCATGAAAAACTTGCATGCCCATCATGGACACCATGTTCTCAGATATGGATCCCTTGCTTGTCCAAAAGAATCTCACTGCTGAATCAAGTCCCCAATAATTTTAGGAGAACTTAAAAGTACCTCCAATAAACTAGTTCTTGCTTTCTTGTTCAGTACAGTTAAACTGACATGTGTGCATTCTACGTAGAATCATTAAAATTCTCTTTCAGTTTAGAACTTCAGGATGGTGCATCTTGCCAAATGTATGGCTTCATATATGACCAAAAAAAAAGTGATTTTAGGCAGGACAATACACTGCATATCAGTCTCCAAACTTTTCCTTCTTACGACAGGGTACTGCTTCTGATTGATCAGCCATGATCATATTGAATGGTGGTGCTGGCTCGAAGAGATGAATGGCCAGCACCTGCACCTATTTTCCCAACCTGAACATCACTTCAAACACCACTAGCTGACCCCTGCCAAATTCCCCAGTTTGTAGAACACTGTCTTATGAGATCAAGGTACCGTATTTCCCGGCAATGAAGACGCACCTGCGTCGAAGACACACCCCCATTTTGAGTCGCAAATTTTGAAAAAAGGCTGGCGGGACATAGAATTCCTCATGCTCAAAAAAATAAAAAATAAAAATAAAGTAAGTAACAATTCAATTTGCCCAAGGCTTCCAGATTCCTCCATTCAGAATGACTGAATGGGTGGGGGATGGATGGTGACGGCAGGTGGAGAGATGGTGGAGAAAAACAGGAGCACCGGGACAAGTTGAACCAGTTGTGATCTTATTGAATGACAATACTAGTTCAAGGGACCAATTGAGGTTCCTCGCGCTGACACAGGAGTAAGCTCCACCTCCCGCTGTCCTGTTATCCATCGCCCGCTGACACGCTCCACTCTATGATCTTTGCTCTTGAGCTGGTCCCCTCACTGTCCGGTCTCCGAGCCAGGTCAAAAATAGGGATAACGAGAATTTCAAAACTAATACCAACTGCTTTTGTGCGCGTCTGTTGGCAAGGCAGCAGCATTCTTATTCTCTGTTATTATCACTTGACCGACAACCGCCACACATCTCCAAAGCATGTCCCCATGCAAATTTACATTGAAACACATGGACCGGGTAGTGAATGCCATGCAGTGTCACCCAGCACAGCTAGTGAGGCCATGTCCTGCTCCAGGCGGCAGTCGGAATTTAAGGGTTTGCGGGAAGCGGCTGACATGGGCGAGGCCGGCGAGCGGCAGGAGAGAGGTGTTCAGATGGAGAGCACTGCCAGAGGTGAGCGGACCGGCAGAAGGCGCTGAGGTGGTGGCCGGTTCCGCTGTCCGGTCCCAGCGGCTGCTCGCAGCCACCTGAGCTACTTCCTTCCCTGGCCACAATGCAGTGACTCCGCGCCTGGAGCACCGCGGCGAGTGAGTTGCTGGTATGATCTCCGACCCCCTCCTTCTCAACGCTCCTGCCCTCCCCGCAACTTAATCCCTGGCGGCCCAGCCAAATTGTGCAGCCCAGGCATGCTGACCCAGGTCAGACTTCCCACAGGCTGTGAAAGGAACTCTTTCCCCCCCCCCCCCCCCCCCCCCCAGCAGCAGCGCTGTCCTTTAACAGCCGCTTCCCACTTTACAGCCGCTTCCCAACAGCTGCCAGCAATGAGGGATAGACTTGGCTATCCCTCAGTACAGCAACATCGTTCTTGATGTTGCTGTACTGAGGGATAGCCAAGTCTATCTTTCTTGGGTAACAACCTAACCTTCGGCCTCCAAGACACAGATAAATGTTCGCGCCTTATTTTCGGGTAAAAAAATAGCGTCTTCATTGCCGGGAAATACGGTAAGTGAAAATTTAAAATTTAAAAGTGTCTTATGGGATCAAGGCAAATGAAAAAGAGGTCCTTCTGCAGTTGTACAGGGCCCTAGTGAGACCACATCTGGAGTATTGTGTGCAGTTTTGGTCTCCAAATTTGAGGAAGGACATTCTTGCTATTGAGGGAGTGCAACGTAGGTTCACAAGGTTAATTCCTGGGATGGCGGGACTGTCATATGCTGAGAGAATGGAGCGGCTGGGCTTGTATACTCTGGAATATATAAGGATGAGAGGGATTCTTATTGAAGCATGTAAGATTATTAAGGGTTTGGACACGCTAGAGGCAGGAAACATGTTCCCGATTTTGGGGGGGTCCAGAACCAGGGGCCACAGTTTAAGAATAAGGGGTAAGCGATATAGAACGGAGATATGGAAACACTTTTTCTCAGAGAGTTGTGAGTCTGTGGAATTCTCTGCCTCAGAAGGCAGTGACGGCCGGTTCTCTGGATACTTTCAAGAGAGAGCTAGACAGGGCTCTTAAAGATAGCAGAGTCAGGGGATATGGGGAGAAGGCAGAAACGGGGTACTGATTGTGGATGATCAGCAATGATCACATTGAATAGCGGTGCTGGTTCAAAGGGTCAAATGGCCTACTCCTGCACCTATTGTCTATCTCAGCAGCTAAAATAAATGATTTTTTTTAAAAAGACATTTATGTTTTGCTTTTCCTATTTATTCATATTTAAAATAAGAATATTGAAGGCTATTAAATTGATTAAATGTAGACCTGTTAAAATAATTAAGTTAGAAACTATTTACTGAACAGTTATTGTTCAGGCTGGTAACAATACATAGTTAGACTTTGCTTAACTATGTGTTTTACAAAGTTGAATAAAAATTTACATTGAAGAAGAAATTTCACAGCACATTTATCTGTTCACAGATAAATATTCCAGAGATCTTATTTTATTTAAAAAATGTATTTCCATTTAATATCTTATATTCTATTTCAATGCAATATATAGTTACAGTGAAACAATTTTACAAATTTACTGTAATAGAAAATGCTTGCTATATTAGAACACCTTCAACAGACATTTTAAAGATATACTAACCTAATGAGTTTGGGCAAACTCTGGAACAGTTGTTAAAGTATCATCATCCTTATTAATTTTCAAAACTACTGTGCCATGATAGCAGTCACAGACCTAAAACTACAATTATAGCTTACTATTTTGCAGATATTAATGCTTAGTTGCACCACAAACAAATGTTATTTAATTTTTGTATGCATCAAATGTTACAAGGCTATGCTACTTTAAATAAAATGTACAATATTCTCATTATTTCCCTTATTTTAAACTAATTTCGATAGTTATGTTATAACTATTTCTATATTTTTCATCTTTATGACAATCACTTCACACTGCTCCCAGGGGAGTCTTTTGCAGGTTAATGTATTTGTGGAAGCAGAATCGCAAAATAAATGACAACTCTTTAAAAATCTCATTAATAAACACATGCAAATTTTTAATAAGATTTACAGGTTGTTGGAAATTCACAAAGGAATAATAAGTCAGAGAACTTGCTGCTTAAAAACAAATAAGATTACCAGACTAATGCAAAAAATACACCTTTGTTAGTCACCTACTTTTACTGAAGCCAATGTAAACAAGGAGATCACACACTAAAGTTAAATTTAAATTTTGCTCCAACGAATCTCATCAATTGGCAAGCTAGGACAGCATAACTGCATAGCTGCATGATTTTCAAATAACATTTGAGACTAAATAGTTAACATATATCTTACCTTTTAAAAACTATTAAAGTTAATGAAGGATCTCGACCCAAGACGTCACCCTTCCTTCTCTCCAGAGATGCTGCCTGTCCCGCTGAGTTACTCCAGCTTTTTGTGTCTATCTGAGGTTAATGATTAATGAGGTCAGCTCTTTATGAATACTTTCTAAATTTCATGACCAGTGGAAATCTGGGGTCTGTTCCACCCTACCAAAACCTCTTGATCTCTATGGAAATTATATATAATAGTCGTGCCTGTCCAGCTTGCAAACCTCCGCTTGTCACGTTCTTGAACTAGCTGCAAATAAACCTGCAAGAGCAACCCAGTCCCAATAGAAATACCAAATTCCGGACTGTACAGTAGCACAGTGGTATGTATAGCTGCTTGCTCACAGCGCCAGAGACCCGGGTTCGATCTATACCTTGTGTGCTGTCCGTGTGGAGTTTGTACATTCTCCCTGTGACCGTGCGAGTCATCTCCGGGTTCTCCGGTTTTCCCACATCCCAAATACTTGCAGGTTTTTAGGTTAATTGGCTTCTGTACATTGTGTAGGATGAGAAAGTGGGATAACATAGAATGAGTGTGAACAATGGTCAGCATGGACTCAGTGGGCTGAAGGGCCTGTTTCCACACTGTATCTCTAAACTAAACTAAATTGCAGAGTAATATTGGTAGATTAAATCGAGTGGATAAAATTCTGGCACATGGTGTTCAACCTAGGGCATTTGCAAGGTCATTGATTATGGACCAATAAATACATATTAATGGAATTTTTTAATCATGAATAATTAGTGACTGTTGTGAACTGAAGAGCTTTGGGGGACGTGATAATGAATTACTAAAATGTAGCAGGCACCAAAAATAATCACAGATACAAATGAAATTTCAGTGTTTATATCCAGGGAGAAACCGCTAAACAGCTGCTTGTAAAACTACATATGGAGTTTTCTGTACAGTTCTGAGTAATGTACCTAAGAAATAATATATTGGTTTTGGACAGAATGTAGTACAAATATGACAATGTCAGATTACTCACTGTTTATTTGTGAGATAGCACAGACATGCATTTGTCACATCAAACTACAAAAGTGCAGAAGTTAAACTTGAAACAAATATTGTTCTTTTAGCATTCAGGAAAATTAAACCCGATGATCATTTACAAATAAACTTAGAGGTATAACTGGGAAAGACATTAAAAATATCTTGGCTGAAGATGATGCAGTTTTCTCAATTCTTCTGTTACTTTCAATTTCAACAATGTCTCCTCTGCCCTTTACGGTTTCTTATGTGTCCACACTCAGAGATATAAGTATTCTATTACACATTTATCTGTCCAGTCTCGTGAAGCAGTAACAATTAACCCTCCCTTCACAGTGATTGATACAGACTTTGCTTTCAATTTGTTCCACTACACAGATCATGAAATTCAGAAAGCACATATCATTACTGACCTACAGTTATAGAAAGAGGACTATATGCAGCCAGAATTAATTATTAAAAACATGAGAAAACTGTATCAGCATGAAACAATCCATACAGCCATAATTATATATGAATACATTTCTTTTACTGCATATAATTAAGACCCTTTTTATTAATGCAAATACAACTAAATTTTAACAAAAAAGTTTTCCTTCATGACAAATAAATGATTTGTTTTTGAACCCAGACAACAAAAGGTCAGTTTAGTAACCTGGAAAAAATTTCAAATGCTTTATTTCTTTCTATAAGGACGAATGTTCAAGTTTGCCATAAGGGGAGTTAGCAATCAATTAAAAAAAAACTTAACAAGAAATGGTTCTAACTCTACAGTCATTATTCAGTCAAAGTAGACCAGTTAGTACACACGAGTATCCAACTATTCTTTGCTAAAAGCCTTAACTGTACATCTACTGACAGCTGAAACATCAAAATAGTTTAACATACATTCAGGTAAATGTAATAGCTGTCATTTAATTATTAGTATATTAATTACATAATCATATACAGCAAAGCTAACCATGAACAAATATTGCAGAAGGACATAACCGAGACAACAATATGGAATATATCCTTTTAGAAGGTACCTGCAGACTTTCCTAATAAACTTCAATAGACAAATTGTACAAACTATCCTGACTGGGTTGCATCATGGCCTGGTACTGCCATTCCAACGCACAGTAATGCAAGAAGCTGAAACCCAGACGGACCATCACGTGCACTGCTCTCCCCACCATCGAAAGCGCGTACTTAAGGCTTGAAATATTTTATGGCGTTCTGGTTGCTCCATTACAGGAAGGATCCAAAGGGTGCAGAAGAGGTTAACCAGAATGCTGCCTGGATTAGAGAGAATTAGTATGAGAGATTGGACAACTTTGATTGTTTTCTCTGGAGGGTCAGTGGCTGAGGGGACACCTGTTAGAAGTATATAAAGTTATGAGAGACATAGATGGAGCAGACTGTTAGAATTTATCCTATTGAGTCGGGAAGGAAAAAAAACCTTTCCTATTGTAATGGAAGGGGTTTTTAATCAAGCAGGTTACTTTTATCTGTATGATGTTCAGCTTCTTGAATGTTAGTGGAGCTGCACTCATGCAATCAAGCCCATGATGTGCTTTTAGATGATGTTAAGGCTATGTATGAGGTGTCACATCTTCACACCAGTCACATTCACCCCCCCCTTTCGGCTTTCCATGGAGACCACAACTCCTTGGTTCATTTATCCCTTCTCACCCAAACCAAACCTTTTCCAGTTATTCTCCCCAGCAACCGCAGGAGATGTAACACTTGTCGCTAAACCGTCTCCTTTATATCCATCCAGGAGCCCTTCCAGTTGAGACATGCACCTCCTCTAACCTCATCTGCTGCATTCAGTGCTTCTGATGTACTCTCCTTTACATCAGCTAGATCAAGCGTCGACTGGCACTTGCTCTCCACAAGACCTTAAGACATAGCAGCAGAATTAGCCCATTGGGACGACAGATGGCACAATGGGCTAAGTGTTCGGCTGGCAACCGGAAGGTAGCCGGTTCGAATCCCGCTTGGAGTGCATACTGTCGTTGTGTCCTTGGGCAAGACACTTCACCCACCTTTGCCTGTGTGTGAGTGATTGGTGGTGGTCGGAGGGGCCGTAGGCGCAGATTGGCAGCCACGCTTCCGTCAGTCTGCCCCAGGGCAGCTGTGGCTACAGAAGTAGCTTACCACCACCGAGTGTGACTGAGGAGTGAATGAATAATGCGATGTAAAGCGCCTTGAGTATTAGAAAGGCGCTATATAAATCCCATCCATTATTATTATTATCGAGTGTACTCCACCATTCAATCATGGCTAAGCCTGCTAGATCTCCCAGTTGTTAACTATTTCCCATACGGCGCATTTTGGCCTCAGCCTCCTCCATTGCCAGACTGACGCCACATGTAATCTGGAGGAACAACACATCATATTCCTTCTGGGTAACTTATAACCCAATGATGTGAACATTAACTTTCCCAATTTTAGGTAACTGCCCAAGGTCTCAAATGCAAACATGAAATTGTTAATGCCATCACTAAAATTTTGAAGTGACCTTTATTTGTGCAATTATTTTATTATCAATTATCAAAGTACCCCCCAAAAAGCATTTAGATTTCACTAACTACAGGCATTCCCAGACAGATCTATTTGTAAATTGTAAAGATATTTATAATACAATTCTGATTAAGCTACAAATAACCACTTCTGAACCAAACATGCTGGGCTTACAGGCGAGCAATGGCTGACTGTAAATGATGAACTGCAATTTTTGGGGGATTTAACCCTCCACCTCCCCACTTCTGAGATGGTACTCGTATTTAGCAATGTTTCCCACAAATGGTTTTGATCACCCAAACTCTGCCACATTACGTTGTGTACCATATTTTAAGTAAATCAGTCAAACAGAATAGGATAATCAAGGGATATGGAAAGAAGTAAACATTGCTGAAAGGTCCTGGCTATGCTGTGAACGTTAAGGTTTAATGTTGGAACAAATCGGCAGGTCAGGCAGCACCTGTGGAAAGAGAAACAGAGTCAACTGTTTCAGGTTGAAGATTCTTCATCAGACAGAGAAAGCGAGAAAACAAGTTAGTTTTAAATTGCGTAAGGGGAACAGGATCATAATGATAAAGAGATTATCTCTGAGTCGTGAGGCCAAAGTTTCCTGGGTAATTCAAATGTTTACAGAACTGTCTGGTTAATCGATTAATGTTGGTTGTTTGAGAAGGACTGTGGTAGTCAGAGGGTTATAACAACTAACATGGAATGAAATAGAAACTGTGTTCAGTCTTCACATACATATGGAGGTGACTACACACAGAGTGGTTAATGGTCCATGACGCTCTCTAAGAATGTATGTACAAGGAGATTGATAATCATTTAATCAAAGGAGGAGTAAGTTCCCAGTACTGACGAATCAAAGTTAGTTCGCTTTACTGAAACTCAGTCTCAGATGCCTAATTAAGCAAAAGCAATGAGATAGTAACCATTTAGATAAGAAGCACTCAGACATCTGTAATGTCACCAAGTACCTCATCAAGAGGCAGAAAAGCTGGCCATTCCTATGTTATAAGAGGTAAATAGAGGCCAAGTTTATGACAGGGAAATATATAAAGGATGAGGTCTGCTTGGGTCTGCTGGTCACATGGCCAGCAGACCCAAGTGATGAATGGGGATTCTTGCATAAACTGTCAGATCCAATCAAATCTACGCTCCTCTCTAGTTAATTGGCCCAGTACAACCAGCTTGGGTACCACATATTGATTAAAATATTAAATGGAAGATGATGCTGTGACAATCAATAGTCCTGCTGTAATTGGATAAATATGGCCAAAATAAGTCAGAATTATCAATTGGAGAACAAAATGAATAGGAGGAAATGGATCTTGGAAAAGGACTTAACTCCCTAACAAATCCTGGAACAGCACAACAATTTGGGATTGCATGAGAACCAACGCTGGCAAGGAATCTGGGACTCGGGGACTAAGAAAAATCACAAGTCTGAGTGAGATCGATAAGCGCATGCCTAGCTGTATGGAATACTGCACAGGCTGCGTGTTTTTGTACTGCCTTTGCAATCAAGCATACCTTCTGCCAGTTGTCAACGATGTGTCTCTAAGAGTGAATTTGGCATCACAGGAGAAAACAGACAGAAGGACACATTAAAGCTGTGAAATGCAGACCACAGTTGTTACTGAAACTTGAAACTCGAAGTATATTGGAAATGTCTAGCAAATCAGACAGCATTTGTACAAAGAGGAAAAAGCTGAGTTAATATGACAGATGGATATCTTTCCAGCAAAACTGCCCAGTTCTGAGATAAACAGAAAAAACAAGCTATCAGAATTAGCTGAGTTCAATATTGAATCCCGTAAGCTCGAGCATGCTTAAGCAGAAGGGTCGTTCTTCGAGCTTACATTGGGCTTTGTTGTAAAAGTATTGGAGACCAAAGACAAATACGTCAGATTGGGAGTGGGAGATGTGACAGGGCCACCTTTGGGGACTGAATGGAGGTGCTCTATAAAGTGTGTCAATTTACAATGTTTTTGTCAATGAATAGGAGGCCACATGGTGACAACTGAATGCTAAATACTGGTATGGAAGAAATACAAGGAAATCTCCACTTCACCTGAAAGGAGTTTTTGGATCCCTGGATGGTAAAAATGGCAACATAAAAGAGCAGGTATTGCATCTCTTGCAGTTGCCGAGGAGACTGCACGAGAAGGGAAGTGGTTAGTGGAGTGAAAGAGATAATGAGCAACAAGAGAGAAACTCCACCCTTCACAATTAATTTCCACCAAGGATCACAGATGTTCAAATCAAACTGGCACTTCGAGATAGTCTGATATCTCCACACTGCAATATGAGCATGTTCTTTAATTCACAATGCAACAACACTAACTCACTGTAAACTGTCATTATCTCAGGTTCTTATTTATCCTATGCACATTCAGTGCAGCAAGAAATCGTATTTTTCCATTAAAACATTAAAAAGCACACTTAAACAGCTCATAAATCCTAATCTGATCTTTCTTCACCTTCATTTTCCACTAACTCCATCTTTTACCCCAATTCCACCCTCTGCTGCATTTTCAGTTTACATCCTTTCCCCATGGCCACCCAAAAAATCAATTATCAAAGGCTTCAGACTGATCTCCCAAAAAGTTTCCTCTTGCATGGAATAATTCTGCTACCTCCATCTATATTCCCATTTCTTAAGCCAAGCCTTACCACAGAATATGCATCCTTTCTTCCACCCCTAGAAGTCCTGGTTCTTTTCTCTCACCTTCTCTAGATCTATTCATTGTTGACAGGACATCGGCCATCTTAATGTTTCCATTCACTCAGTTTAACCACACTGCTAATTGAGAAGTGCAGCCTCCATTACAAACAATGCCCAGGTCAGGATTGAAGCTAGGGAAGTGCAACAGCAGCATAAACTCTAGTGTACGAACCTGTTCTACTGATGATTCATTCCACACAAGTGACTCTATGTCCTCCAAGTTCCATAACTCTTACTTCCCCTCTTCCATTGCTGACAAAAACTTTCAACCACTTTACATCCGTTTCCTGAATCTTTGCTCTCGATTGTTCTTCCAGCTAGAGCAAGGATATGGTCCCCCTAATCCTGATCTTTCACACTAGTGCAATTCACATTTAATAGATCAACCTTCACAATTTCAGCCATCTTCAGTGAGATTCCATCACCAGACACATTTTCACCTGATCTCCCTTTTCAGCATTCCAAAGGGACTGGAAAAAGTAGAACACTGTAAAATAAAAAATAGTGTTCTTCCAACTTCATCACCATTTCTTTCTTCATGACACTTTCCCATCAAATGGAGAAGATGCAACATATGCTGTTATTCAAAAAATATTTCTTATAATTTATTATTTTCAGTGGGTGATTACAAAATGATTAAATATTGAATTTTAAAATATCTATGGTTTTCAAGTGCGAGACGACATTTAAACGTATATTTAGCATCAATTTTGTATATCAATTTCAAGCCCAATTGGATAACTGATTTCCTTCCTTTCATTTATTTCAATTCTTTCTTCTTAAAGGTTTATAATTTGACATCAGTTTTTGATTCCTCGATCTGCAAATCTTAGTTCAAAATCAAATCATTTGGAGGCGTTCAATACCTAAATAGACTTTAAATATTTCCTCAAAGTAAAAAATGAGGAGGGAAGTGTTTCCACTCATGATCTTAACAGGCAGCTCAGATTGAGGACTCACCACTTAGTAAAATCACAGGCATAATCCCACATCGTATATTAGACCATCAGTAAAAAGGATGAGCACTCTATAACCCCTTCAGATCATAAATATGCAATAGAAATATTATATGCAGAACAAATCCAATGCATATTTAAGAACATAAAGTGCAGACATCCATTCAGTCAGGGAGGAAATTACATAAATTATCAAAATCCTTGAAATAAAATAAAAAATGTTGCCATGAATTGAAGCAAGTACACGTTAAGTCAGGATGGATTCTACACATCTGTGTCATATTTTCATATGCATACATTCTATTATTCATTTTAAACAGAAGGTTAATAGAATGGTGTCACTTATTCTAACAGCCGTAAGTGCACCTGTACCTACAGTCACCTGCGCACATATCAAATCGGCCTCACTGATAGGAAACCCAAGGAGAGACACTGACCCAGTTGGTCATCTGAACCTGCATGGACCAGGTGGAAAAAATACTTGCAGATTTCATTAACCTCTCCATACTCCAATCTGAGGTTCACACCTCAATTTGGCACTATCATGACAGTAACTGTCCCAAAGCTCTGACGTCTGCCATCATGAAATGTTTCAACTGGCTGATTGTGGCACACATCAACATCAGCCTCCTGACAGCCTTGACCTACCACAATTTACCTACCACTGAAAGTTCCATACATTGAATTCTCCAATTTCAGGTAATCCTTGCATCGTTTGTTCCCCCCCTGCCATCTCTATCTCTTTCGTTCCTTCTGATCCACCTCTGGACCTTGTTTTTTTGTTCCCTTTCTCGTAACAATCCTCCAGCCACCCATCACACATTTGCATCTTCGTCCTTCTCATCGTTCCATCCATCCACACATTTCACCAACTGAAACCCCTCCCCCATGTAGTTCTGCCTGCCTTTAAATGGTGGTTATCATCACCTTCCTAACATCAGATTTCAGTACTTGAAGTCTGTATGTCCCCACTTATCACCCTTCAGTCTGTCTTCACCTTCATGATCCCCTCCCACCTTTTTCCATTTTTCCTTTATAATGTTCTCCTTATCTGAATCCACATCATCTGCCTAACTTCCAATTACACACCTCACCCTGGTAGGTACCTTCTAGCCATCATCCTCATCCCTCCTTGGTCCATCTGTCATCTATTGGCCTTTTCCACATCCCTCTTAATCTTTGCTTTAAATTGTCTATCTCCACCCACAGTCCTGATGCAGGATTTCAATCTAATCAATGACACCTTTCCTCCCTACAAACATTGCTCAACCCACTCAGTTCCTCCAGCAGTTTCTTCTTTGCTCCAGATTCCAGCATCTAGTCTCTTGCTCTTGAGAAAATGGAGGCTCAGCCAACACAATCTTCCCAATACTACGATTATAGACAATAGACAACAGGTGCAGGAGTAGGCCATTTGGCCCTTCAAGCCAGCACCACCATTCACTGTGATTATGGCTGATCATCCACATTCAGTACCCCGCTCCTGCCTTCTCACCATATTTCCTGACTCTGCTATCTTGAAGCGTTCTATCTAACTCTCTCTTGAAAGCATCCGGATAATTGGCCTCCACTGCCTTCTGAGGCAGAGAATTACATAGATTCACAACTCTCTGGGTGAATGAATCGTATCTTCAAAATCCCGATGAAAATGGGTTGTTCCTGCACATAAGGTGCTTTCCTTAATCCAGAAATCACATGAATGCAAATATTAAATATGAGAATGAAACATCATTTGAATTCAGCATTGATAGTTGTGAGAGGTAAAATTAAGCCATAATGCTTATTGGTTTTGTCATCTTCTCTATACTTCTCATGATTGCTTAATAAAATCATCAATCTAGCATTTTATTTGAATGAAGAACATGCAAAAGACAGGTCATAGAATCATAGAATCATAGAAAGTAGGTGCGAGAGTAGACCACCAGGTCCGTCGAGCCCGCACCGCCATTCACTCATGGCTGAACACTAAACAGACACACTTACCCACAAACAGTAGACACAAGACACAGAACACAAGACACTACCCTCCCCTTTTTACCGCTATCACCCCTCTCCACCCCAAGAACCGCGTGATCTCCTGGGGGAGGCAAAAAAACGGATAAAAACCCAGGTCCAATTCGGGAAAAAAATCCGGGAATATGGTGAGAGGAGGGTGAGAGGAGCAACATTTAAAGACGCGAGGGGCAACTGTTTTCCAAAGACGGCGCTGAGAACTCTGCCCAAATCCACAAAGAATTGCAGAGATTTGTAATCATAGTCCAGTCCATCATACAACCCAACCTCCACTACGCCAAGTCTGTCTGAAGTAGGGTCTCGACCCGAAACGTCACCCGTTCCTTTTCTCCAGAGATGCTGCTGGTCCTGCTGAGTTACTCCAGTATTTTGTGTCTATACTTAACACTGCCTCCGCAAAGTAGGCAACATAATCAAAGCCTACTTACCACTCAGTCACATCATGAGTCAAGAGTGTTTTATTGTCATATGTCCCAAAACGGAACAAAGAAATTCTTACTTGCAGCAGCAGATATGTAAACATGGTACTCTGTAAACACCATAATAAACACCCAAAAAAGTTTAGTATATATATAAATAAAGAACAAATAAAGAAACAAACAATAACAGTGCAAAAAAACAGTGAGACCTGCTAAGAGTCTGGAACTTGGTTGCCATCAACCAGGGACCCCCTCCGCTGGCGGAGGGCGATGGCCTGGTTGTGAGAGCGGCCGACTCTTGTCCTACCCCACCAGATGTCCGGGAAGCTTGACTGTGTGGAGTAGTTCCGGCTGAGCTAACCCCCTTCTCAGCCAGAAGTGCTTGTGGACCCATTCCCCAAAATTCTTCTCGGGAGACGGTCCCACACAACCCGAGGCATCTCCTGTATGGACCCCTCCCCCACACCTCCTCAAACTTGTCCACCGCCCAGGCACGTCCGTCCACAGTTTGTTTTACCATCCGGTCACGAGAGGGACCCCCAGTGGAGGTCTCTTTATGCAAGGATTCTTCCCTTTTATGTGGGGGGCATGGGGTGAAGGGTACTACACCGAGGAATCCCATGCAACCAACGATTTCCGGGACCACTTGGCACCGTGTGGGGTTGAATGCATCCTGGACCAGTTATTTAATATTTAGTATTAAGAATATTTGGTAACTTTGTATTATGGTGGTGAATGTGTTGGTATTGTTTGTTTTGTAAATATTATTGTTGTAAATAATTGAATACATTTATTTTTGGTATAAAAAGTCTATGTAGTTTGGAGCTCATTTGGAGGTTGTAGCGTTTAATAACATGAGGGTTGTAGGGAAGAAGCTGCTCCTGAACCAGGATATTACGCGCATTGATCGCTTCGATAGTGGGGAGGTCAGTATCTGTGATGGACTGGGCAATGTTCACCGCTTTTTGCAATCTTCTTCCTTCCTGGTCGTTCGAGTTGCCGAACTAGGCCTTGATGCAACCAGTCAATATGCTCTTTACTGTACGCCTGTAGAAGCTCAAGAGAGTATTCAGAAACATAACGAATCTCCTCAATCTTCTAAGGAAGTGGAGACTTTGATGAACTTTCTTAACGATTGCATCAATGTGCTGGGTCCAGGACAGATCATCAGAGATATGCACGCCCAAGAATTTGAAGTTATTAATCTCTCTCCACCACCGTCCCGTTGATGAAGACAGGTTTGTTAATTCTCTCTTCCCCCATTTCCCAACAGGCAGAAGATACAATTGCTTGATGGCACAACCACCAGATTCATGATGATGAGGATGAATTCCTGACTATCCAATCTACCTCAGTGTGGCCCATGCACTTTTATTTATTCTGCAATTTCTCTACAGCTGTAATACTACATTCTGTACTGTTTATTATTTATTTTGCATGACCTGTTGTACTCATATATGACATGATTTGCCTACATAACATGCAAAACAAAGTTTTCAATGCATCTCGGTACCCATTGCAATAATAAACCAATAACAATATAGAAACATCTGCAAAAATTGGATGTAATGATGCAGACCTCTTCAGGCAGGCCAAGTACAAGCTGGGAAGAGGAATCAGAGCTGCCGAGAAAGGTTGAGAAGCGAGTTCTCAGCTAATGACAACACTTCTTCAGTTTGGAAGGGCTTGCAAGAAATCACCAGCTACAAGAGGAAATCCCACCGCTCTTTGGACAATCGTCAGCTGACCAACTACCTGAATGAGTTCTACTGCAGGTTTGATAAACAGATAAACCTCTTCCCCCCCTCCCCAATCAACACTTCACACCTTCTCACAGCCTGACTACAGTCTGCAAAGACTGGGCCCTTTCCTTCTCACCCCTCTCCAATCACCACTTAACTCCCACTTGCAGCCTGACTCCAGTCTGCAAATACCAGGCCCTCCTCCACCACCCACCCACTCCTTGCTGCCCAACATCAGTCTGGCCACTTCTCCATCACCAACAATAGAAATTGAGGAGGTGGAGAGGCTACTCATAAGACAGAAAAGCCGGAAAACTCCAGGACCGGACAATGTTTCCCCCTCTACTCTCAAGCTCTGTGTCGGAACAACTGGCACCGGACTACACAGACATTTCCATCCAGTCCCTGCAAACCTGTATTGTCCCTGCCTGCTTCAAAGTCTCCACTATTGTCCCTGTACCCAAAAAAACAAGGATTACTGGTCTTAATGACTACAGGCCTGTCTCACTAACTTCTGTAGTCATGAAGACCCTTGAAAGACTTGTGCTGGCCCAGCTGAAAAATATCACAAACCCCCTGCAGGACCCTCTGTATTTTGCATACCGGGCCAATAGATCAGTGGATGACAGTCAACCTAGGCCTCCATTTCATCCTCCAGCACCTGGACCGCCAGGGGACCTATGCAAGGATTTTGTTTGTGGATTTTAGCTCTGCATTCAACACCATCGTGCCAGAACTACTACACTTCAAACTTTCCCAGTTGACTGTGCCTGAACCCCTCTGTCAGTGAATCACCAACTTCCTGACAGAGAGAAAGCAGCATGTGAGGCTGGGAAAGCACATCTCGGAACCGCAGACCCTCAGCATAGGAGCACCGCAAGGCTGCATATTCTCCCATCTCCATTACTCTCTCTACACCAACTACTGCACCTCCACAGACTCCTCTGTCAAGCTTCTCAAGTTTGCGGACGACACAACCCTGATTGGACTGATCCAAGATGGGGAGGAATCTGCCTACAGACAGGAAGCGACACAGCTGGCGTCCTGGTGCCTTCGTAACAACCTGGAGCTCAATGTTCGTAAGACGGTGGAATTGATAGTAGACATCAGGAGAGCTCCCCCCCCACCCCCACCCCCCTCCCCCCACTCACCATCAACAACACCACAGTCACATCTGTGGAGTCCTTCAAGTTCCCTGGAACCATCATCTCCGAGGACCTTAAATGGGGGGCCACCATCGATTCCACAGTTAAAAAGGCACAACAGAGGATGTACTTTCTACGGCAGCTGAAGAAACACAATCTGCCACAGGCAATGATGGTCCAATTCTATACTGTCATCGTAGAGTCTGTCCTCACCTTCTCCATCTGGTCTAGTTTGGCTCAGCCACCAAGCACGACATCCGGAGGCTGTAGCGAATCATTCGATCAGCTGAGACGGTTGTTGGCTGCAACCTTCCCCCCCCCCCCCATTGACGAACTGTACACTACAAGGGCCAGGAAGTGAGCGGGTAAGATCATCTCTGACCCCTCTCATCCTGGCAACAAACTATTTGAAGTACTTCCCTGTTGGGCCTTTTTGCTGCCACCTCAGAAAGATTGCAACCTACAAAATTTACTGCAACCTAAGAAAGGTGAATCCCTGGGATCTATAGACCTGTGAACATAATATCTGTAGTAGGTAAATTACTGGAGGGAATACCGGGGAATAAGATTCCCAAAAGCTTAAGCTCTCAAATCCAGGCAACATCCTCGCAAATCTTTTATGCACCCTTTCCAGCTGAACAAAATCTTTCCTATAAAAGGGTGACCAAAACACAACACAATACTCTAAAAGTGACCTCACGAATGTCTTGTACAACTGTAACATGACCTTCCAACATCTTTACTCAATATAGACACAAAGTGCTGGAGTAACTCAGTGAGTTAGTCAGCATCTAGGGAGAATGCCTTTCAATCTGAGGGGGGGTCCCGACCCAAAACATCTTCAATCCTTTTTTTCCAAAAATGCTGCCTGACCCGACGGGGTACTCCTGCACTTTAAACCAGCATCTGCAGTTGGTTGTCCCTACTTCTATGCTCAATGCTTTGACTGATGAAGGCCAAATTACTAAGAGTCTTCTTGACCAACCTATTCACTTGTGACACCACTTTCAAGGAGCTATGTACTTGCATTCCTAGATCCCTCTGTACTACAACTCATCAGAACCCTGCCATTCATTGTGTAGGTCCTCCCCTGATTTGACATTACAAAGTGTAACACCTCATAATTCTCTATGTTAAACTCCATTAAGCATTCCTCAGTCCACCTGCCCAATCGATCAAGATCCTGCTGCAAATTTTGACAACCATCTTCATTATCTACAATACCACCCACTTTAGTGTCATCTGCAAATTTACCATTTATGCTTTGTACATTCTCATCCCATTGATATAGATGACAAACAGCAATGGGCCCAGCACCAAAGCCTGAGGCACACCGGTAGTCGCAGGCCTCAGGGTTCCAAAAACAACCATCCACCAACACCCTCTGGTTCAGTACATGAAGCCAATTTTCTACCCAGTCGGCAATCTCTCCTCGATGTGATCTAACTTTCCAGAGCATGTGGAACCATGTCAAATGCCTAGCTGAAATCCATATATACATCTACAGCTCTGCCCTGATCAGCCTTTTCAGTCACATCTTCAAAAAACAGATTTGTGAGATACGATCTCCCACGTACAAAACCATGCTGACTATCCCTAAACAGCCTCTGTACATCTACATGCATGTATATCCAATCCCTCATAATACTCTCTAGTAACCTTCCAACCACGAATGTTGGACTCACTGGCCTGTAGTTTGCAGATTTTTCACTGTAGCCCAACATTTATTATCCTCCAGTCTTCCGGGGCGCCTCACCTGTATTTAAAGACGACTCATAAATCTAAGCGAGGGCACCTGCAATTTCCTCTCTAGCTTCCCACAATGTCCTTGGATATATTTGGTCAGGTTCAGGAGTTTTGTCTGCCTTCATACGCATTAGGACCTTCAGCACCTCCTCCACAGTAATACTGACTACCCTCAAGACACTTCCATTGACTGCCCCAAGTTCCCGGTCCTCACTTCTATCTCCATGACAAACACAATGCCATCTAACCTTTGTCATCTAAACGCAGTTAGAAATTAGTAGGTACGATGTTATGGCCATCACGGAGGCATGGGTGAAAGAGGTGACTGTGGCTGACTCGCGACGTCAAACATAGCATAAAATTAATAGAGCAGATATATTATATTGCAAAGATTAGTGGAAAGTTAGAGGATTGGGTGGGAAGCTTTTAAAAACCAACAGGTAACTAAAAAGGCAGCATGGTTTTGTGAAGGGAAGATCTTGCCTGACGAATCTATTGTAATTCTTTAAGGAGGTGAATAGCAGAAAAGGCAAAGGAGAGTTAGTGGATGTCGTTTACCTGGATTTTCAGGCCTTTGATAAAGTGCTGCACGTGAGCTGCTAAAGATGAGACCCCATGGTATTACAGGAAGATACTAGTATGGATAGAACATTGGCTGGATGGCAGAAGGCAAAGAGTGCAAGTACATGGGGCTTTATCCGGTTGGCTGCCAGTGACTACCGGTGTTCCGCAAGGGTCGGTGCTGGGGCCACTATTCTTCACGTTATATATCAATAATTTGGATGAGGGAATTAAAGGCTTTGTGGTCAAGTATGCGGATGATACGAAGATAGGTGATGGGGCAGGTAGTGTAGAGAAAGCAGGGACTCTGCAGAAATACTTGGGACAGGTTGAGAGAGTGTGCAAAGAAAAAGTGGAAGATGGAACACAGTGTGGCATAGTGAGCAGTCATGCATTTTGGTAGTAGGAATAAAGGCGCAGACTCTCTTGTAAATGGGAGAGGATTGCAAAATAAGAGGACATGGGAATACTGGTGTAGGTTTCCCAAAAGGTTAATTTTCAGCAGTACGGAAGGCAAATGCAATGTTAGCATTTATTTCGTGAGGACTAGAATATTAAAACAAAGATGTAATGCTGAGGCTTTATAAGGCACTGGTCAGACATCATTTGGAGTATTGTGAACAGTTTTGGACCCCATATCTGACAAAGGATGTGCTGGTGTTGGAGAGGGACAAGAGGAGGTTTACGAGAATGATCCCGGGGATGACTGGGTCAACATGTTATGAGTGTTTGGTGGTACAGGGCCTGTACTCACTGGAGTTTAGAAGGATGAGGGGGTACCTCATTGAAACTTCCTGAATAGTGAAAGGCCTCGATGGAGTGGATATGTAGAGGATGTTTCCACTAGTGGGAGATCTAGAACCAGAGGGCATAGCCTCAGAATAAAAGGATGTAGCTTTAAAAAGGAGATGAGGAGGAAATTCTTTAGTCAGAGGTTGGTGAATCTGTGGAATTTATTGCCAGATTGCTGTGGAGGCCAAGTCATCGGGAATTTTTAAGGCGGAGATTGACATTGATTAGTAAGGGTGTCATGGGTTATGAGGAAAAGGCAGGAGACTGAGGTCGAGAGGAAAAGATAGATTAGCCATGGTTGAATGGCGGAGTCGTCTCGATGGGCCAACTAGCCTACTTCTGCTCCTATGAACATATTTGTGCCGGTTACTCACACTCCCCCTTGAGAATGTCATGCAGCCACCCAGAGACATTCTGGACCCTTGCACCAGGGAGGCAGCACACCATCCTGGAGTCTCGAATGCTGCTACAGAATCTCCTATCTGCCCCCTGAAGATACCCGAGTAATTGAATTAATTTTGAAATGGGAGTCAAGCTGCAATATAGGAAGATTTTGCAATCGTAGAAGGGTCAATTTTTATTGGTATTTAAAAGGTTGGTAGAGTGAGAGAAATCTAACAGAATCAAAGCTTGAAAGACCAAAGCAATAAATGAAAGAAATACCTACATTTAACACAGAAAACTGTGATGGGTAAGCCAAGAATAAAATCACTAGAATAGAAATCAGCCATTCAGCCTTTCAAATCCATTCCACCTTCAATTAGAGCCACACCGATACAGTCAGTGATTATTACATTCATTACTACATTTGCCTGAACTATAATTTTAAAATTATATAATCTTGTTCAGTACTCCTCACCCAATCCCAGAAGAAATATACTGCAACTTTTACATTCCTCAATTATAAATCTGCAGGCATCTATACTTGATGCATACACAATGATTCTGTTTATTTTAAACAACTCATCATCGGCGGTCACTCGAAACGAGTATGACTGTCCTCTCCATAGGGTCGTCTAATTGTAGGTCTGCAGATGTCTGTAGAGGCCGATCCGCAATCCACACACCTTGGTGCAACGTGGGCAGTAGAGACTTCTCTCTCTCCTTACGGTGCTGTCGCTTTGTCTCTGCGACACGGCGTAGTTCCATTTCGTGAAGTGCAGCTCCTTCCTGCACGGATTTCCTCCAGGAGTGCCTGTCCAGTGCAATGTGCTCCCAGTTGCTTGATGTGGTGTGGAATTTCTTCAGCCTGTTCTTGATGTGTCCTTGAAGTGGTGTTTCTTTGGCCATCCGGAGATCGCCGACCTTCCTTCAATTGAGAGTACAAGATTTGTTTAGGGAGACGTGTATTGGACATGCAGATGACATAGCCAGTCCATTGAAGTTGGTGCTGGTCATGTTGGCTTCCTCCAAAACGCTGATGTTCGTGCGCTTGTCCTCCCAGCTGATCCTCAGAATCTTTTTTAAGGATCTTTGATGGTATTGTTCCAGGGCTCTCAGGTGCCTGCTGTAGGTGGTCCATGACTCGGCTCCATACAACAGGATGGAGAGGACAACGGCTCTGTAGACCAGCAGTTTTGATTGATCCTTTAGGTCTCGGTCTGTAAAGACTTTGACCTTGGCCTTCAACCTACTAAAGTTGAAGAGCCCTCCGTCAGTTCTGTAGAGGATTGGGACCACCTGTGGCAGCTCTTCACCAATGAGGTGAAGTATGGCAGTAATGAAGACGACAAACAGGGTGGGTGCAAGCATGCTTCCCTGTTTGACCCCAGTTTCCACAGTGAAGGGCTCGGAATCAGAGCCGCAGTTGCTGAGCACTGTGACCGACATGCCATCATGTAGAAGCCTCAATATTCTGATGTACTTGTCGTGACACCCATACCTTGATAGTATGCGCCTGGCAGTATACCGAGTCAAAAGCCTTTGTCAGGTCTATGAAGGCCATGTACAAAGGCTGCCTTCGTTCACGGCATTTTTCCTGGAGTTGGCATGCTGTGAATATCATGTCTGCTGTACCAATAAACAAACTATTGTTTGTTTTAATCCTCAATTTGCAATTCAAAATATTTACAAATTGCTGAACTACAAGCTCAATAGAGCATTTGAGATGCTGACGAAAAATAAACTTAAGATTGAAAGTGGAGTGGAAAAACATTGAACAAGAATGGATATAGCAAATCAAGTATCGAAAGAGAAATGATGACAGAGAAAATTGATTTAATTGAAAAAGCTAAAATTAAGACGTGAAAAGAAAAATTGTAAATGTTTAATGTGTTAAAAAACTATAACAATAATTTAGGAGAGTGAGTGCAGTTGAAATGGATCCTTTTCTACACTGTGTGACTGGTTATGAAGTACAGGTCCAGCACAAATTTTACCAGCACCCTTAGTTCCAGAGTTTTGCCAGGTTATCAGTTTCGCCGGACCAACTTAGGTCACAGCCTCATGGGGGCCGAGATACCGGCCCGCAAAGTCGGCCATGGTAGTCGGCAATGAGAATGGATCTGCCGGCTACTGCCAGGACAGTTCCAAAGCCTTGGTTACAGGCGGCAAATTTGACCTGCCGATCAGCCAGGGAAAACCCATTGAAGTTGAAATCAGCTGCCTCACCACATAGGGCCACGTTTTTGGGGTGAATGCCAGGGGTGATTTCAAGTCCGCTCTTGTAATTTTATCCAGATTAAAGGAGGCGCCAGACCACCAGTTGCCGTAAAATCGGTGGTGGACCTGTATATTATTCCCATCAATGTTATCTGTGCATTGTTGGTGTCAATTTTATGTAATGAGTTTAATTACTAATCAACTTGCAATACGGCATTTTCTTGAAATTTAAGCTAAAGTTGACTGCAAGCTGATACTTTCATAAGACCAACATTGGCGCGGTGCGAATGGTCCAGGTTTTGATGATTTACACAGTCATACAGTAGGGAAACTGGCCCTTTGGCCCAACTTGACCACATAGACCAATATGCCCCATTGCATGCGATTGGCCCATTTCCTTCTAAACCTATCCTATCCATGTTCCTGTCCAAATGTCTTTTAAAACATCACGGAGAATATATTTTACGTTACAAATTGCTGGACAGTTTAGCAATCAGTGTGTGTGGTTTTAATGTCATTTTCCTTTACAGTTTATTCAAACTTAATGAATACTTCTAAAAAATGCATGAGCAAAGTTCAGATAATTAATCTGAACTTTACAAAATTTGCTGCATATCTACAATAAACCTCTTAAATAAATAATAGACAACAAGTTCTTCTATTACATTCATTACTACATTTGTCTGTACAATTAATTACTTAGTTATATGCTATTTTTGTTGATTAGTATAGAAAAACAGATTCATTTACACAAAAAGGCATATGCTAACAACTTAATTCCCAAATGGTAATAGCCAAAAATTTCAGATGCCAACAGATGAAAGAAATGTTCAAAACATTCCTATAAAGATGGAAAGTTATCTGATCCAGATGCCATCAGGACTACATGAGGATTGGAACACAGCAAGGTACACACAGGAGGAAGAACTGCAGCACCAGGTTAATCTCATAAAACATAAGGAAAAAAATATGAAATTTCCTGGAACTTAATAACAAAATAGAATATGGATATCAGTGAACTTTACAATCACTTTACAAAACACGCATTGTTTTTTTGAACAGGTTGCACATTGCTCAATCATTTCCTATATGCATTATTTCTTCACATTGCTTTTAAAGTGGTAGATCACTCGAAAATCATTTTTAAAATGTCAAACTGGGTGAAAGCCCTGACTTGTATTTGCATTCTTTAAGGGAACAAAGACAATAAATATTTATTGTTTATTTTAATTTTACTTTGTTGAAACTGGTGTTGAAAAATCTGTATTATGCTTTTTAATTGATTGCAAAAGCTTGCAATATTCTGAAATAGGTTCTATAATACTCATTTTTATTCATTTCACCCACCCCTTCACAGTAACTTATAATTATTTCCGGCAACTCACAACCCCTTCCAGTGCTGCTCTTAATCCACCTGTCAAGTAGGCAAGAAATACTCAGTGTTAAGAACAAAAATTACTAAACATTTTCCCTTTAATGTCTACATATTCTGCTTAGTGCATTCCTGGGATAACTGTACCTAATAAAGAAGCTGCTGCTGGCTTCTAATAATTTGGGTACATGTTTATTTTAAATTAAAGAAATGTATTTTGTTTGTCAATTTAAATGTCAAAAACATCAAAGGTATCACCAATATTAGATGTTTCTCCAACAGTATTATCGATCACTGGAAACCCATTCAAATTTTAATTTAGATTCAAGTTTCAGTACCAGGCAGGCAATATTTCCTTTAGTGCATTTATTTAAATAGACAATTAAAAGTGTCAGAAAAATAACAAAAGATTTAAAATAAAATATTGCAACCGTCTTCTTTCAAAGAAGCTGATATTTATCTCTGCTTGCACACTATTCAAAAACTCTTTTGTTAGATTCTATTACATCTACCGAACAAAAGATGAATTTTGATTTTTCATATTTTCATCTTCAACTTCATCTATCCATCAATGACAGCAATATTGTTGTGTAAAAAATATATATTTACATGTTTCCTGTTTTTGTGATCCAGTGCATACAAGTCTTTAAAAAGGTCCTAGGCATTGAATTCTTCTTAGATTCTGTTCTATTGAAAAATTTATCATGGAAATACGAAACAGTTGACAACAAATAATAATTAAACTGCAGTGTTCAAAAAATAATAAAATATCCATCATATATTGTACTTGCTACTTTATGAATCAAAATAGATAATAATTTAGCATGGACCAACACACAGAATAAATCGAGTCATAAACTTAGGTAAGATCATAAAAAAAAAAACACATGCACCAATTACTGCGCATTATGCTGAATTCAAGAATTAAAATTAGAGGCAAAAACTTCAGATACATTAATTCAATTTAAAGACTAAAGTTAAAGGAACAAAGAACATGAACGCATTTTATCAAATTTTCTCCAGTGTGTAGCAGACCACAATTAGAATACCAAACTACATGGCCAGCAACACTTCTGTGATCCAGACCAGCCCATTTCATTTTGAATAATTACATCTTCCCAGCTGTGAGCAGAACCATTCAAACCAGCTTTTAAAATGACAGCATCAGTGCAAAGAATAAGAAACATCAAATTAAATATATCCTCCTACAACTTCTTTCAAAATTTTAAACCAAGTATTATTTAGTTCCACTCTCAAGTGGTGCAGAATAACAAATCACACTCTTTGATTTACCCTCTCAGAATTCCAAATGGATACAGGTGATAAAAAAAGCACTTATACCAAAGCTATGAAGTTTCTCCTCTAAATTAATTCTATCTTGAAGATTACACTTCCTGATAAATGCATAAAACAGCATGAAAATATACTTCTGTACTCTAGTTGAGAAGATTACTAAGGTTGTCTTGCCACAAAGGCACTTACAAAAATACCACTTCACCAGGAGGGAAAAAAGGCACATTTAGAATAGGCATCTTCAAGCTTTACTGTCAAAGTGAAGCTCTATTGGTCACAATATTGCATTGAATAACACACAATTAACTGGTTTACTATCAAAGGTGCACAAAATAATTTTGTCATAATGTATCAATCATGACATTTTACCATTTTTATTGGCATAGAAAAAAAAGCTTTCTCAAGGTCTAGCCATCTTTTCTCATTCTATAGTGATCATTCTGAATTTGAATCATAAATAAAGTACAAGCCAATTCCATACAGTGATATTTGACTTTGCTATTAATGGTGTCATTGCGCTTTTGAGCTCAATTTATCTAAAATGACAGTATTTTCAGACCACTCTAGGGTCCAAATTTATTAGTGTATTTCTATGTTGCGTTTTTGTCTTAAACAAATCCTCCAATAACCAGACATTTCATACCTTGGCATGACTGAAGCTTGGTAGCAGAATGAAGGTCCTCTGAATAAAGCAGAAAAAATTAACAAAAAAACTTTGAGTTCTTCAGAAGGTCTACTACTAGTACATTTTATGACATTATTTATATGACTGAATAATCCACGTACACTAACCTTCTCTTGAAACCAATTATAATTCAGTTTTAGAGTTTACCTCTTTTTCAAACCGAGGTAAAATAGTTAATATTATCCATCTTTAATTAAAATTGTCATTTCAACATGTGAAGAGCTGTTTTTTAATTTTATGTTTAAATTTGAAAATATGTACTTTAACTACATAGTTTGTATAAACTTTTCCTTGACCTCCTATACCAGAATTTTAAAAATGGAAAGATAATTTGCAAAAGTTTAATATTATTTAAATACTTGGTTGTTAATATCTATACATTAATAAATTATGTTAATATCCATACATTTATCAATTATGTTTTTATTTTAAATGTGTCTGTTTGGCACACATTTTGTTTGTCTGTTAATTTTGCAGTACTCAATTATTTTCTGTTTGTTTATATAAATGTATATTAACCTTCACCTGTAAAAGTCCTATTTCAAAAGCAAGCTCATAAAAAAAAAAACCTTATTTCCAGTTTGGCCTACTCAGCACCGAGCCGGAGAGCAATGGTGGCCTCTTCATACATAGTGTCATAGGCCCTGTCTCTGCAATGTAACGTGGAGAGCTGAGAAAATCAAAGAGTGCGCTTGTTTTCTGATATAAATTGAAGCGGAACAGGTAAAACTGTGAATAAGACTGTAGCTCTTTGCAAGGATGTGTCCTGTCGGTGACGGAAGAAAGGGGGGGTGGTTACAAGCGGCTTTCAAGGCCGGCCACTTACCCCGGCTTTTGGATAAAAGCGCGGGGGAGGGGTGGACAGGTCGTGGTGGCAGTCGGTGGCTGGTAGGTTAAAACCAAACTCGTACCAAAGTAATATGGCACCCAAAAAATAACCCGAATCACACCACAAAAACAACTGTCGTTACCGTTCACGTCTTGAAGGGTCGTGCTGGAAGCCTTGCTTGGTGGGCGCCATGTTTTTCGTCAACCGCTACTTTGCTTTTTTTGTTGTTTGATTTTTGTTTTGCTTTTCCTAGCTGCGGCCCGGTGATATAGTGGGAAAGACACGAATGCTATTTGAGGAAACCCATTGCAGAGTTACGGTTAAGTCCAGTCCAACTGTCTGGCTCCGGCACTGCCAGCCATCAGAGAGAAGTGAGAAGCGCTGTGCACAGAGCACGAGTCGGGGCCAACCAGCATGCCAAGAAAAGTAAAGAGCCTTGGCTGCACCTCAAATAATCCGAAAAAGATTGCATGGCATTAAAGCTGCAAGTGCGAACTCACAACAGCGATGGGCAGCGTCACATCACAGCACTTTCCCGTTGAGCCTCGGCTCCCATTGCGAGAGCAAGTCTTACTGGGTCTCTCCGTGTTTCTTTCCCTCCCCGTCTTTCGTTCGCTCTTTTTCCCAGGGACACATACTGTAACTGGCGCAACTACGCCACTCAGTTGCTGTTTCGTTTACTTTATGGGGTGTAGCTGAGATCTGTACCATACCACCGTATATTAAAGGGATCTTATAAACCAGATTTAAAAGCTTCATTTTATTGTATAATATCAAAGCCATGTGACATTCAAATTATCTATCATTTTGTTCAGAAAAATCGGTTAAAAAATTCATAATAAAAGCCCTACTCGGTCTGGAAATGTCACCTAAGCGTCTTGGCGTGCGTCCCAGCAATTATTGTTCGGTTCCAAAGGAATTTTTGCACCTGGCACGTAATTATTATTACATAGGCCTGATTTTCCTCTTCT